>NC_083342.1:22293934-22625134 GCF_019175385.1 Lycium barbarum
AACATGGACACATGAAACACGGGATGTACAGCAGCCAAATGTTGTGGCAACTCAAGTTCATAAGCTACTAGACCGACCCTTCGTAAAATTCTGTAAGGTCCAATATATCTGGGACTGAGCTTCCCTTTCTTGCCAAATCGCATAACACCCTTCATAGGTGACACTTTAAGGTACACCCAATCGTCAACCGAAAATTCTAAGTCCCTTCGCCTCACATCTGCGTAAGACTTCTGGCGACTCTGAGCCGTTTTCAAACGCTCCTGTATTAACTTGACTTTCTCCATAGCCTGATAAACCAAATCTGGTCCTAACAACTCTGCTTCACCAACTTCGAACCAACCAATTGGTGATCTACACCTTCGCCCATACAGAGCTTCAAATGGTGCCATCCCAATACTAGCATGATAACTGTTATTATAAGAAAACTCAATGAAAGGTAAATGGTCATCCCAATTACCTTTGAAATCCAAGACGCATGCTCTCAGCATGTCCTCTAGAGTCTGAATAGTACGCTCTGCTTGGCCATCTGTCTGCGGATGAAAAGCTGTGCTAAGGTTCACCTTGGTACCCAATCCTTTTTGAAAGGATTTCCAGAAGTTCGCTGTACACTGAGCACCACGATCTGAAATAATGGACACTGGTGTCCCATGCAATCTGACAATCTCATTAACATACAACTTGGCATAATCTTCTGCTGAATCTGTGGTCTTGACTGGCAAAAAGTGTGCCGACTTAGTAAGCCGGTCAACGATCACCCAAATAGAATCATGTCTCCTAGCTGAACGAGGTAGACCTGATACGAAATCCATATTGATCATTTTCCATTTCCAGACAGGAATATCAATATTCTGAGCTAAGCCACCAGGCCTCTGGTGTTCGGCTTTCACTTGCTGACAATTCGAACACCTAGCTACAAAATCTGCCACATTCCTCTTCATATCGTTCCACCAGTAAATCTCCTTAAGATCATGATACATCTTAGTGGAACCTGGGTGAATGGAATACCTGGAATTGTGAGCTTCTGACATGATTCGCTCTCTCAGTCCATCTACATCTGGAACACATAATCTGCCTTGGTACCTCAAGGTACCATCATCTCCCCCTTGTTCGAAAGTCGTCGTCTTATGCTTGTGAATCCCCTCTTTCAGCTGCAACAAGTAGGGATCGTTAAACTGTTTCTCCTTGACTTCCATGACTAAAGAGAAAAGACACCTATTCTGAACAACCACACCACCATCCTCGAAGTCCATAAGTCGAACTCCAACATTGGCCAAATGGTGAACTTCCATTGTCATAACTCTCTTACTCTGATCTGACTAAAACTTAAACAAACTAAAATCATTCATATTCGTCACAACTCTTCCTCCTTGGTATTCTTGTCTCAATCATACTATTACTTCTTTTACATATAAACTCGTCGTAATTTATCCCTGCTTATCAATTCAGTCGATACCTCAATATAATACTCCATTAAGATTGGCCAGCCTTTTCCATATCATCTCTTAGTATCACAAGTCCTTCCAAATTATCCTAGCATTACTTTTTACCATATCGATATTGACCTCATAATTACTATTACTATCAATTTTACAATTAACTTTATTTCTCGAAGTCAGACTTGCAACTTGGTCAAATCCTATCATTACTGTTGACAATACCTTTCAAGACATACTACGAACTTATATCTCATTCTCATTCTATTTCTAGGAAACTTTTGGCAGAGTTTCCTCTGTATTTCTTACTATCCCAAAACCTGCACGCAGGAAATACCAACAATGCCTCACAAGGCCAACATATATACATATATGTCATATCATATCATAGCCACACAGGGCTCCCAATTTCAACAACAGTATAAAAATGATGAACTTACCTCATATGTCAAACTCAAACTGTACCTGTTACACTTTCCTGTTTATTTTCCCTTAAAATCTTTAACTGCAGATAGAGTGGGTCCTCATGACCTCCGGTAGAAAACGGTCTGCCACCACTTCCTTGAGATCCTTCATGATTTACGTTTCCTACAGACTTAGCTCCTTTTCTAATTTCTCTAATATCCTCTCCCTGTGGTATCTCATTCTCCTTTCTCAAGAACATCATTATCATGCAACATACCATTCTTTCTACTACACCCCTTCTCGGGCATCTTACATTGTATTCCACTTTCAATAGCACTTGAAGTGTCATTCGTTACCAGTAAGTACTGCACAATTGTACCCCCTATGGGTAAACATCCTTACTGTGACCTTGAATTACCTGTTCGTCTCCTACGCATTCGAAACGTACGTAATTCGATAGGAAGAGAAGTTACTTATCTCTCTAAGCTTCATGGCACGATCTAGAGTAGAAAGAAATGAGACAAATCCTGAATGTCTTGGTGGTCAACTGTTTATATGTGTGGGGCCCTCATACATATAAAAGAGACCCCACTGGACACGGCTTCATAGACTCCCTAAGACACTTGAACCTAGGGCTCTGATATCAAGCTTTGTCACACCCCGAACCTAGGCCTGGACGTAACACGGCACCCGGTGCCTGACTGCATGTGACCGAGCGAACCAACTGGCTGACTGAATCAACATGTGATATCAAAACATAACTAAATGTGGAATAACTAAACACATGCTGATATACTAAAGGTCTGACTGAAATCATAATGCGGAAATACTTAGACAATCTGAAATATATCTGACAGTAGCCAACATGGCTAAACCAAAACGATTGAACAACTGCCAACAAGGCTAACATAATAAATATCTGACTGTCTGAACAGTGTCTATGAAGCCTCTAAGAGTACTGAATGATAGATCTGTCTATAAACTAAAATAACCGGATAGCTGACAACGCCCCGAAGGAATGTGGGGCTCACCAGTAGCTGATACGTGCACTCCTAATTAGCTGAGTCGTCAACCTGTGTATCGTTACCTGCATCGCGAGATGCAGGCCCCCAAGCAATAAAAAGGGACATCAGTACATTTGAATTGTACTAGTATGTAAAGCAATTGAAGCAATAAAATACTGTAACTGAAACTAAATACTGAAACTGAACTACACAGGAAAGCAAGAAGCTGAAGTACTCCCTGTTCTGGATGAAGAATCACCTGTAAAACTGTATATATATAACTGTGGCCTAGGGCCCCAAATAATGTGCACAAAACTGTGGCCTCTGGCCCAAGCAATACGTATGCATAAACTGTGGCCTAGGGCCCAAAAGTACAGATACAGGTGTTCAACATTGATATTTTACAAAACTGAGACTGGCTATAGCTGATAGCATGATAACTGTTTCTGATTCTGGGACTCTTGCAGTTAACTGGTTATACACTGACTGAGACTCATGTGATAATAATGCATAAGTCTATAAGGATTACGTGCTGGGTTCATGATGTTCAAAGTGACAACCATGAACGAATTCTGTAACTGCAACCCTAGAAGATAACAGTTCTATATCATTTCATGAAACTAGAGCTAACTATATTCTGAGTCAAATTTCTAACAAGTATGAAGAATGAGGCGTGGGGAGAATCATGAACATTCCCTAACGTAGATAGTTAGCCTCACATACCTCAATTTCATCCTTTGAGCGTAATACAATGTTCGTCAACCCTCTCAACTTTGATCTATATCAATACAAGTCAAAGGGATTCTATATTAGCAATAATATTCATGCTTTGGTCATCTAAGCATTTTATCAAACACTTGGTGGGCATGAAGCTCCACAACCTTCATTAATGGTGTTTTCTTCACCCAATCCCATTCTATTACTTCTAGATGATTCTACAATCTCAATTAGATGTAATTAACATCATTCTTCATCACTCATATGAATACAACAAATCCCAAGTCAACAATCCAACAACTCTAGCATAGTTCATATAATTCCCTTCATCAAACTCAATTATTATTCTCCCAAGAATACATCAACACTTTAATCATCATGAGAAAGTCATGAAACTTACCTTAGATAGTGGTTGAACAAGTCTTGAGTGGAGTTACTCCTTTAGCATCAAAACCCTACTTCACTTCCCTTGGGTTTTCTTGAATTAGATGAACTTTGGCTAGGTTTCATACATTTGGGTTCATGGATTTGGTGTTATTGATCATGGATTTCCCTTGAATTTTCTTGTGGATGAATGTTAGAGAGTATTTTAGAGGTTTTCTTGACCAAGAATGATGAAAATATGATTTTGGACGAGTTGGGTCTTATTTAAAGTAGTCCAGAAAAGTCTGGACAAAATCTCTCTGGCACAACTTGCGACGGGACTGCGGCGTCGCATGTAGTGTTTGCGAGTCGCATCCTGAGTCGCATCTTGTGACAGAGGGTGATATTCTGTCGAACAGTCTGTCGTAAAATGGCCATAACCTTTTGTGTATAGCTCCGTTCAAGAACCATAATATACCGTTGGAAAGCTATTTCAAAGGGCTACAACTTTCATCAAGGAAGTTTTCCCAAATTCTCAATTAATAAAGGGGTTATGGTCGTTGGAAGTAAGACTTTCTATAAACTCACTTGCAAACATGCCCCGTAGAGTGGTTTTCAACTTTGCTTTGCCTAAAGACATTTCTTATGACTTAATTGGTTTTCATAACACTTCCTATAACCCTCATATTGGTTCCATTATATTATCATCTTATGAGTCAAACTTACGTCCGAAATTACGAGGTGTTACAGGCAGGTATAACAAATTTTGCAGGGGAAAATAGCAAAACAAATTTTTTATCTCAAAGACTACAACCTGGTAAGGCAAGTTATGCCTTAAGGCATAACTGTATTCTTGACTGTGTTGTTTTTAATTTCTTTTATATACTAAAAACAACAAGGATAAGAAAAACTTCATTCATAAAAATATTGAAAATAAAACAATAAATATAATAAAAAACTTCATTCATAATATTGAAAAATGATGAAAATTACAATGAAATTAAATTCAACAACTTTACTTATCCATTTTTATAATTTGTGCCTCATGTGGCATGTATAACAGGTTTTGCCGGGAAAAGGACAAAACAAAGTTGTTATCTCAAAGACTACAACCTGGTAAGGCAAGTTATGCCTTAAGTCAGAAGGCATTACTGTATTCTCTACTCTGTTGTTTTTAATTTCTTTTATATACTAAAAACAACAAGGATAAGAAAAACTTCATCTCATAAAAATATTGAAAACAAAACAACAAATATAACAAAAAACTTCATTCATAATATTGAAAAATGATGAAAATTACAATGATGATATTAAATAAAAAAATACCTAATCTATAACTACAATTTCCTACTTCTTCTTAACGACAAAGCCTATGCCATTGTTGCTTTCACCAACCGTGAAACACAGAGTATCTCCTTCCTTAAGTCCATTTGAATCAACACAATGTTTCCAGCCTTCACAAAGATATCGGCTACACACTCACAATTTGGAGCCCAGACGCTACTAGGAAGGATCTACAAAAATGAACAAAATTAATATTACTACGATTACATAACACTGCAGTAAAAAAAGAGAAGAAAACAAAAAAGTTAGATATAAAAAATAAAACGTTCAAAATCATCAGTTTGGACATATGTCTTCGTCAGTTTTTGTCAGAATGATCCATTGGATTCATTTTAATCGTTTTTGTACTGCAAGAATATAATTATCTAAGATTTTCAGATAACAAAATTGTTATTCTCATGAACAACAAAAGGGTCTTGTTTATAGTCTTGAGAAGTAGTTCCAATCAAAGACATTAATTTAGGTGAAATGAACGTCTATGTGACAACCTTAGTTTATTGAAATTAATACGTTTTTTGACCATGCAACTGCTTTGTGCGACTGAATAAATACCTTTATGACTTATCAAATACTTTCATAAAGTTAGTCAAGTTCTGCCTTAAGGCCTAATTTTATATCCCAAAGTTAGTAAAGTTCTGCCTTAAGACCTAATTTTATTGTCACGACCCATTTTACTAGGACGCGCGGGCACCCACCATTCCCACCGCGATAGGCGAACCCTTATTCCAATATAACCATTTTAAGTAAAGGCGGAAGAAATAACATAAAATAAGTCTCAAATCATCCATATAAGATAAAGTGCAGAAATACTAAATACAACCCCATAGATCTGGTCTAATTCCATACAAGAGCACTAACTAAATAGTACAAGTCTGAAAGATGATAAAGTCTCATAATACAACTGTCTCGAAGTAAGAGTAAGACAAGTAAGTAAAGGAAAGAACATTCGGGCAGCGGCCGCCATTGTTCTCACCCTGGAATGACTCTACAGCAGCCTCGGCAATCAACTACGAGGGAAAAGAGTAGAACCTGTCTAATACAATACATCCATAAAAGAATGCAGCAAGTATAGATCAGTACAAGACACAGTATTAGTAGGTATCATCGGCCGACTAAGCATAGCTAACATAATTCATACAATAAAGCAAGATAAGCAGATAAATCAACAAGTATAAGTCAATCATAAACGAATCCAAGTACACGTCATCGCCTAAGTAGAACGTCTAATCCCAAATGTGCCAAGTCTCAATGTATCAAATCCGAATCCAACATCACAAGTAAAAACACCAAATCATCTCAATGTAAGTCATGATGCAATGCAATGCAATACAATAATGTATGAATGCAATGCAATGCCATGCAGATGTTGTGTACACATATACTCCGAACGAAAATATCGACATCTCGGTAGCACAACCCAAGGTGACTCGCGAAGTCTAAGTGCCACTCATCCCGGATCTTTGCCCAACAGACAGATGAGACCCTAGATCTTTGCCCACGGAGGGTTCTCACTGACACCACCCTGGGGGACCTACGGAGTCCATGCACTCACTCAACTCACAATTCTGGAACGAACATCGGATATCAGACTCTCACGTCACTCAAGTAAAAACCGAGCCCAGCTCATCACAGTGTTTTATCAAGTATCATCAGTATCTCAACAATATATCATGAAGAATGAGAGTGCGTGCAATGCATGTATCTTCATCAATAATCATGCTCATTATCACAAATACCAACAATGGGCACGCCAACAATATATCTGAATCACAAGTACCAGCAGTGGGTACGCCAATAATATATCAGAGTCACAAGTACCAATAGTGGGAGCGCCAACAATATAGTAATCAAGATGGTAAAACAAAATCCAATATCTACCAACAACACATGGCATCGAGCCAACACAGTAGAATAACCAAATCACAACACAACGGGGTGGCTAGCCCCAAACACACAACAAGGCCCAACCTAAGACAATATCTATCCCAACTTCATACCCGAAGGTTTACATGCTGTCTCCGACAATATCATCTCAGTATATGCTTCGCTACACGAAGTCTCACCAAAGGTAAGCCATAACCTATATGGATGGCCGAACAGCAAACACCAATCAATCACTCTTTTGCCTTGCCCTTCCGCTGAGCCTCAAGATCAAAGAAGTCTAGGCATATTCAAAATTTAGATTAGAAATCATAAAGAACGATACTAATATTGTTATCATTAAATTTAGGTCAAATCCAATCCTAGAATTTGGGGAAACGGGGCCCACGAGGTCAAAACGGAAAATTCGAGAGTAAAATATCAAATTAAGCACTAGGTGATCATAACCCAACAACTAATTGCTAATTAACTCAAGGATTCACCTAATTTCGAATTTCAAGTAAAACCCCAATTTTGGGTACAAACTCTAACTCTTAAAGCTCACAAATTTGCCACAAATAATTAAACAATTATGTTTATATAGTTACTACTCAACAAATCCATGCTTAATCAAGCTTAATCCACCAACAAATCAGGGTTTTGTGATTAACAACTTATTCAAGAAAGAAACCCCAAAACCCTCTCTTATTCTCCAAGTTCTATGGAGTTACTAGCATGAATTCTTACTTAGGAAAGGTAATGGAAGAGATTGAGATTAGAGAACTTACCCTCAAGAGAAATCTGACCAAACCCTCCTCAAATCGCCTCCAATATGCTAAGAAATTATAATATAAGGAATGGAAGGAAATAAGGGTTTCAAAGGCTTTTAAATCAGAAAACAGTCGTCGGCCGCTATGGCGGTTAACAGGCCGCCATGGTGCCACCGCATTGGCGGTCAGCCTTACCACCATGGCGCCACCGCATTGGTGGTCAGCCCTACCGCCATGGCTCCACCGCATTGGCGGTTAGCCCTACCGCTATGGCACCCACCAGACACCAGAAAATTCTAGTGTCTTCCAAATTTAAGATAGACACCTGGAACCACCCCAGAACCTTCCGGACACAAACCACATATGCATATATACATAAAAATGAGCTACAAACGCACTCAACAACAACAATAACATACCCAGTTAGATCCCACAAAGTGAGGTCTGGGGAGGGTAAACTGTACGCAGACCTTACCCCCACCTTGGAAGATAGGGAGGTTGTTTCCGAAAGACCCCCGGCTTAAAAGAAAACAAGGGAAACAAGGGAAAAGAGTCAGATACGGACAAGCAAATCAAAACCATGTGAAAATGAGAAATAGCAAGAGCAATGAAGTCATGATAAAATAACAAAGATAAAAAAGACCAACGCACTCGTGGCCTCAAAATTCCCAACAGAGGTCTCGTTGACCGATTCAACCCCTGATACCTCATTTCCAACTTCCCAACCCAAATCCCAAAATGCATCCGAGTGCATTGAGAACCGAACCAGATATACAAACAAGTTCTAAATAACCATCCGGACCTCTCAAAATAAATAAATTTCTGAAAAGGTCCGTTTACTCAAAAGTCAATTTTGAGTCAACTCTTTTTCGCTTTAAGCCCACATTTCACAAAAGTTGCCCGAATCTATCTAGACACCTCGGGAAGCGTGTCAATGGTCCGCTCGAGTCAAAATGAGCTAACCAAGCTCTGGAAAGGGTCAACAGGGCCAAAAATGCAATAACGACCAAATGGGTCGTTACATTTATGTTCCAAAATTAGTCAAGTTCTGCCTTAAGGACAAAGTTTATGTGCCAAAATTAGTCAAGTTTTGACTTAAAAGCATAATTTTATATCCCAAAAGTTAGTCAACTTTTTCCTTAAGGCATAATATTATTCCAAATTAGTCAAAATTTATATCCCAGAGTTAGAAAAGTTCTGCCTTAAGGCCTAAGTTTATATTCCAAAGTTCATATTTTATCCTCTATCTTAATTTTATTAATATATATATATATATATATATATAGTCTGTAAGTGAGGGTTAAGAGTATTTTAGTAAAATTATATGTTATTATATAATACCATACAGTCAAACCAAATAATAAAAATGTTATTAAACGATAATATAGTAGGAAGTTCTGCCTTAAGGCCTAAATTTATGTTCCAAAGCTGCCTTATGGCCAAAGTTTATGTCCCACAGTTAGTCAAGTTCTGACTTAAGCCATAATTTTATATCCCAAAGTGACTCAATTCTACCTTAAGGTCTAATATTATTCAACAGTTACTTAATTTTTCCCCCCAAAATTAGTCAAGTTCTGACTTAAGGCCTAATTTTATGTTCCAAAGTTAGCCATGATCTTCTTCCTTAAGGCCTAAGTTTCTGTCCCAAAATTGGTAAACATTTTATATCCCAAAGTTAGTGAAGTTCTGCCTTAAGGCTTAATTTTATGTTCTAAAGCTAGTCAAGTTTTGCCTTAAGGACTAATATTATTCCAAAGTTAGTTAAAATTTTACCTTCCAAAGCTATTCAAGTTCGTCCGTAAGGCCTAATTGTATGTTCCAAAGTTATTCAAGTTATGCTTTAAGAGAAACTTGCGGATTGATCATAACAAAGATACACTAATAATATTAGAGAAACTAAAATTAGTACAACAAAATACCTAAAAAGCCAAAAATACCTAAAAAGACAACAAAAAAGATTAAAAAAACACCTAATCACTCTCATAAAACTCATCAACTTGTCTAAGATAAGATGAAAGTGATGAGGATTCATCAGAGCAGGAATAATCAGATATGATAATAGGATTCTCAGGAAAAACACCTCTAAGGTCCATGATAGCACCCTTCAGTACATTAAACTCATCATCCAACTCCTTCTGTTTTATTTTAATTGTATCCTTAAATTAAGAATATTTTGCAAAAGTCTTTTCAGCTTGGTCTTATCAACTATAGAAGAATCACTGGACGAATCAAACTGCCTCGTCATTTTATCAAATGCGGTATCAGTTCCATATTTCATACGCTCTCTATTCAGACTTCTTTGGAAACAACCATCAAACAAAAATTTTGGTCTCATAGTTTTCCAATCATATTTTATCAACTGCCATTTGTGCATGAGAGTTTCTATAGTTTCATTGCTTCCGCTTGAACTTGTATGATTCACTTTGAACGTGAAAAAGAAATTTTATTAAAAACTCTATTTTTTTTCTTAATATGGATATATATAGAATCAAAGAGATGATGTTATTTATAGCATCACAAGCCACCCTAAAATAGGGTAGTTAAGATGATGCACAAATGTTTTCTCGTATATGCAACAATGCTCGCAGCTCAACTACCCTCTTTCAGGGTGGCTTGTGATGATATAAATAGCATCATATCTTTGATTATATACATATCCATATTAAGATTAAAAAAATAGAGTTTTCGATATACTGCAATTTCTATTTCAGGTTCAAAATGAATCATGCAAGTTTAAGCGGAAGCAATGAAACTATGAAAACTCTCATACACAAATGGCAGTTGATAGTATCTGATTGGGAAACTATGAGACAAAAATTTGTGTTTGATGATTGTATCCAAAGAAGTATGAATAGAGAACGTATGAAATATGGAACTGAAATCGCATTTGATAAGGTGATGAGGCAGTTTGATTCGTCCAGTGATTCTTTTATGGTTGATAAGGTGTAACGATCCACTTGGTCGTTATAGTCTTTTCAGCAACTATTGACATTTTTTCTGAGGTTGGAAGCTCACTTTCGACTCGAGGGGGCCGTTAACATGCTTCTTGAGGTGTTCGGATTTGATTTGGGTGACTTTTGGGAAACATTTGGGCTTTAAGCAAAAAAGAGTAGACTTCAAGTTAACTTTTGGGTAAATTGACCTTTTTCAGAAATCCGTCAATTTTGAGAGGTCCGAATGGTCATTTAGAACTTGGGTGCATATCTGGTACGATTCCCAATACACTCGAGTGCATTTTAGGACTTGAGTTGGGAAGTTGGAATTGAGGTATCGGGGGTTGCCTCGATCAACGAGACCTCCGTTGGAAATTTTGAGGTCATGAGTGCGTTCGTAGCATGTTTTTATATGTGTCTGTGTATATGGTTTGTGAGGAAATGTCCTCGGGTATTAGTCGGGATTTCAGATTGAGATTATTTTGGGGGAAATGTGGTGCTGGTATCCTCTTGGGCGGCACCCGTTCCGCCCCAGCGGTACCACCATAGTGGTTGGATGGACCACCACAGCGGCTTAGAGCATTTGAGGGCCAACCGTCACGACGGTCTAAGAAACCGTCGAGGCAGGACTGCCGCCAAAACGGTATCGGGCCTGGTTATTTCATTAATAGTGTATTAAAAGCCCTTGGTCCCTCATTTATTACAATTTCGAAATCTGAGCTATTGGGAGCAAATCTAAGATGTTCTTGGAGAAGATTCTTGGTGGTAAGTCCTTTTAATCCCTTTGCTATTCCATTGTCTTTAATCACCTTAGAATCCATTTATCTTGATAGTTCATTAAGTGATTGAAGATTAAAAGGGGGTTTAATGAGTTATTCTTCTAGGCTTCAAAATCATGATTTGTTGGTTGGGTTAGCTTCTTTAAGCATTGAATTGATGATTAGAATCCTTTATTTCATAACTTTTTCCTAATTAGAGGATAATTTATGGATTTGGAAGTTAGGGTTTATACCCAAATTTGGGAGTTTTGCCTAGAATTTGAAATTGAGTGAATTGTTGATTATTCTAGCTTGCTACTGATGGGAATTGATCACCTAGAGGCTTAATTTCATGTTGGGACATTTAGATTCCTAATTTCACCCTTCTAGTTGATGAACCCCATTCCATAGGTTGGGGATTTGGGTCTTGAATAGAAGTAGGGTTTATTGGATGTTCTTCTTGATTCTAATTCCATGATTTGAACATGCTTAGACTTTCTTGATCTCGAGGCTCAAAGGAAAGGAAAGGCTAAGGTGTGATGGTTGGTGATATTATTTTTCGGCCTTCTAGGTACGGTTTACCCCTGTGGTGAGACTTCGGCTAGCGAAGCGTATATTTAGATGATATTTTCAGAGATTTCATGTAAACCTTCAGGTATGAAGTTGGATTGGATGTTGTCTTAGAGTTTGGTATTGCTTGTGACTTGTTTGATCGGGCTAGTGGCCTGTAGACTCCATAGGACCCTGTTTGGTACGTTGTGTATAAATTGGTGGATTGTTGTTTAATTGGGAGTAAATTGGAAAGATGAAATTACTTGATATTGATATTGGTACTTAGTGTGTGCCTCGTTATTGGTATAGCCATTTTGGGATAGTTGGCTCTTATTGTTATGGAAATTAGAGATTCATTATGATTGCTGTGTGGATCACTTGTTGATGATAATGGTGCGCGGTATGTGACACAACTTGAACTTGATATTATTCATTGTTTGTACATGCATCGTTTCATATTTATTTCATATCATCTTATTATGTTGTGTGACTGGCACTATTGATGGAAATAAGAAGGAACATTAATGATTATGGAACATGGTAAGTCGCCTCTGAGCTGTGTGCGGAGGGGCTGATATGGAACACCGATATTACAATACTTGTAGATAACTGGGTCCTCTGAGCAGTTTGCGGAGTGACAGTGCTTGGACTTCGAGGGTCCCACATATGTTGTGCTGCTGAGGTGCGGAGGTATTGTGCTGTCGGAGTACAAGAGTACAGGCATTGCATTACATTCATATCTCATATTGCATTGCTTGATTATGCTTCATGGTTGCTTATGATTTGGATACTGTGTTGGTCATATTCTTGGACTGTATTTGATATGGGCTACATGTTGATTTGTCTTGATGGGACTTGGTTTTCGGTATACTTGGATATTTGTTTCACTTGGGGCTAGTTGTTACATCAAAGCTTGATTATGTGAGTCGATTTCTTGGAAACATGACTTTACTCTATGGCTGCTTGTTTTCTCTTACCTTATTGTCTTACATATGTCAACTAGTCTTAGTCGGCCTATGATACCTACCAGTACTATTGTTTGTATTGACTTGTACTTGCTGCATTATTTTATGAATGCAGAATTCCAAGTGGGATTGACCTCTGTTTCCTGTGGCTGATAATCGTTCCGAGAGTTGCTGTTTAGAGTTACAGGGTGAGCACGAGGACGTCCGCCGCCTTAAAGATTCTTCTTTTATTTATGTCTTATTTGCTATTCCGAGACATATTCAGACTTCTGATGTATTATTGATAATTCCAGACCTATAGATTCTAGGTAGATGCTCTTGTATAGTTAGACCATACTCTGGGTGGATTTGATGTATTTCCTTATTTCTGCACATTTCTATATGATTATCATCAAACTTACGTGATTTTTATCTCTTCCACTTGTTTATTTGTTTATTTATGACTTTGCAATTGTTGGGATATGGGTTCGCCTACAGAGGTAGAAAAGGTAGGTGCCCGCACGACTTAGTTAAATTAGGTCGCGACTAGTTGGTATCAAAGCCCTAGGTTATCCGGTCTATAATACAAGAGCGTGTCTAGTAAGGTCTCGTGGATTGGTACGATGAGCTCCGTACTAATCTACGAGAGGCTATAGGACATTCAGGAAACTTCACTTTCTTTCATTCTATCGTGCTACTTTATTCTAATTGGTATCCGGTACAATTGAATTAGTATCTGACTTTTATCCCTTCTTCCTCACATATGGTGAGGACTCGAGCTACGATAGCCCGTGACTAGGTGGAAGAGCCCGCAGCTACGGATGGCACCAGAGGGCAAGCGACAGCCAGAGGGCGCGGTAGAGCTAGAGGCAGCCCCAACCAGGGGTAGGGCTCCAGCGGTAGGTCAGTGGTGCGAGAGGTCTCTGTCCCCAGAGCCTGAGGTACAGTAGGATTGAGGCCAGGCCGTCGTGGATGATGTGGCCCCAGCACAGATACAAGCCGAAATCACTTCAGAGCAGACTATGCATGATACTATGTCCTGTGTTCTACCCCATCTAGATGCCCAGCAGGCTGCCGCTGGTGTTACTACTCCGGGCGGAAGTTCGCAGACTAGAGTTGGGGCGTAGACCCCTGAGCATAGACCTACTCGTGTAGCACACCCCGTTGCAGCTATGGCTCCCCGGATTGATGCAGTGCCAGCCCCGGGGGATGATCTTAGACCCGTGGCGGGCCCTGTTATGACCTTGACTTATCAGGACCTAGTTGGGAGGTTTAGGAAGTTGGAGCCGCAGAGGTTCTCGGGTACTTCTAGAGAGGACGCTTATGAGTTCATCTTGGATATGCATGAGTTGTTACATATGATGGGGATCGTAGAGTCCCATGGAGTTGACTATGTGTCCTACCAGTTTCGCAGAGACGCGAAGACTTGGTGGAGGTATTTTATTTCTTGTAGACCTGAGGGTTCTCTTCCCCTGACATGGACTCAGTTCTACCTTGCCTTCCTTGAGAAGTATATGTTGACACCTAATTTTTGACCTCCCGTAATTTAGTTTAAGTACTTGGAGTTTGTGGACAATAAAAAAATAAGTTGTGCACCCTAAAGGGTCTAGATAATTTTTATGAAAATTATTTGGGATAATATTTAACCCCTTTAAATTGATAAAGAGATTTTCAGGATATTTTGAATGGTGTGAAAATTAATTGGGTTTTTTTGACATTTAGGGAATATTTTATTGGAATTAATCAAAGGCAAAAAAATTTGAATAATTATTTACTTAATTGATTAAATCAAGGAAAATCAGATTAATGAGTAATTTATTCTATTTATTGTCTAAGGTAATTTGAGTAATTAAAAGAATTGACCATTTTACCCCCTCAAACTCTGATTCTGTGTGTTTGCATAGTTGTTTAATTAATAAATTATCTTGATAATTAATTTGGTAAATTATTGGGGCCATGTCTGCAAAATGATTTTTAACAAGTCATGTTTTAAAATTAATCGAGTCCTAATAGGCTAATAATTGTTTTGTTTTTATTTTGGGACATTTATCCTCGACCCTCCATACATATATATATATATATATATATATACACACACCATGTATATACAAATATACAATGTGCATATATATATGTATATATGTCCAAGGCCCATCGTTTTTTGTTTTTTTAAAAAAAAAAAAAAAGACCAGGCCCAGTCCATAATGGATCAGACCTGGTCCATTAAACGTTTTAGAGGGGGGGGGGGAGGGGGGGGGAATGCGTATATCCCTCCCCCCATTTTATTTTCAGACCCTAGGGGTCTTATGTGCAAAGAGAAAAGGGGGAGGCGGCTATGGGCAAAACCCTAGCGCCACCTCCACTGCCCCACTCCACCCCCGCCTGTTTTCGTTATGCCCATCGCATTTTGAATGTATAACGTGGGAGAGGACGAAACATCAATGGATTCGTCCTTCTCTCCACGAAATTCGGCCTAACAACCCCATAAGGTACAACATACTTTTTTTTTTATGATTTCCGTCGATTACAATGGTATAGAAGTGAATCGAGTTCTTTTCCCTACATAAGTACAAATTTGTGCAAACCCATGAAGACTTCAACCTCACCCCCGCCTCACATAGCATAATTTGTTGTTTTCAATCCGCCCCCTCGCCCCACTCCGCGTATTTTTTTTATTTTTTTTTTCTTTTTTAACTTAATTTGATTCTAAAATATGGAATTTGGATTTTTTTTTTTTCATTTTTCGTCTAAGTAGTATTAATTGAATCTACCCTTTTGAGCTCAATTAGAATTCCTTTTTTTTTTTCGTGAAGAAAAAACTTCGTTGTCGAGATCAATTTACTTTTTGTGTATTTTTGTTGTTTTTTATATGGATGTTTTCTAGAGTAACCCAAATTAGAGAACATATCTCTATTATTTGTTTGTCAATTCAAACTCCATAGTGAACTTTCAATCTATCTTCTTCAAACTACAGGCTTTTTCTGACCGAATGCACTTTCTGCTATTACTATTTTGCTAGTACATCATGGATGATATTTACCAACATGGAGAAATTTTTTGCATTTTTTCCACAGAGTTCAAATCATCAAAGTCTTGTTTCTCTATCAATATCTTGTGACTAATAACTGAATGTGTTATACCATGCGATGAAATATTCAGCATTGTGACGATATTTTCTTCAAAATAAATAAGAATATCAAAATATTAGAAGAATATAAGGAAATGAATCTTTTTTTTTTTAAAGAGAACT
Source organism: Lycium barbarum (assembly GCF_019175385.1). NCBI lineage: Eukaryota > Viridiplantae > Streptophyta > Magnoliopsida > Solanales > Solanaceae > Lycium > Lycium barbarum. The sequence continues at coordinate 22,310,268 of NC_083342.1, forward strand.
CATTTTCAATCATGGATCGCTATAAATAGTTGCTTTGGTGTTTATACTTTTACTCATTATAGCCACAAAAATACTGCAGGTATATTTTATAAAACATTTAAACCCACACTCGCACCTGAAAGAAAATTAACAGAAAATAAAAGCAAAGAAAAGCTTTGAGGTGTGAAGATTCGACTGTCCGTAAAGAGTTATCACTCATCTTCAGATTTTGGGGAAACACTAACGATTCTGTTTAGGATACAACAAAGCCAAAATATACTTGCAGATGTTTCTATACTACTTCGTTAGGAACTCTTGTTTATATAGGCAGCCATCAAACCCTTTCAGAAAAGGCACATTATCAAATCCGACCCTTTCAAAAAAGACTCCTTATTTCGTGGACAGATACATCTGTTTATTCAAATTTTAATTAAAAATTCAAATTCAAACTAATTTTCAGTTACAGAAATAAAAATAAAATATTTAATTTAGGATCTAATCTGGCCTGCGCCCAAGCCTAAGTCCATGATATATAATATTTAATATAATTACTTACTTTAGGAGTGTGTACTTTATCAAAGTACATAAAGTGACAAGGATTTTTAAGGCCCACAAATAACTCTTCCACCACCAATGTGAGAGAGTACTCATATTCTTAATTTGATATAGCAAACTATCTTTACAATCCCCTACTAGTTTGTTATATCGTTCTATATCACTTGCACATTAAATAGATGTGAATTTTCTGTTAATGTAAGTACTTTAAAATTTTGAGACTGGTATCTTAAAAGATTTGAACCACAACTCCATATGTCAAAATCGAAAATACCACACACGTAGTGTTATCTAGTAGCTTAGAAAACCCAATATTTGCTTTAGCACGTTTAAGGCTATGTGCTCGTCCTAATTTCATTAATATTTACAAGATTAACCCTTTTAAATATTTCTAGAAGCGGCACCACTTCAATATTCATACAGGTGGAATTTAGCTACTATGTCCCTGTTACTCCAGACATTTACTAATTCCATTAAGATTAATTTAACCTCTTCTTGTAACAGTTTGCACCTTGAAGTTTGTCTTTATGCCCCTATTATGACAGACATCTAACAACTCATTAACTCCTCAAATAACAGTAAGTAGTACACTGAAATCGAGGTCCCGATAGAGGAGCTCAGTGGCTAACAACACAAGTAACGTGTTATTACCCATTGAACTTATATTGTTAGAGTGTATACTAACTCAAAGTTGGGTTCCCCTTACTTGCATTTAGTTTAAGGGTTTTAACCTCATTCCTTCACAAGTTTATTGTACTACAACTCTAGTCAATGGCTTCGTGAATGGATCAACCAAATTCTTACTTGACCTCACATGTACTATAGTTATATTTCTATTTGTTACTAATTCTCTTATATAAGCATGTCTCAAGCTTGAATGTCTGGATTTCCCATTATACATTTTATTATGAGCAACACACATGGTAGTCTCACTGTCACAAAATATGGAAATGGCTGGCATAGATTGTTGCCACAACTTTACATCGAGTAACATATTCCTCAGCCATTCTGCTTCTTTTCCAATAGCTGCTAATGCGATGAATTCTGATTCCATAGTAGAATTGGAAATACACGTTTGCTTCTTGGAGGCCCAACTAATGGCTCCACCGCCCAAAGTAATATCCATCCTGTCATGGATTTATTATCATTAACACTTGTAATCCAACTTGCATTGGAATGTCCTTCTAATACAGTAGGAAACCCATTATAAAAATGCCTAGGTGCCTTGTATATTTTAAATATCCAAGTACTCTACTTGTTGCTTTCCAATGATCATTACTTGGATTACTAGTAAACCTTGAAAGTTTACTGCTATATAGGGTCATGTACAATGCATTGCATACATCATACTACCTATCGCACTCGCATATTTTAGTTGTGCTACTGCTCTTTCAGTATTTGCAGTTAGCTTAACACTAGAATCTTAAGGAGTATTAAACTGCTTTTTTCCTAAATGACTGAACTTAGCAAGGATTTTGTCAATATAATGTATTTGCGATAAAGTCATCCATTTATTATCTCTTTTGACCTTAATTCCCAACATAGTATCAACTTCATTTAAATCTTTCATCTTGAAAACTGAAATTAGATACTTCTTGGTCTCAGAAATTCCTAGTAAATTCGTACCGAGAATCAACATGTCATCGACATATAAGCAAATAATTACTCCATAATCTTTTGTGAATTTAGAGTAAATACATTTATCCGCATGATTATGTACAAACCCATTTGATAGTATCACACTATCAAATCTTTCATGACATTGTTTAGGCGTTTGCTTGAGATCATAAAGAGACTTTATCAATTTACAAATTTTCTTCTCGTTCCTGGAAGAACAAATCCTTCAGGTTGTTGCATGTAAATTTTTTCACTCAGGCTTCCGTTTAAAAAGGTTGTTTTAACATCCATTTCGTGCACATACAAATCATAAATAGATGCTAAGGATAAAAGTACTCTAATGGATGTTATTCTTGCAACAGGAGCATAAGTATCAAAATAATCTATGCCTTCTTTTTTAGTGAATCCTTTTGCAACTAATCTTGCCTTGAAGGTTTGGACAGAATCGTCTTTATTATATTTCCTTTTAAAGACCCATTTACAACCTATAGGCTTTGATCTTCTTCAACATTTAACAAGATAGGAATTTGATTCTAGACATTTGTTCTATCTCCTTCAACAAGAAAAACTATAGACTGTGAAGAAATAAAATCAGAACCAAAATTCTTTTCTTTTCTTATTCTTTGACTTTTCCTTGGTTCTCTTTGCAAATTGCCACCTCTAATTTATTTGTAATAGCATTAGGACATGACAATTTATTTGTATCAACACCTTTTTCATTTGCTTCAGTCATTCCAACAACAATGTCATTTATAAATATATTTTCAATAAATTCAACATGTACAGATTCTACAATGACATTTGATTCCAGCAACAATCTATATGCTTTGGAATTTTGTGCGTATCCTATAAAAATACTTTTATATCCTATAAAAATACTTTTATTTTCTCTAGGACCCAATTTTATTCTTTGATGATCAGGCACCCTATAGTAGGATATACACCCCTAGACTTTGAAATAATTAAAATTTGGGTTTCTACCATTTCAAAGTTCATACGGCGAAATGTGCATACTTTATGAAGGCACTCTATTCAAAATATAACATGCAGTTAGCAATGGCTCACCCCATAAATTATGTGGCAAATGTGCATTTAATAACATAGAATTAACCATGTCTACCAAGGTTCTATTTTTCCTTTCCGCCAATCCATTTTGTTGTGGCGTATAGGGAGCACTCATTTGATGTATTAAACCATGCTCTTCACTGAACTTATTAAATTCAGTAGAAAAATATTCTCCGCTTCCATCACTTCGGATAATTTTAATTTTCCTACTCTTTTGATTTTCAACAATAGACTTGAACTCTTTAAACTTTTCAAAAGCTTCATCCTTAATTCTAAGTAAGTAAACGTATGTAAATCTAGAGAAATCACCTATAAAGGTAATAAAATATCTTTTTCCTCCTCTATTTAATTCACATATGTCTGAATGTATCAGATCTAACAATTCTGAAGATCTTTCAACTTTATGAAATGGTTTCTTTATCATCTTTGCTTGTATACAAATTTCACATTTATCTACATGTTCAGTTTTACATGTGATATAACCAATTTTGGACATATAATTTAAAGAGCCAAAAATGTCCTAGTCTAGCATGGCATACACAAGAATCAGACTCAATAGTATAAGCAGAAACATAATTTATTTCATTGATACTTAATTTATACATGTCATCACAATGAATTTCTTTTCCAACAAAGATCCCATTCTTAGACACTATTACATGATCAGACTCAAAGACTATCTTGAATCCTTTCTTTGACAACAAACTAGCGGACATTAGGTTCTTCTTCATTTCAAGAACATGGCACACGTTTAGCAACGTCAACTTCTAGCCGGATGTGAAATTAATTTCAACATTTCCTTTTCCAGTAACATCAGCGGGGACATAATTTCCTATCAAAACTTTTTCAGAATCCTTCACATCAGCATAAGTTTTGAACAGATTCTTGTCATGACAAACATGAATAGTTGCACCTGAATCTAGCCACCAATCTTGTGTTTTTGTTGTTGCAGTAGCCATATTCAATTTGATGACCATACCAATGTGCATTGCAAAAACCATGGCAACCAATCCTTATGCAGAATTTTCAACTAAGTTTGCCTTCTCAGGATTTTCAGATTTTTTGACTTTTCCTGCACTAAAATTTATTCCTTCCTTTCTATACCTACAGTCCCGAATCTTGTGGCCTCTCTTCCCACAATGATGACAAATAAAATTCTTTCTCTTTTTAAAAGAAGACTTTTTTGGAAACCTTTAGATTTTTGTTTCCACTTCCTGAATCATTCTGACTGACAAAATTAATTGTGGAACTTGAAGGCTGAATAATAGCATCACGAGCACGAGTCTCACTTTCAATTTGAAGATGAGTTCCAAATTGTTCCACAGTTAATTTGTCAGCCAAATTCAGTATTTTCTTTCTATAGTCATTCCAAGAAGAAGGCAATTTAGAAAGAATAGCACCTATTTAAAGTGCATCAGGAATTTTAACTTCAAGATCACTTAGTTTTGATACTAAAATTTGCAGTTCATGACTAAAATTTGCAGTTCATGACTAAAATTTGCAGTTCATGAATCTAATTCCTAATAGGTTTACTATGAATTATTTTAAATTCGAAGTACTATAGTACCAGAAATTTATCGATACCACGCAGTCTGCAAGGTAGTCCAACTTTCCCTTGGTCACTTCATAAAGTCGATCTGTCAAAGTATTAAGGATATGACCACGACACAGTAATTCATCATGGTCACATTTCTTCCCTTTTTCCTTAACTGCATCAGTTTCATCGGCAGTGGGCTCGGCCATAGCAGCCAAATTAGGATCAAGAACATAGTAGATATTGAGAGCAGTAAGTAAAAATATCATCTTGTCTCTACAGCGAATAAAGTTTGATCCATCAAAGCGATCGAGTTTGATGAACTCTTTCGGATTCCCCACAACAACCTTTAATTTTTCCATAGCAGAATAACACTTTAAGAATGAAAGAAACATTAACAGAAGATAAAGCAGAGAACTGCTTTGAGGCATGCAAATTCGACTGTCTAAAGTAGAGAACTGCTTTGAGGCGTGCAAATTCGACTGTCCTTAAAGAGTTATCGCTCGTATTCAGATTTTGGGAAAACACGAACGATTCTCTTTAGGATACAACAAAGTCAAAATATACTTGCAGATTTTTTTATACTACTTCGTTGGGAACTCTTGTTTATATAGGCAACCATCAGTCTTTGATATATAATATAATTACTTACACACTTTAGGAGTGTGTACTTTATCAAAGTACATAAAGTGACAAGGACTTTTAAAGCCCGCAAATAATTTTTCCACCACCAATGTGGGAGAGTACTTATATTCCCAATTTGATATAGCAACTATCTTTATAGCACCCTACACCGAAAAAGCATTTTTTTCATATTTTAACCTGCCCCGATCCACACTCGCATTTATCTAAACCCGCCCCGTTGTCATCCCTAAGTCCGATTCTTATCTGAACAACCCTCAAGAAGCTTGTCCTAGGTGAGAAAACGACATAGAAATACCAAACCGGGTGAATAATTGGTAAACAATGACCAACTTTCTAAAATGGGCAAACTCAAGCCCGTGTTGGTATTTTAGTCCAAAACGTAGCAACCTATAGAACAATTGCAAAAATTCTTTTAAAAAAAAAAAAAAAAAAAAAAACCTCCCCCCTGTTAACTTTAGCCGACTCCATTCCTAATAATGGATTCCTTTGCTTGTGTCTTCACTCCATTAAAGTCAAACTCATATCTACACTTGTATTTCTCTACGTAATTATAATTTGTTTCGATTGGGAGATTTCAATCTTATTTTGTTAGAAACATCGTAATGAGTTTGAATATCAATTTTGAGGTTCTTGGAGATGATTTGAGGCAAATGTGAGATGATTTTCAGATCATAAATCGAGGTTGACGAAGATCTATTCGTGTATCTCATACTGTATATCCATGTGTATATCATATGTACCTGTATATAATATTTTATCTCCTGTATATCTATGTATAGTGACGAAAATATCTATGTGATATTGTCACGACCCATTTTAGGACCGCGCGGACAATTACCGTTCCCACCTTGGTAGGCGAACCCTCTATCGAATAACACATCAATTAAACAAAGACGAATCATTTTAAACATAGATATATAGAAATAACAGCGGAACATCATAATATATTTAATAAACTCAAGTATTTATATGATTACAGACTCGATCCAACTTCCCATGACCTGGTCTAGACTAGTACAAAAGCGACTAAATGATTCCAGATTACCACTACACTCTAAGACTCAACCTCCATCTCGGAATGAAGTGAGAGGAGGCCTTCCAGATAGGCACCGCATATTTCCGCACATGTCACAATCCACCATATGAAACAATCTACACCCCGAAAAGGGTGTAGCAAGTGCAATATCAGTACAATCCATGCATATTGAGTAAGTATCATAGGCCGACAATGGTTAGAAATACATATCAGTAAAAGAATTCACAAACAACCATGATAATAATTAAATCAAGTCATACGTCTATCTACCGCGCATTATAACATCAACACCCTTAAATCATAACTGCCCTCTACTAACCACATGTCAATTTAACAAGTCATATATCATTATATCCTTCGTTTTAGTCTAGGGGTCAACTCATCATTATGATACCTTTTATCCTACATCACTTAGAGACCAAACATATAACTGATCTTACTGACGATCTACGGGATAATTCAACAAGTACAAACAACCAATTCGGAACCAAGCACGCGTCATTGCCTAAGTAGAACAACTAAACCTAATTGTACCAGGTCTCCATATGCCCAATCCGAAACTGACATTACAAGCAAAATACCAAGTCATCTCAATATAAGACATGAATGCAATGTAATGCAATAATGTATGAATGCAATGTAATGCAATAATGTATGAATGCAATGCAATGCCATGCATATGTTGTGTACACATATACTCCGGACGGAAATATCGACATCTCGATAGCACAACCCAGTGTGACTCGCGAAGTCTAAGTGCCACCCGTCCCGGATCTTTGCCTAACAGACAGACGGGACCCTGGATCTTTGCCCGCGGGGGGTTCTCATCGGCACCACTCTAGGAACCCATGGAGTCCATGCACTCACTCAATGCACGATTCCGGAACGAACATCGAATATCGGACTCTCATGTCACTCAAGTAAAACCAAGCCCACCTCATCACAGTGTTTCATGAAGTATCGTCAGTACCTCAACAATATATCATGAAGAATGAGAATGCATGCAATGCATGTATCATCATCAATAATCATGCTCAATATCACAAGTACCAACAATGGGTATGCCAACAAAATATCAAAGTCACCAATACCAACATGGGTATGCCAACACTATCATCAATATCTACACAAGTCATACAAAATTCTATCCACGTATCAAAATCAAATTAAGGTATCACCATAACACAAACAAGTTGTAACAACGATTCTCAATACCAATTAATCACTCATGGCATCAAGCCAACACAATAGATCAAATCAATCGCAATACCATATTACAACTCTTCATTTATTATCCTATTAGCTTAGTACAAGTAAATTCACCTCCTACTCACAAGGTATTCATTCCTACTCAGTCTAGAACTCAATCGCCACCGTTGGTACATTTTATCCTTCCATTTATCAACTAGATTCACTATTAATAGCATAACACAATTAATCACATATTACGAAAATTCTCATCGTGAGACACAGAAAATAGGTATCATCCACTACTCCCAAGTCACATAAAATCCACCGATACTCACGAAAACAAAATCAAGCATCCTAAAGAATCTACAGGCCATAAGCCCGAACATACAAATCGCACAACAATACCATCCAAGGATTCCATCCCAAATTTCCAATTCCTACACATGCATTCTCCGTTCCCTCTAATACATGAATATGGAAAACTAACCGGAGTCTACCGAAAGGGAAGCCGTAACCTACCTCATGACCGAGCGGGTGCCACGAACATCCATGGATTCTTCAACTCGATCACCACATCGTAATCCGCACAAAAGAGCTTGGAGACAACCATAAGGCCCAAGAATAACAATTACTATTAGAACCCTCATAAGAGATTTAAGATTAACAAGGAAGGTTTGGGATCTTAACCCACTTCTAGATTCCATCTACAACAACATTAGGTGATTTACCAATTTTTAAGCTTATATTGGGAAAGACTATTTCCAAGATCCATGGAAGAACTCATTTTTATGAAGAAGGAAGGTAGGAATCTAGGTTATTAACTCATTTAGGTGAAGAACATGAAAGATTAGCTAATGAGAATCATGTGAAAAATAATGCTAACCAAACATTCCTCCAACTCTAGATACTTGTAATACCCATTAGATGGTTCTCTAGGTGAAGATTTTTAGGAGTAATTTACTAGGTGGAAGAAGAGTTTGAAGGTGTTAGAAGAATTAATCAAGACTAACAATCTGATTTTTTAGGCTTCCCAAAAGAGCTGGGCGGCTGAAATTTTAGGGTTGTGAAAAATGGGACCAATTCCCGAAATGATTTCTTAAATAGTGAATTTAACTACGCGTCACCGCAGCACTCACATAGCCACTGCAGCGGCCTGGTGCCACCACAGCACTAGCGCTTCAGCGGGGTCAGGGCCGCTCCCCTCGCTGGGGCGGTCTAACTGGGTCTTCGACTCAGATTTCAATGTTTGATTCGCTTCCGCACAATGGGTACCACTAGGCTAGATGTCCATCGGAAATGCTTTAGCGAAAGGAAAGGTCCAGGATGACACGGTTAAGGATATTTCAAAATTTTGACAGTAACGACGAAACGGGTCGTTACAGATATACACCGACGTAAATGATATACACATATCGCAAGGACAAATTCTAGTATGAAATTTTACGCAATTCAAGTTCACATCGCCTTTAATCTTCTTCAAATTTTTCTATATAGCTCCGTATAATTATTTCCAACTAGTCCCAAAAACAACTACTAAAAATTCATTGAAATTCCAAATCGGAATTTAATTGCGAATTCAAGATCGAGATTTTTTTATAGCAGTGGTGAAACTGATTCAAAAGGTAATGGGACAAATGGAGGATCAAAGGAATCAATCCAGTTGGTAGGAGAATACATCGTATAGTATTGCTGAAAATAGAATTTGACTATCTTGTGCAATTTTTTTGGACTATAATTTGAATACGAAAGGTGAATCTAAATCAAATGAGTGTTGTTGGAAAACTCAAAAACATTGACAAATCATTATTGTTGCAAAATGAGTTTGTCATATTATCGTTGTTTTGACAAATTGATAATTGGGAATTGTTATTTATGATATTTGAAATTTATATTTCAAATTTGAGCTCATTTGGAGTAGGTATGAAGGATGAATCATTTGTTGGATTGATGAGTTTGAAGAACAAATTTATGTTTGTGGACAAAAAAGTTCAGCTTGTCTGATATGCATGAACTTCAGCCACAAATGACTGAAGTGCATGCAAAATTAGTTGTGCTTCAATCATGCGTGGTTTAAGTGCAGGAAAAAATAGTTGCATATCAGTCATATGTGGCTACAACCGAAAATGGCTTCAATTAAACCACAAATGATTGAAGTACAACCAATTTTTGCATGCACTTTAGTCATGCGCGGCTAAAGTGCAAAAATGCTTGAACTTCAATAATAATTGTTTGACCACCCAATCTCGGACACAATTTTGGACATGACTTCAATGATAACCCCAAAATCGAATATATGTGCACTCAACTTTAATCTTTGTTTAAAATCCTGCCAATAATTATTGGATAACTTACTTAAAGCAGTTCCAAAATACAGTTATGTTTTACGTGTTTCGCATGTATTCAAATACACAGTTTCAAAATACAGTCAATCAAATACATATGTAAATCAGTCAAACATCACATACAGTCAATACATCTAGTTTGCCTAAAAATATAATCAGCCAAATACATATACCATATATTTACACTCGAAAAATCACAAATACACTCAGATCTGGAGATACAAGAAATAAAATACACTCAGATCTGGAGATACACGAAGGAGAAGAAGCTATGAATTCCATCCAATATATGTTAGCGAGATAGGGTGAATAAGAAATTCACTAAGAAGCCGAGATCCATCGACGGAAATTGGATCTCCTTTCTCCATCAATCAAACTCCATAACCGTACAAATCAACCAAATCTCAATTTTCTAAGTATAAATCAATCAGGAAACAAACTTCCCCTCGATTCTCGGCATTTCCAATTTCTCTTTCACAACCCTAACCATGGCCATTGTCGCTTCATCATCGGCAGTTCTTCTAGTTTCCAACCCTCAAACCACAACTACTGTCCCCGTTGCCACTTTCTCCGACACCCAACAAACTATTACCGGTGTGGGCCCCAAATATGACCAAACAAACCACTTGTCTATTTTATAACCAAACAAACATACCACTTCCTCCTAGGGGTGTCAATGGTACGGTTCGGGCGGTTATTTTATAAAATTTATACCATATCAATTTTTCGGTTATTTCATTTTGTAGAACCAAAATTAGACTTTTCGAAACCGTCCAATCATCTCGGTTTCTCTTCGTTATTGGTACGGTTCGGTTAATATTCGATTTTTTTATATAAAAAAAAAATAATACCATTTCGTAGTCAATAGTAAAAGTTAAAGACACGATATCATGCATACTTCTAGAGGACTTTGACAAAAATCTCTAGACATTTATACTTTTTAAAAGGTAATGAATCAAGAAAACATGAAAGACGACAAGAATAAAGATTGATCCCACTATTTTATGGTAGTGTAAAACAATATTAAGTAAAGACAAAAAGTATAATTTATATCGCACGAGGGGGCAAAAATCAATCAAGATGGACTCAAGAACTGAGTCTACTAAGTTAAGTATCTAACAAGAGAAATTTAAAATAATATGAGAGGAAATACATCTAATACTTTGTAGCTTTCTATCCAAGATCGCTCGAATACCTTGTAGTTTACAAGCTAGTTACTACTCGAGACGCTAGAACTAATTTTATTTCAATAGGAGTAGTATAATAGGTTTCAGAGTTGAAACTTTAGGTGTTAATTATGTTGTTGGCCTGTAGTCATTTTCATCATCCCGAACCTAAAACGAAAATTTTAATATTTTATTATATTTAAATCTAATATATAGAATATATTTTACGCATAAACTTATCCGGTACGGTTTGTTTTTTTTTCCAGTTTTTTTTTATGAAATTAAAAACCAACCTAATTATTTGATACGATTATTAATTTTTACAAAAACTATCGGTTTTATTACAAAAAACCTAAAAATCGATTTGGTATGATACAGTTTGATCAGTTAAGTTGGTTTTTTTAAAACCATTGACACCCCTAGGTTCCTCCTGCTGAAATATGAGCTTTTGGATGCTTGAATACAGTATAGCTATGAGGATAATTGGAATACACAACATAAGTATGAATTGTAATTTATTTAAAGTGTAGTTATTATTATATTTAAATACCTCCTACAGTTGGCAACCTACAACAACACGGAAAAGTTGCATAACTATTAGCACTGGTGCATATATGCCAATAAATATCCCTTTTATGATTCTCCTCTTTCAAATGTGTATTTGTGTTTGGGCTATATTTTACTTTACTACTATTAAGAAGAGTGAGTTGGGCTCACTTTCTCGTCGTCAGTCCCAATTTAATAAAAAAACATTGTGGGCCCCAATTAAACAACAACTAATATTAAAAAAAATTGTGGGCCCCATAATTCTAATATATATATATATATATATATATATATATATATATATATATATATATACCCAGTAGCTGTGAGACAAATAAAAAATACTAGAAGAAGTTTAATGCATATGGGATTAATAGTAGTAGGATTAAAAGGACTAACTAGAAAGAACTTAGGAACTAAAGTTTTAATAGCGCCATTTCTTGAACCAATGTCTCTTTTTGCTGGTTTAGTCTTTTGACTACATCAGTCATGGTAGAACAATGGTCGCAAAAGATTATTTTGTATGTGTCTTTTTGTACATTGTACTGGGGGATTTTGTCTGGGTTTTGTCTGAGAGCTGCCTTTCCAAAGATCTATCACTGAATTCCATCTTTGCGGGTCATGTGCTGCTATATTTAATATTTTACCTTTATTACCTCCTTCTTGAAGAATAATGGGTTCTTCTATAGGCATTCTTTTTCCTGATGGTTTAACATTATTTAAAGGTTCTCCTCCTGTTCTAAAAACTCTTCTTCTAGGTACATTTCCTGTGCTAGTATCTATAGTATATTGTTCTCCTGTTGTTCTTTGAAATGGACTAGAACTAGATGCACTAGATTCCATTAATTCTTTTTGGCTTATTATAGAGTCTATTTCTAGTTCGTCATCACTGTTTTGCATGTCTTCTAATATTTTATCAAAATAGTCTGATTTTCTTTGGTTTATCTGTTCTATACTAAAAGGGGATAGGGGGGTTATATTTTTTGTTTCAATAGATATATAAGTTCTAAATATATAAGTTTTAATTTTTGTAGAAAGAAAAATAGCAATATTATGTGGTTTTTACTTATATGTTAAACAATCCTACTCGGTACTTCCTCACTCCTTGAATCTACTTATCATGTAGGTGTTTTTCTTATTTTCTGCCTATTCTCCCAATTTTTATATTTTTATATTTTTCGTTTTTTAAAACTTTAGTTCCTAAGTTCTTTCTAGTTGGTCCTTTTAATCCTACTACTATTAATCCCATATGCATTAAACTTCTTCTAGTATTTTTTATTTGTCTCACAGCTACTGGGTCTATTAAATTTATGGTAGTAATTTTATTTCCTATGGCTGATATTTGTTGTTCTCTATAATGTCTATATAATTGAGCTGTACTTGAAAACTGTCTTATATTATATAGAGTTTTTGGATTTAACAGTTTCAATTGGTTTTGTTGAAAAATTTGTATATCTCTATCTACGTCTATTACCTCACTTAACTGCTGATTATTTTCTTCTGGGGTTCTTCTATTTAAAATTCTTGATAAGAAATTATTACTTATTCTATTATCTGAAAAATTTACTCTTTGTCTTTCTTGCCTTTCTGATCCTCCTTCGTTTCTTTGTCTAGTTGAAAGAAGGTCCATTTTTGTGGTTTTCTAAGTACTTTAACTTTTTCTTTTTGAGGTGTTATTTCTACCTTTTTTAATTGGTCTATTAATTCGTCAACTTCTTTATTTTTAAACGTCTCTTTATCTCTTTCTTTTTGTTGTTCAGTTAACCACGAAATGCGTTCGTCTAATAATTCTAACCTTGGTATTATTTTTTCTATTTTCTTTATTATTTCTAATATTAATGAAATTGTATCTAGAAGAAGAGTTTTTTTTTTTTTTTTTTTTTTTTTTTAGAAAAATCTGTTTTAGTTATGAATCTTTATTACACTGTTCATCTCTGCTATAACTTGGGAATTACACGGTATAAGAGAAGATATAGAAAGACTTACAACTAGTATAGAACATCAGAAACAAGTTTGTAAAATAAAAATCCCGTTAGGATAATAAATAAAGCTAGAGAGATAGATATCTTAAAAAATCGACTTATTATAGAGTCTATTTCTAGTTCGTCATCACTGTTTTGCATGTCTTCTAATATTTTATCAAAATCATCTGATTTTCTTTGGCCATGGTAACCGGGGTGTGGTTAAAGAAGACGGATATTAAGAACCAAGATTAAGAGAAAGAGATGAACAGTGTAATAAAGATTCATAACTAAACAGATTTATTTATAAAAAAAAAAAAAAAAAAAAAAAAAAAAAAAAATAGAAAACCACAAAAATGGACCTTCTTTCAACTAGACAAAGAAACGAAGGAGGATCAGAAAGACAAGAAAGACAAAGAGTAAATTTTTCAGATAATAGAATAAGTAACTGTCTGTCTGTATGTGTCTTGGGTTGAGGCTATGCCTTTCCCCTTGTCTGCTGTCTGAGAACTGGAAGGTCTCATGCTGTCCAAATAAAAAATTTAGTTAGCAGTAATATTTAATCTACTTAATTGATCTGCTAAATTATTATCTTTTCCTTTTATATGTTCAAATTTTAAATTATATACCAAATCGTTTAAAAATTTCTTAATATGAAACCAACTACTTATGCTTAGTTGTTCTAATTTTATTACTGCATTTCTTTGTAGTACTAATAATCCACTATTTGGATCTTCCCCTGTAATCAAAGTATGTATTTTATTAGTAAAATTATATGGGTTTGCTCCCATGGATACTAGGTGTTGAAATTCCATTGACTGTTTGTCTTCACTATGTAATATATGATCTCCGTTACTAAAGTTACACTTTATAATACTATGGTCTGTTAATGCTCTATACTTCTTTTCTGGGTATATTTTTAAGGGTTATATTTTTTGTTTCAATAGATATATAAGTCCTAAATATATAAGTTTTAATTTTTGTAGAAAGAAAGATAGAAATATGGTATTGTGGTTTTTAGCTTATATGTTAAACAATCCTACTCGGTACTTCCTCACTCCTTGAATCTTCTTATCATGTAGGTGTTTTTCTTATTTTCTGCCTATTCTCCCAATTTTTATAATTTTCGTTTTTTTTTTTTTTTTTTTTTTTTTTTTTTTTTTTTTTTTTTTTTAGAAAAATCTGTTTTAGTTATGAATCTTTATTACACTGTTCTCTTTCTCTTAATCTTGGTTCTTAATATCCGTCTTCTTTAACCACACCCCGGTTACCATGGCCAACATCGTCCTTTTATCATTTGGACATTAAAACGGCCTTTCAAACACCTAGGAATTTACAGGTTAATCCATCGAGTTCATTAAGAAATTAAGAGAATAACCATATACTAAGAGTAATAGATTCATAACAACAGGTAAGTAATTACTCAAACATAATATTTTAATTCAACATAATATTGAACATAAAATAATTTACATAGTAGGGAGATTAGTACAGAAAACATAGATAAAAACTTACATGTCTGAAGATGGAGAGAGGTTTCCCTTTCGGGGAACCCGAAAAACTACTTCACACTAAAAGAAAATTACTGGAAAGATTAAAACTATTTTACAGGGAAGTTATATTACAAAGGATTTCATTGGGGAAAGGAGTTGGGGCATTTTGTGAAAGGGAAGAGGAATATGGAGTGGTTGGTGTGAGAGAATTTCTCGTTGATTTTTGCTGAGTGTTTCTTGGTGATTGTTCTTTCTTTCTTGATTGATGTTAATTTTCTGATGCCCTCCTTCTCTGCAAAACACTGCTATTTATAGGAGTCTGACGGACTTCAAATGCGGACTTCAAATTTGTGAAGAATCTTTTGAGTTCAGCCGGGTACTCTTAGGGCCCCATCGTCACATGAAAATTTTCAAAAGATACTTTATAATTTTGTCCGTTTGCTGAGCTGTCCCATTTCTAGATAAAACTACTACTTTATTACAGCTACTTTAATAAAATCTGGTCTTCTTTTTTCTGAACTGTCAACATTATTGCTCCAACGTGTCTTGAAAAATTACAAAGTCCAAAGTCAAAAGTCTTCTACCTCTATTATTGAGCTTGTCTCATCTCATTTTTCTAAAAGATGACTAATGTCCTTGTCTCTCTTTTCCATACCTTTGTCTTTAATTATTGATGCTTTTGTCATTTTTTTTTTTAATGTCCTTGTTTCTCCTTTCTATGTCTTTGTCCTCATGATCCACCGAACTAAATCTTCCAAGTCATGACTTTCTTTCTACTTCACTTTGTCTTTTCCTTTCATGACTTTTTCTCTACTTCACCTTTGTCTTTTTCTTTCATCTTTTTCTGAACCATGTCTAACCATGTCTTTTCAAATCTCCTCTTTTTTTAACTGATCTAAGTGTCTAAATTGTGTAGGGCAATTGAGTCAAAACTCATGCCTGAATCTACATCATTTGGATCTTGCGAGTCTTGAAAATTAATATCTTCTCCTTCAAAATCTGAATGGACTGGTGACATCTCTTGTCTTGGAGATAATTCTGGACTAGGATCTTTGACTATATATTTATCTTTTTCTTTTGTCTGAAAAAATCTTTCTAGTGTCTCTTTTACTATATTTTCTATTTTTTCATTTTTCTTCTTTTTTGCAAGTGTGCTTTTCCTTGTAGAAGCCGCTCCTTGCGTAAGTGTCTTTGGTAGTCTCCGTCTGGTTTGGAGAGATGAACATCCCTCGTCTTCACTTTTTGGCAAAGTGACAGCCATTAACGGATTTGATAAGTCTTTACCGGCTACCGTTTGAACCGGACTAGCTGTATCTTTACCCGATACAGTGGGTCTAATTGCATTCATTGGGGAATGCACACCCGTCTCATCCATTTTTTTCTGAGATGGAGAACTCTGAGACTGCATCAATTCGAATTTTAATGCTTGTAGTCTTTGTTCTAATGTCTTCACCTGATCCAAGAGTTGCATTTTTTCTTGAACCAATGTCTCTTTTTGCTGGTTTAGTCTTTTGACTACATCAGTCATGGTAGAACAATTGTCGCAAAAGATTATTTTGTCTATGTCTTTTTGTACATTGTACTGGGGGATTTTGTCTGGGTTTTGTCTGAGAGCTGGAGAAATATAATAATTTGGACCCAATGTCCCTCTAGCATAATCTAATGCTTCAGTAAAATTATTAAATCCCTTAAAAAGAGGTTTTCTTATGTCTTTAATAGAGTCTACAACTTCTATCCAAGTCTGAAAAATACCATTAGTTTTACCGTGAACTACAACATAGAATTTAAATTTTTTGTCTAAATTTCGGTCTGTAAAATATTGACAAAGTGCATTTATAGTGGCTACAAAATGTTTAGCTCCGTCTTTTTTATTACGCGAAATCCATAAATTATCCACTAAGCATCTTTGTTGTCTATCTATTACATATTCTGGTAATACTTTAAAAGTCCAATTTGATGGCTGATAGACTACTAAATTATTGGCTCCGAATTGTATTCTTTCTTCCATAGCATTTCTTTCTAATAAAGATGTAGGTCTAAAATGAAGGTTACCTAATACTGTCTGTCTGTATGTGTCTTGGGTTGAGGCTATGCCTTTCCCCTTGTCTGCTGTCTGAGAACTGGAAGGTCTCATGCTGTCCAAATAAAAAATTTAGTTAGCAGTAATATTTAATCTACTTAATTGATCTGCTAAATTATTATCTTTTCCTTTTATATGTTCAAATTTTAAATTATAAATTGAAATGGTATCTAAAAAATTTAGCCATCGTCTTCTACTACTATTTTTATCATTTATCTTTTGATAGAATTTAACTATAGCTTCACAGTCTGTTCTAACTAGTATTTCTGGTTTATTTAAAATATATAGTCTGAAACTATTTAATCCATATATTACGGCTAAGATTTCTGCATCTATACTACTCATATTTCCTTTTTCTTTATACTTACCACTTTGATAAGCACATATCTTTTCTTCATTTTTATTACTATACTTACTAGGTTTTGCTTTTAATACTGCTCCCCATCCTTCAAAACTACCGTCTGTTTCTATAATTAAATAGTCTGTTTCTAGTGGCATATTTAAATCTGGAATGTTTTTTATTTTTTCTTTTATTTTTTGTACTAATTTAATGTCTTCAGTATTAAAGTGTTTTTGACCATTTGATCCAGTCTTTGAATATAATGGTCCTGCTATTTTTCCTAAATCTTTTATAAAATTTCTAGCATAATTGACTATTCCTAAAAATTTTTGTAATTCTTTAACATTGTCTAACTTGTCTGGCATTTCTAAAGCTTTTTTGGCTATATGAGGTTGTAATTTTATCTTACCTTCTCCTAGTACTACTCCTAAAAAGTTTATATAATTTTTACATAATTCCATTTTCTTTTTACTAATTATTATCCCATTTTCTACAAATAATCTAAATACCGTTTGTAGGTGTCCTAAATGTTCTTTAATATCTTTACTAAATACTAATATATCATCTACATATACTAATACAAACCTTTTATATTCTCCAAATATACTATCCATTTTTCTTTGAAAAATTGGTGGAGCTGTCTTTAATCCAAATGGCATTACTAACCATTCGAAATGTCCTTCAGGACAGGTGAATGCAGTCCATTCTATACTATCTTCATGCATTCGTACCTGCCAATATCCTGATTTACAATCAAATTTGCTAAATATTTTCTTTCCTTGTATTCTATTTATTAGTTCTGTTTTGTCTGGTAACTTATATCCATCTGTTCTAGTGTTATCATTAAGTCTTTTATAATTTATTACCATTCTTGCTTTTCCTCTTACTATTTCACTATGATTTCTTACCATAAATGCTGCTGATCTATGTTTAGAAGTAGATCTCCGTATTACTCCTAAGTCCAATAGTTCTTTTATTTGTACTTTAAAATCTTCTACATCTTGATTTGTTGCTTCAATAGATGCTGTTTTAATTATATAGTCTGGATTTATTATATCTAATTTACATACAATCCTGTTATTTCTCCAGTGTCTTAATGGTTTTTCTCCAATAATTTCTATTTCATCTAGAATTTTTATTATATTATCTAGGTCCTTTTGATTTTTTATTATTCCTATTTTTTCTATTCCTGTTTTAAAATTATATAACTCTGTCTCTATATCTATTAAAGTATAATCTTTTTCTAGCAACTCCTCTTCTCCTAGAATTTCTTTTTCTTCTAAAGTTAAATTTTTTATTTCTTGTTTTTCTTTACAACATGTATTCTTTTCTTCACATTCTTTACAACAACTATCTTTTTTCTTTTGCAGGTCTGTGGTAGGGATCTTTTTATGACGAATCCTTGTTTCAGTCTTAAGAACTTGTACTGGTGTATGAGTAATATTTTTTAAGAAAATTACTCCATCTCTTGTAATCATACAGCTACCATTATTATGTAACATGAAGTCTAATCCTATGACAAAGTCTACATTTATATTAAGGTCTCTTACCCATATCTTATCCATTTTATAACTTGGTTTGTAAAACTCTGAACATGTATTTATAAAGCTAATGTAGGCTTTATGAACATAATGTCTATATATATTATGGGTTCCATCCATTTGCATGGCCGCAACTGGTTTTTCTAGAATTTTTATTAAATTAGGTGGAACTATTCTTTTATTTATTATGCACTTTGTGCACCCTGAATCTACTAATGCTAACGTTTCTATCTCATAATCATCTATTTTAATTCTTGCAAGTATTTTTATTGTTCCTAATTTTTTATCTTCATTACATACTAATGCTTCATGGTCTTCTATGCTCATTAATTCTGCTTGAGATTCTTCTGGTATTATTGTTAATGGTTTCATTATTGGTTGTATATTTGATAATCTTATTTCTTCGTCTTCACTATCTACTTCTCTTTGTTTTCCTCTTTCTAGGTTACATAATCTGGTTTCTAATTCATTTATTCTTGTTTCTAATGTTATTATTCTTAGACTAATAGTAGGGTCTTCAATTTTCTTATGAGTTGTTTCTTTATTTATTTTTGTTTTAAATTCTTTTTCTATACACATTGTACATCCTTCTATGTAACAATTTTTACATTTAACTCTTTTGTCTCTACTAGGATACCATTTACAAAAGAAACATGCATTACTATCCAATCCTTTATTTCGTTCAAACTCATGGTTACAGTCTTCGGCTATATTTGCTAAATTATCCATGGCTTCTAAGTCTAGATTTTCTAATCCTATTTCATTAATTAATTAGTCAATTATGCTAGAAATTTTATAAAAGATTTAGGAAAAATAGCAGGACCATTATATTCAAAGACTGGATCAAATGGTCAAAAACACTTTAATACTGAAGACATTAAATTAGTACAAAAAATAAAAGAAAAAATAAAAAACATTCCAGATTTAAATATGCCACTAGAAACAGACTATTTAATTATAGAAACAGACGGTAGTTTTGAAGGATGGAGAGCAGTATTAAAAGCAAAACCTAGTAAGTATAGTAATAAAAATGAAGAAAAGATATGTGCTTATCAAAGTGGTAAGTATAAAGAAAAAGGAAATATGAGTAGTATAGATGCAGAAATCTTAGCCGTAATATATGGATTAAATAGTTTCAGACTATATATTTTAAATAAACCAGAAATACTAGTTAGAACAGACTGTGAAGCTATAGTTAAATTCTATCAAAAGATAAATGATAAAAATAGTAGTAGAAGACGATGGCTAAATTTTTTAGATACCATTTCAATTTATAATTTAAAATTTGAACATATAAAAGGAAAAGATAATAATTTAGCAGATCAATTAAGTAGATTAAATATTACTGCTAACTAAATTTTTTATTTGGACAGCATGAGACCTTCCAGTTCTCAGACAGCAGACAAGGGGAAAGGCATAGCCTCAACCCAAGACACATACAGACAAACAGTATTAGGTAACCTTCATTTTAGACCTACATCTTTATTAGAAAGAAATGCTATGGAAGAAAGAATACAATTCGGAGCCAATAATTTAGTAGTCTATCAGCCATCAAATTGGACTTTTAAAGTATTACCAGAATATGTAATAGATAGACAACAAAGATGCTTAGTGGATAATTTATGGATTTCGCGTAATAAAAAAGACGGAGCTAAACATTTTGTAGCCACTATAAATGCACTTTGTCAATATTTTACAGACCGAAATTTAGACAAAAAATTTAAATTTTATGTTGTAGTTCACGGTAAAACTAATGGTATTTTTCAGACTTGGATAGAAGTTGTAGACTCTATTAAAGACATAAGAAAACCTCTTTTTAAGGGATTTAATAATTTTACTGAAGCATTAGATTATGCTAGAGGGACATTGGGTCCAAATTATTATATTTCTCCAGCTCTCAGACAAAACCCAGACAAAATCCCCCAGTACAATGTACAAAAAGACACAGACAAAATAATCTTTTGCGATCATTGTTCTACCATGACTAATGTAGTCAAAAGACTAAACCAGCAAAAAGAGACATTGGTTCAAGAAAAAATGCAACTCTTGGATCAGGTGAAGACATTAGAACAAAGACTACAAGCATTAAAATTCGAATTGATGCAGTCTCAGAGTTCTCCATCTCAGAAAAAAATGGATGAGACGGGTGTGCATTCCCCAATGAATGCAATTAGACCCACTGTATCGGGTAAAGATACAGCTAGTCCGGTTCAAACGGTAGCCGGTAAAGACTTATCAAATCCGTTAATGGCTGTCACTTTGCCAAAAAGTGAAGACGAGGGATGTTCATCTCTCCAAACCAGACGGAGACTACCAAAGACACTTACGCAAGGAGCGACTTCTACAAGGAAAAGCACACTTGCAAAAAAGAAGAAAAATGAAAAAATAGAAAATATAGTAAAAGAGACACTAGAAAGATTTTTTCAGACAAAAGAAAAAGATAAATATATAGTCAAAGATCCTAGTCCAGAATTATCTCCAAGACAAGAGATGTCACCAGTCCATTCAGATTTTGAAGGAGAAGATATTAATTTTCAAGACTCGCAAGATCCAAATGATGTAGATTCAGGCATGAGTTTTGACTCAATTGCCCTACACAATTTAGACACTTAGATCAGTTAAAAAAAAAAAAAAGAGATTTGAAAAGACATGGTTAGACATGGTTCAGAAAAAGATGAAAGAAAAAGACAAAGGTGAAGTAGAGAAAAAGTCATGAAAGGAAAAGACAAAGTGAAGTAGAAAGAAAGTCATGACTTGGAAGATTTAGTTCGGTGGATCATGAGGACAAAGACATAGAAAAGAGAAACAAGGACATTAAAAAAATGACAAAAGCATCAATAATTAAAGACAAAGGTATGGAAAAGAGAGAGACAAGGACATTAGTCATCTTTTAGAAAAATGAGATGAGACAAGCTCAATAATAGAGGTAGAAGACTTTTGATTTTGGACTTTGTAATTTTTCAAGACACGTTGGAGCAATAATGTTGACAGTTCAGAAAAAAGAAGACCAGATTTTATTAAAGTAGCTGTAATAAAGTAGTAGTTTTATCTAGAAATGGGACAGCTCAGCAAACGGACAAAATTATAAAGTATCTTTTGAAAAGTTTCATGTGACGATGGGGCCCTAAGAGTACCCGGCTGAACTCAAAAGATTCTTCACAAATTTGAAGTCCGCATTTGAAGTCCGTCAGACTCCTATAAATAGCAGTGTTTTGCAGAGAAGGAGGGCATCAGAAAATTAACATCAATCAAGAAAGAAAGAACAATCACCAAGAAACACTCAGCAAAAATCAACGAGAAATTCTCTCACACCAACCACTCCATATTCCTCTTCCCTTTCACAAAATGCCCCAACTCCTTTCCCCAATGAAATCCTTTGTAATATAACTTCCCTGTAAAATAGTTTTAATCTTTCCAGTAATTTTCTTTTAGTGTGAAGTAGTTTTTCGGGTTCCCCGAAAGGGAAACCTCTCTCCATCTTCAGACATGTAAGTTTTTATCTATGTTTTCTGTACTAATCTCCCTACTATGTAAATTATTTTATGTTCAATATTATGTTGAATTAAAATATTATGTTTGAGTAATTACTTACCTGTTGTTATGAATCTATTACTCTTAGTATATGGTTATTCTCTTAATTTCTTAATGAACTCGATGGATTAACCTGTAAATTCCTAGGTGTTTGAAAGGCCGTTTTAATGTCCAAATGATAAAAGGACGATGTTGGCCATGGTAACCGGGGTGTGGTTAAAGAAGACGGATATTAAGAACCAAGATTAAGAGAAAGAGATGAACAGTGTAATAAAGATTCATAACTAAAACAGATTTTTCTAAAAAAAAAAAAAAAAAAAAAAAAAAAAAAAAAAAAAAAAAAAAAAAACGAAAATTATAAAAATTGGGAGAATAGGCAGAAAATAAGAAAAACACCTACATGATAAGAAGATTCAAGGAGTGAGGAAGTACCGAGTAGGATTGTTTAACATATAAGCTAAAAACCACAATACCATATTTCTATCTTTCTTTCTACAAAAATTAAAACTTATATATTTAGGACTTATATATCTATTGAAACAAAAATAAAATACATACTTTGATTACAGGGGAAGATCCAAATAGTGGATTATTAGTACTACAAAGAAATGCAGTAATAAAATTAGAACAACTAAGCATAAGTAGTTGGTTTCATATTAAGAAATTTTTAAACGATTATTTCTACTACTGTACTATTAGTGGAAATGCATTTGATCAAGAATTAGGTAAAAAGTTATTTAATAAACTACCAGGAGCCTTAGGAAGAGAAATAGAAGATAGATGGAATAAGAGAGACGGAGTAATGCAGAATCCTAATTTAACATGGTCCATAGGACATAGGATACAACATATAATGGATATACTACAAGAAAAATGTACTCATATACAAATACAAAAACAGTTAAAAGAAAATGAAATGAACTTTTGTAAAAGCGTAGTTTACACGACACAAAGTTATGATAAAGACAATTATAAAAAGAAAAAGCATAAAAAATACCGAACGCAGTATAATAGAAATTATCCTCAATATAATAGAAAGAAATATTATCTTAGAAAATCATCAGCTAGAAAACCTTATTTAGACAGAAATAGGCATGTAAGAAAGTACCGAACAGAAAGAAATTATAGAAATAAATTAGAATGCTTCACTTGTGCAAGTGTAGAACACTTAGCAAATACATGTCCAAAAAGAATAAATAATAAGACAAGAAATTCCCAGCTAATTGAAGATTTTCAAGAAACATTAATAAATGTAGACGAGTATATGTCAGATACAGAAAGCATATATTCTATAGTAAGTGTAGACACTGAAGAAAAAATCAAAACAGACTCATCAGACTCAGAAGCAGACGAATTTATATATATCCGTTCCAATTTAATAAAAAAACGTTGTGGGCCCCATAAATATTAAATAACAACTAATATTAAAAAACTAATGCAAATTAATAATGTCCAAAAAAAAAAAGTGCCCCCCATATTAAAAAATCAAACAATATTCATGTAATTTCCAAAATATCTCATTAAGTCAATAATGATAGATTCATTGCCACGTGCGTATTCGTAGCAGACACTAATATAATAAAGTTTTAAATACGGAGCACAAACTACAATGTTATATTAATCGTGTTTTGAACATAGTATCTCATATTGACAAAATCAAGCAATATATAAAAAAAAAGTGAATCCCATATTAAAAAAACAAACACTGTAAAAAAAAAAGTGCAAAAAAAAAATTGTGGGCCCCATAATTCTAATATAAATATTATATATATATATATATATATATATATATATGCACAAAAATAGTGCAAATTAATAGTTGAGGCAGAGAGTGAGGGAAAGCTCGGAATATATATATATATATATATATATATATATATATATATATATATATATATATATATATATATATAGTGCAAATTAATAATGTCAAAAAAAAAGTGCACCCTGTATTAAAAAATCAAACAATATTCATGTAATTTTTAAAGTATCTCATTAAGTCAATAATGATGGATTCATTGCCACGTGCGTATTCGTAGCAAACACTAATATAATAAAGTTTTAAATACGGAGCACAAACTACAATATTATATTAATCGTGTTTTGAACATAGTATCCCAATTGACAAAATCACCCCATTTAGACAACAACTAATATTAAAAAAAAATTGTGGGCCCCATAATTCTAATATATATATATATATATATATATATATATATATATATATGTGTGTGTGTGTGTGTGTGTGTGTGTGTGTGTGTGTGTATGTATATCCGTTCCAATTTAATAAAAAACAAATTGTGGGCCCCATATATATTAAATAACAACTAATATTAAAAAAATAGTGCAAATTAACAATGTCAAAAAAAAAAAAGTGCCCCCCCATATTAAAAAATCAAACAATATTCATGTAATTTCCAAAATATCTCATTAAGTCAATAATGATGGATTCATTTCCACGTACGTATTCGTAGCAAACACTAATATAATAAAGTTTTAAATACGGAGCACAAACTACAATGTTATATTAATCGTGTTTTGAACATAGTATCCCATATTGACAAAATCAAGCAATATATAAAAAAAAAGTGAATCCCATATTAAAAAAATAAACAATGTCAAAAAAAAGTGCAAAAAAAAATATTGGGCCCCATAATTCTAATATATATATATAAAATTATGGGCCCCATAATTCTAATATATATATATGTATGTATGTATGTATCCGTTCCAATTTAATTATAAAAACAATTGTGGGCCCCATATATATTAAACAACAACTAATATTACAAAAATAGTGCAAATTAATAATGTCCAAAAAAAAAAGTGCCCCCCATATTAAAAAATCAAACAATATTCATGTAATTTCCAAAATATCTCATTAAGTCAATAATGATGGATTCATTGCCACGTGCGTATTCGTAGCAAACACTAATATAATAAA
This sequence comes from Lycium barbarum, assembly GCF_019175385.1. Lineage (NCBI taxonomy): Eukaryota > Viridiplantae > Streptophyta > Magnoliopsida > Solanales > Solanaceae > Lycium > Lycium barbarum. Next base: position 22,335,834 of record NC_083342.1, read on the forward strand.
GTTTTAAATACGGAGCACAAACTACAATGTTATATTAATCGTGTTTTGAACATAGTATCCCATATTGACAAAATAATGCAATATATATATATATAAAAAAAAAAAAAGTGAACCCCATATTAAAAAATAAACAATATCAAAAAAAAAATTGTGGGCCCCATAATTCTATATATATATATACATATGCATAAAAATAGTGCAAATTAATAATGTCAAAAAAAAAGTGCACCCCGTATTAAAAAATCAAACAATATTCATGTAATTTCCAAAGTATCTCATTAAGTCAATAATGATGGATTCATTGCCACGTGCGTATTCGTAGCAAGCACTAATATAATAAAGTTTAAAATACGGAGCACAAACTACAATATTATATTAATCGTGTTCTGAACATAGTATCCCATATTGACAAAATCACCCCATTTAGACAACAACTAATATTAAAAAAAATTGTGGGCCCCATATATATTAAACAACAACTAATATTAAAAAAATAGTGCAAATTAATAATGTCAAAAAAAAGTGCCCCCCATATTAAAAAATCAAACAATATTCATGTAATTTCCAAAATATCTCATTAAGTCAATAATGATGGATTCATTGCCACGTGCGTATTCGTAGCAAACACTAATATAATAAAGTTTTAAATACGGAGCACAAACTATAATGTTATATTAATCGTGTTCTGAACATAGTATCCTGATACGCCCAAATTACACCTTTAATATCAAGAGTAAGCGGTCGTTGTCAAATATAGAACCCAACGAGGTTGGGGTCGAATCCCACGGAGAATACAATGAAGAAATATACTTAATAAGTGTAACACCCGACTATTAGTCTATATTTCGGGGGAAAGGGGAATATAATAGTGGTTTGATTGTTGTTTGTTCATTAAGGACTAAGAGTGGTTATAAGATGTAAACTATTGGTAAATGGGACTAAGGTTGTGGTTCCAATGGAAAGTAATGCGATTGGGTATCAATTCAACTTATTTATATGCCTAAGTGCATTAAACCAAGGGTCACGCGAATCTTGCCAGAAGTTTTCCAACCAAATTAGCAAATTTCATCCTAGGCTTTCCCAAGCCATAGAATGTTTTATAAGAGAACGCCCATGTAGCCTCAACTAGCTTTCCTATTCCTAGCTCAAGCTATTAGATGAATTTAATGACCCAAATTGTTGCTATTAACTCTTTTCCTGACATCTACTTTCTTTTCCAAGAAAAGTAACAGTATTAAGGCACAAGTAATGTTGTACACCATCACAAGACATTAATGCTTGAAGAGTTAATAGAAAACACCATTAGCATATAAATGTAGTATGATTAAGAAACTCAATCACATAACTAACACATTTAACGGAAATTGGAGGGGTGAGCTTAATAATAACCTCAATTTTAGCTTGATCGACCTCAAGCTCCTTTTCCGAAATCTTGTGTCCTAAGACAATGCCTTCTCTAACCATGAAGAGGCACTTCTCCCAGTTTAGAACCAAATTTGTCTCTTCACATCGTTTCAATACTTAGGCAAGATTCTCCAAGCATTCATCAAAGAAATCCCCAACCACGGAAAAGTCATCCATGAAGATTTCAATGGACTCCTTAACCATATCGGAGAAAATAGACATCATGCAACGTTGAAATGTTGCGGGTGCATTACATAACCTAAAAGGCATTCTCTTGAAAGAAAAGGTCCCATAAGGACAAGTGAAGGTGGTTTTCTCTTGATCCTCGGGGGTAATAGTGATTTGGTTGTACCCGGAATACCCATCAAGGAAGCAATAATAATCCCTTCCTGCAAGCCTATCAAGCATTTGATCCATAAATGGCATTGGGAAGTGGTCCTTTTTGGTCCACTGATTCAACTTTCGATAATCCATGCAGACTCACCATCCGGTGACCTTGTGGGTGGGGATCAACTCATTTTTATCATTTGTGACAACGGTGATTCCTCCCTTTTTTGGCACACATTGAACCGGACTCACCCAAGAGCTATCCGATATCGGGTACACTACACCGACGTCTAACCACTTGATGATCTCATTCTTCACAACCTCTTGCATAGAAGGATTTAACCTCCTTTGATGTTCAACGCTTGGCTCGCATTCTTCATCAAGTTGGATTTTATTAGTGCAAATACCGGGCGGAATCCCTTGGATATCCGCAATACTCCATCCAATAGCTTTTTTGTATCTTCTCAAGATCACCATCAACCTCTCTCTTTGCTCATCCGTCAACCGGGCAGATATAATCACGGGCAATGTGTTGTTGGGTCCAAGAAACTCATACCTCAAATGTGAAGGAAGAGGTTTGAGTTCCAAAGTAGGAGGCTCAATAATTGAAGGTTTTGCAGGAGGAGTTGCTCGGTTTTCAAGTCAAGATCAAGTCTCTTTGGATTGAGGTGGTAAGACCCCATTCCAATCAATGCATTGACCGTCTCCTCAAATTCTTTTTCATTGTCCCCTTCATAGTTCATTATCACCGCAGCCAACATATCACCTATATGCACATGTTCTATGGTTGTCTCCATTGCTTCATCAATTGTGTCAATAACCGACACAACACTCATATCCGCCGGTTGTTTCATTGACTTGCAAATATGGAAAGTGATCTCTTCATCATTCATTCTAAATTTTAGATTGCCTCTTTCCACATCCACGAGGGCACGCCTCGTAGCTAAGAATGGTCTTCCCAAGATTATGAGAACTTCAAAGTCAACTTCACAATCCAAGATCACAAAGTCGGCCGGAAAAATAAACGGATCCACTCTCACAAGCACATCATAAAGAATATCAATGGGCCTCTTTACGGTTCTATCCGCCATAAGTAATCTCATCGTGGTGGGACGGGGGGTGCCCAATCCCAACTTGTTGAATATAGAAAGCGGCATCAAATTGATGCTTGCTCCAAGATCACATAAAGCTTTTGCAAACTTGTATTTACCGATGGTGCATGGAATTGTGAACGCTCCGGGGTCTTCTTTTTTGTGCACCAAAGCTTTGGTGACGATTGCACTACAATGATGAGTGCCCCCCAATGTTTTAATGCCAGGACTCCTTCTTTTGGTCACGAGATCTTTCATGAACTTCGCATAACCGGGCATTTGCTCAAGTGCCTCAACCAATGGAATATTTAATGAGAGCCCCTTTAATCGTTCGATGAACTTGAGGAATTTTCCATCTTCCGCTTTCTTTGCCAATCGTTGGGGAAAAGGAGGGGGAGGCCTCATAACGGGCGGTGAAGCCCTTGGTACCTCCTCCGCCGCTTCATTGCTTCTCGAATCATTATTGATTTCCGGAAGGTCCTCGTTAACAATGAGCTTTTCAATACTAGCCCGCATATTATTTGGGTTCACTTCTTCTTCAATAACCATGGGTTCTTCAACCATTTTCTCTTCATCACCCAACACATTCTCTTTCACTAACGCCTTTTCCCCAATTGTTTTGCCACTCCTAGTAGTAATTGCATTGCATTTATGATCACCATCATTCCTTGGATTTGCAACTGTGTCACTAGGGAGTGAGCCTTTCTGCCTTTGGTTTAGAATTGCCGAGATTTGGCCAAGTTGAGACTCCAATTGTTTAATGGAGGTGGAGTGTGAACTCACCACTTGACCCATGGATTTGACCTCATCTCTAGTCTCCTTGCAAAAGGTGTCGGTGGATTCCATTTTCCTCAATACCTTTGACAACATATCTTCAATTTTTGAACTAGCGGGGTCGCTAGTGGGCGGTTGACTAGAGTTTGGTTGATTTCCCTTTGGAGGGACATACGGATTTGTGCTCCGATGATTGTTGTAATTGCTATTGTAACCCCCTTGATTGTTGTCACGATTATCTCTCCAATTAGAGTGGCCTTGTTCTTTGTTCCAACCTTGATTCCCTTGACCTTGCCGCCAAGATCCTTGACTCGGACCTTGATAGTTTGGATGGGAACCCTCCCTTAGATTGTTGACATAACTCGCCTCCTCATCATACATTTGGAAGCATTGCTCATCCGGAGGACCCCCTTCACAGGATTCTACCGCGTTCACCTTTTTGCTTCCGCCACCCATGACATGTTTTGTCAGAAGGTCCATTTGGGTGACAAGTTTGGCCATGGACTCATCTCTCTTTTCCTCATTCTTAATTATCTCACGAGTGAGAACATGTTTGGAGGAACTTCCTCCACCCATTTCCGAATCCCTAGTGTGCCATGCTTCATTAGTCTCAGTCAATTTATCTAACAATTCACAAACGGTGGCATAAGAATTGTCCATAATAGACCCCTCTGCAATGTTGTTCGCCACTGATTTGTTGACCGAATCTAGAGACCTATAAAATGTTTGTAGAAGCACACCATCGGGCAACCCATGCTTGGGACAACTTTTGACTTTCTTTTTAAAACGAATCCAAGTTTCATGGAGAGCCTCATCAGGATGTTGACGAAAGTTGTTAATTTCATCACGGAGTTGTAACATCCGCGATGGAGGGAAGAACTTCTTGAGGAATGCTTCGGTCAATTTCTCCCAAGTAGTGATGGACCCGGATGGAAGATCATCTAACCAAGCCGTGGCTTCCCCCGTTAGGGAGTACGGGAAGAGCTGTAGCTTGACTGCTTCAATTGAGACGCCCGGGTGCACATTGGTGGAACAGACCCCAAGAAAGTTCCTAAGGTGCCTATTCGGGTCATCTTTTGGTAGACCACCAAACAGGCCCTTAGTGTTGAGCAGGTGCAGCATTGTGTTGTTTATATGGAAACTCGAGTTTCCAATTAGAGGCGGGGGCTGAATTGCGGCTGCATAGCCTGCCCCCGCAGCTTCTTCACCAACCGCTATTGTGGATTTTGGACAGGGATACCATCCTCTTCCATATTGCCTGCACAACACACAACAACAAAAGGAAATAAAAAAAGAAATAAAGACTAAAAGTAAAGTTTTACACTAGTTAGTAAATTTCTAGACCGTATTCCCCGGCAACGGCGCCAAAATTTGATACGCCCAAATTACACCTTTAATATCAGGAGTAAGCGGTCGTTGTCAAATATAGAACCCAACGAGGTTGGGGTCGAATCCCACAGAGAATACAATGAAGAAATATACTTAATAAGTGTAACACCCGACTATTAGTCTATATTTCGGGGGAAAGGGGAATATAATAGTGGTTTGATTGTTGTTTGTTCATTAAGGACTAAGAGTGGTTATAAGATGTAAATTATTGGTAAATGGGACTAAGGTTGTGGTTCCAATGGAAAGTAATGCGATTGGGTATCAATTCAACTTATTTATATGCCTAAGTGCATTAAACCAAGGGTCACGCGAATCTTGCCAGAAGTTTTCCAACCAAATTAGCAAATTTCATCTTAGGCTTTCCCAAGCCCTAGAATGTTTTATAAGAGAACGCCCATGTAGCCTCAACTAGCTTTCCTATATCTAGCTCAAGCTATTAGATGGATTTAATGACCCAAATTGTTGCTATTAACTCTTTTCCTAACCTCTACTTTCTTTTCCAAGCAAAGTAACAGTATTAAAGCACAAGTAATGTTGTACACCATTACAAGACATTAATGCTTGAAGAGTTAATAGAAAACACCATTAGCATATAAATGTAGTATGATTATGAAACCCAATCACATAACTAACACATTTGGTCACACAACCTTAGCTAAAAAAATTAGCTACTAATATTCATTAAAGGTAAAGCAATAAAATAAAGTGTATTCATAAAGCTTACAATAATATTGAATGGAGAAGATGACAAAAGCCAAAAGGAATCTTAAAAGCTTCACCAACCAATAATAAATGAGCTCCACAAAAATCTAGGCTAAAAAAACTGTAGAATAATGAGTCCAAAACCCTAAAAAATCTATTTATAGAATGTCCAAAACGGGACCAATTTCCAGACAAAAATGCCCCTGCGCATCTGGTGCGAATCACACTTGGTGTCGCATGTGCAACCTGCGAGTCGCAGGTTGCACCAAAGCATCGCAGGTGTCGCACCTTCAATCATCTGTGGAGCAGCATCTGCGACATAGGATGCGATTCGCATGTGCTACCTGCGACTCACATGTGGTGTCGCATGTGGTGCACCAATGTCCTGTCTTCTTTGGCCATCTTTGTCAACAGATGCTGCACCACCTGCGACTCGCATGCAGTACCTGCGACTCGCAGGTGATGCCCTGGTTTAGTTCAGCTGGATTTTGCCTCAAGTTGCTTCCGGCACATGTTATTCTACAAATTGGCACAAAAACACGAGAAGCGACATCAAAAGTACTTGGGGATTTACAAAAGACTAAGTAGTTGGCGTCGAATGTGCCGTAATTTCACGACACATCATATCCCATATTGACAAAATCAAGCAATATATATATATATATATATATATATATATATATATATATAAAGTGAATCCCATATTAAAAAAATAAACAATGTCAAAAACAAAAGTGCAAAAAAAAAATTGTGGGCCCCATAATTCTAATATATATATATCCGTTCCAATTTAATAAAAAAAACTTGTGGGCCCCATATATATTAAACAACAACTAATATTAAAAAAATAGTGCAAATTAACAATATCAAAAAAAAAAAAGTGTCCCCCATATTAAAAAATCAAACAATATTCATGCAATTTCCAAAATATCTCATTAAGTCAATAATGATGGATTCATTTCCACGTACGTATTCGTAGCAAACACTAATATAATAAAGTTTTAAATACGGAGCACAAACTACAATGTTATATTAATCGTGTTTTGAACATAGTATCCCATATTGACAAAATAATGCAATATATATATAAAAAAAAAGTGAATCCCATTAAAAAAAAACAATATAAAAGAAAAGTGCAAAAAAAATAAATTGTGGGCCCCATAATTCTAATATATATATATATGCACAAAAATAGTGCAAATTAATAATGTCAAAAAAAAGTCCACCCCATATTAAATATATATGCATAAAAATAGTGCAAATTAATAATGTCAAAAAAAAAGTGCACCCCGTATTAAAAAATTAAACAATATTCATGTAATTTCCAAAGTATCTCATTAAGTCAATAATGATGGATTCATTGCCACGTGCGTATTCGTAGCAAACACTAATATAATAAAGTTTTAAATACGGAGCACAAGCTACAATATTATATTAATCGTGTTTTGAACAAAGTATCCCATATTGACAAAATCACCCCATTTAGACAACAACTAATATCTAAAAAAAATAAATTGTGGGCCCCATATATATTAAACAAAAACTAATATTAAAAAAATAGTGCAAATTAATAATGTCAAAAAAAAAAAGTGCCCCCCATATTAAAAAATCAAACAATATTCATGTAATTTCCAAAATATCTCATTAAGTCAATAATGATGGATTCATTTCCACGTGCGTATTCGTAGCAAGCACTAATATAATAATGTTTTAAATACGGAGCACAAACTACAATGTTATATTAATCGTGTTTTGCACATAGTATCCCATATTGACAAAATCAAGCAATATATATATAAAAAAAGTGAATCCTATATTAAAAAAACAAACAATGTAAAAAAAAAAAGTGCAAAAAAAATATTGTGGGCCCCATAATTCTAATATATATATATATATATATATATATATATATATATATATATATATATATATATATATACATAAAAATAGTGCAAATTAATAATGTAAAAAAAAAAGTGCACCCCGTATTAAAAAATCAAACAATATTCATGTAATTTCCAAAGTATTTCATTAAGTTAATAATGATGGATTCATTGCCACGTGTGTATTCGTAGCAAACACTAATATAATAAAGTTTTAAATACGGAGCACAAACTACAATATTATATTAATCGTGTTTTGAACATAGTATCCCATATTGATCAAATCAAGCAATATATATATATATATATATATATATATAAAAGTGAATCCCATATTAAAAAAATAAACAATGTCAAAAAAAAAAGTGCAGACTTTGTATTCGTAGCAAACACTAATATAATAAAGTTTTAGATACGGAGCACAAATTACAATGTTATATCAATCGTATTTTGAACATAGTATATATATATATATATATATATAGTCCAAACTAATAATGTCCAAAAGAGTGGGCCCCATACTAAACAACACCAAGCAATATAAAAAATAAAAACAAAAACAAGAAGAAACTATATAAAGCATGGGTTTAGACCCATGTTTCGTCGTCCGTTGTCCCTTAAAAAAAAGGTGGGCCCCATACTAAATAACACCGAGCAATAAAAAAAAAAAGAAAAAACAAAGTGGAACTCACCATCTCCAAACTCATGGGAAAAAAAGTGAACCCTATATTATCAAAATCAAGCAATATAAAAAAAAAAGAAAAAGTGAACCTCATATTAAAAAAAAATATAATGTTAAAAAAAAGTGCTGGCTTTGTATTCGTAGCAAACACTAATATAATAAAGTTTTAGATACGGAGCACAAACTACAATGTTATATTAATCGTGTTTTGAACATAATATATATATATATATATATATATATATAAATAGTGCAAATTAATAATGTCAAAAAAAAAAAAAAGTGCACTCCATATTAAAAAATCAAACAATATTCATGTAATTTCCAAAGTATCTCATTAAGTCAATAATGATGGATTCATTGCCACATGCGTATCAATCCATTAGTGGGAGCAAATGAAATTGCTTTTCTTCAAAAAGTTAAGTAGTCAAACCATACAGTTTTTTTTTTTATATTAGCCTGAGATCTAATCTAGATATTAAACTGTTGTATTTGCTATTCCGCCATGTCATTTATTTGTTATGTTCACTAAAATAAATATACTTAAAATATTTATATTTTAAAATAAGATAGAATTTAATTACTTTTTTATTTTTATTCTTACTCTAATAAATGTGAAAAGAGATTAATATCGTAAAAAAAATATATCAAATGGAGATCAAATAATGAATAAGGTAAATTACTCAAATTATAATTCTAATCGACGTTTTCTTAAAAAACCATGCAAAAGACAACATGACAAGTAAAATGAGCTAAACCGAGAATATTTACCAAAAATTAAAGATAATATTTCTTTGTTTAAATAGAAAATCAATTTCTACTTTTTCTCGTTTTAAACATGTAAAATTAATTTAATAATTTGAATTACAATTATCCAAATCAAAATTTGATAAAAAATAATAAGTATTTTACACCTTTAAAATAATCGAATTAAAATTGAAAGTATCAACTGATGCTTAGCTTATTGTTTTATCTCAAAGAGAGGAAAATAGTTTCCTTTTAAATAAATCTTCTCTTTTAAAAAAAAATTAATAAATTTATCGATTTTGTATTCGTAGCAAACATTAATATAATAAAATTTTAGATACAGAACACAAACTACAATATTATATTAATCGTGTTTTAAACATAATATATATATATTATCACTATTCAAAGATAACTACATACACATAGATGCATTATAATCTAAAGTGTAAGGCCCGTGGCGCAGGCCGCCTACTATATATATAATAGGGAAAAGGGTCAAAAATACCCCTCTACTTTGGAAAAAGGGCTAAAAATATCCTCCGAACTTATTTTGGGTCAAAAATACCCCTCTACTTTGAAAAAAGGGCTAAAAATATCCTCTGAACTTATTTTGGGTCAAAAATACCCCCAATATGTAGGTTTGAAGTTTGAGGAAATTGTGGGAATAAAGGGATCTTATGAGTTATTATTTAGTTGTGTCGCGTTTAAATGATGAAGCGGATTTAAAAAAAAAAATTGGGTTATTTTGGGGGATAATTTCCGTCAAGACGGGTAGATTTGAAAACTTTAAGGATGAGAGGGGTATTTTTGACCCAAAATAAGTTTGAAGGATATTTTTAACCCTTTTTCCAAAGTAGAGGGGTATTTTTGACCCTTTTCCCTATATAATAATAAGATCCACAAGCAAACTCTCCATTATATATAGATGGGCGTGCAGAAGTTCCTTGCCACTATATTTAAAGCCCATCTCTTATTCCGGCTCCTCCCTCTTAGTCAAACCCGAAACGATGGATTCTCTCATGGCCACTTACCAAGACGAAGAAGATGACGAAATTACCCCCTCCGAACCTCCTCCTCCTCCTTCACTCACCGAACCACCACTGTCAGTCGAACAAAATGGCTATATGGATACTCCACAACCCGAACCCGAACCCTATTTAACATCTACCGACCCGAAAAGAGAAGAAGACGAAAGTGGCAGTGTGGATACTCGACAACCCGACCTGAAAGAAGAAGAAGAAGAAGAAGAAGACGAAGAAGACGAAGAAGAAGATGATGACGTGGATGAGGAGGAAGAAGAAGAAGAAGAACCACCAACGAAGAAACAAAAACCACTGTCCACTTTAACCCTAACACCGCCGAAAGTTGAACTCGAAGGAGGAGGTGAAATGACTAAATTACCCTTGCCGAAGGAAAAGGCTTGCAAGAAGGCAAAATACAAGAAGAAAAACAACAACAACACTCTTTGGACTAAATCCACTTCCAGAAAAGGGAAAAAAAAGCACAATCCCATCAACAACCTTAAAAGCAACGGTAATACAATATGTTCTGTCCTAGTTTTCTCTTCTATTTCCTCGGCACCCCCTCCCTCCATACTTGTCCATTTTGGAGATAATTTACCATTTCATGCCTATTTTGCCCTTATTCTTAATTATTACCTTCACAAGTTCAAGGAATTCTCAGTGGATGCACAACTTTTAAACTATGTTTTATTGATTTTAATCATTACAATTACTTAGCAATAATTAGCGGTAATATAGTAAAGTTGACATTCTATTTTTGGATTTTTAACATAGAGGCGGATCCATGGGTTCAATTTTAAAATTATTATCATTGAGCCCATTATATTTCTAAAGTTATGGGTTCTATTTATTACAATTTTAACAAACTTTTACACATAAATTTATGCTCCGCGTCGAAAGTTTGAACCCCTAACTAATATGCTTACATACGCCTTTGCTTAACGGGAGTGACAAGTAAAAATGGACGGAGGGAGTAGATGATAATATTGCCATTTCTATAGGAATAGGGTTTTTGATTTACAATGTATAAATGCCTTATTTTGTTTGCTCATTTGAAGGCAAGAAAAACAAAAATGGCGTCGCTTCAGGACAAGAAGCAGAAGACAAAGTCTACATCACACCAATTCCAAGGTTTCCCGACAAAAATGATGACACCCAAGACATGAAAATCTGTCTTTCAAAGGTTTACAAAGCAGAAAAAGTTGAACTAAGTGAAGATAGATTAACTGCAGGGAGTACAAAAGGTTACAGAATGGTGAGAGGAACAAGAGGGGTATTAGAAGGAACATGGTATTTCGAGATTAAGGTGGTTAAATTAGGCGAAACGGGGCATACACGACTTGGGTGGTCGACAGATAAAGGGGATTTACAAGCACCTGTTGGATATGATGGGAATAGTTTTGGGTATAGGGATATTGATGGTAGTAAGATTCATAAAGCTTTAAGGGAGAAATATGGTGAAGTAGGGTATGGTGAAGGTGATGTTATTGGTTTTTATATTAATTTGCCTGAAGGTGGTCAGTATGCTCCAAAACCACCTAGGCTTGTGTGGTATAAGGGACAGAGGTATATGTGTGCATCTGATCCTAAGGAAGATCCTCCTAAAATAATTCCTGGTATGTCGATTTTTTTTTTTTTTTTTTTTGAGATTCATTTTTATCCTTAGGAAATAAATAAAGATTCAATATTTATGCTGAATGCTATTTGAAATGATGGTTTGAACTTGAAGATGGTCTAACTAAGAGTTAATTTGGATAACTTAGTGATATATGAATCTGATGCTTTGGTACTATTAGATTGCTGTAGCTTGAGGATTCACAGCACAACTGTACAAGGAAGTTGCTTGGAATAACATAGGGAAGTCAAGTTTACTTTTGGAGCATAAGCTAAGTAGGCATTTGGCCATAGAAACCAAAAACTTTTTTCATTTTTTTTTTTGGAATTTTGGAGTTGGAGTTGTGTTTGGCCATAGTTTTTGCTAATAGTATTTTTTGTTGAAATGTACTTGTTTTGGTTGTGAAAAAAGTGAAAAACTTGAAAAACAAGTTTTTCTTGTTTTTCAAATTCCAAATACAACTTGTATTTGGAATTTTCATGGTCAAACATTAAATTTTTTGAAAAAAGTGAAAAAAAAATCCGGAAAAAAGTGAATAATTCTTATGGCCAAACAGGTCCTAAGACTTCTAGTGTTTGAGATCAAGCAACTTTGATTACTCCTGAGGGGTTTTACTTTGCAAGCCATAACCGCAGCATCTTTGAAAGCGAAAGGTGCAGATGAGCGACAAGGTCCATAGGGTTTGAAGCGAAAAGTGTGAAATGAAGTACACACTTCTCTAAAGTAAAGCACAAAAGTAATTAGAAACTACCAAACACTTACAGATTAGTACTATAATAATCAAATTGCTAGTAAATAAATAACTACTTTCTGCATCCAATATGCAATAATGCTGATATTAATCCAACTCCTCAAAGTTGAGATCTAAAGAACAGAGCTCTTCCCAAAGGTGTGACCTAGTGGTCAATGAAGTAGGTTGAGAACCATGAGGTCCTAGGTTTAATTCCAAACAGAAGCAAAAACACTAGGGGATTTCTTCCCATCTATTCAAGCCTGGTGGATAGAGTTACCCGGTACTTGTGTTGGTGGGGGTAGCATGTACCCCGTAATTAATCGAAGTGCGCGCAAGTTGACTTGGACACCACACTTATACAAAAACAAGCTCTTCTTATTGGGAGCACCTTGCGCATTGCTTTTTGAAGCACATACTTCTCTAAAGATATGGTTTCACGCATGAAGTTATAACCCCTCACTTTGCAAGGCGTCGTGGTGTAATGGCTTTTAATAATGCTGCATAAAGCAAGCTTGTTGTCCATGCTTTCAGTGGTTGGCAGAGTAGCCCCTGGTGTCAACACCCTTATTGGTAATTGGAACTTTCAATACATTAGGAGAGATAAAAGAACCGCAAAGGGTCATTGCTTTGTGTTTGGTGTGGTCAATATGGAAGTAAGGAACCAGGCAGGCTTTTGATAGTGTGTATAATGTGATTTCGAAGATTAAGAGCACTCATTACCATTTCTATTTTCTTCTTTTCTATGTCTCTGGAGTAAATATGCTTGCTGAGATTTTCAGTGACAATCAGCTTGACATAATGCTGTAATTGTTCCTTTTGTGGCATTCCTCTTACCTTTTTTGTGTTACATTTTGATATCAGATGGAAACCTGAGAAACTGCAAATGACATATTGTATGAACTTTGTCTTTGAAACAGTGAAACACAAGATTTTCCGCTTTTCTGATAAGATAGATATCAAAGTCTTATTACCTTGTGTCTAAGTTGTTATAAAAGAATTACCTTGTGTCTCAGTCACATCACCCTCAGATCTATTTTTTAATTGGTTATCTTCTTCACGTATCTATTGGTTTTAATGGGGTTTCTGTAGGAGTCTGGTCAAAGGACTAACTTGTTGACAGTGAAGATGAATCACCATGTTCTTCGTCCAAATTTGCTAGTGTTAAAGGTTCATAGAATTTTGCGAAGACTCTAATAAACTTAAAAACATATTTATACTTCAAGAAGAACCACACCGTTATCCCATAATAGTGATGAAGGGAGTCTCATGACTCTCATCTCCTCTGTGTTAGTATCAAAGAGCATACAGCTGGTGTTTTTGATGGTGGTGGTATTGGCAGCAATATCGCAATAACATTTGTGAACGTTACCCCCCAAAAAACATTTGTTAATGTTCCAGTTCTGAGATAGTATGCGTTGCTAATTGCTTCATTAGTGAATTATTATGAGCAAGGATTAGGTTCTTTTCATTCACTTATCAATCAAAGAAGTGAAGTTCTTGCCCTTATGATGGATTTGATGTTGTTACATGTATGATATTAGCGTGCTCTTCTTTGTATATATGCGTGTGCTGATCATCTCAATGAGTAGGACCTCCTTTAGTGCAATATTCAAACTCTATTTAACTACATAGTATCGATACCAAAATGCTGAGAAACACAATTGACTATCCAAAAGATATGTCCGTAAAGGAATGTCTGAGGAAATCATTTTTGAGAAATTCAGTAACCTTGTTTCCTCGTGTTTGCCAAATCCTTTTTCTTGTGTTCTCAACTTGTCAGTTTCATGAAGCTGTGTATAAAATCCTGTATTTTGTCTGAGCAGGGAGTGAGATATCTTTTTTCAAAAATGGAGTTAGTCAAGGTGTTGCTTTCAAAGATCTTTATGGTGGTCGTTACTACCCTGCTGCTTCAATGTATACACTTCCTGACCAACCCAACTGCGTTGTGAAGTTCAATTTTGGCCCGGACTTTGAATGTTTTCCTGAGGATTTTGCTGGACGCCCTGTTCCAAGACCGATGGTTGAAGTTCCTTATCATGGATTTGATGGAAGAATTGAGAATGGTGTGTCCAATGAGCAAAAGAGTTAGCTATTTGTCTTTTACAGAATACTGGTTGTTTGACTCTGAATTTCACTGTAACTTTGCTGATCTTACTGATTTAGACTGCTAGGTGACAGTCGAACCTTGTAAAAGTTTCTTCCTAAAAATTGGAATCATTGAATTTATTTATTCAATTTAGTTTCAAAAAGAGATTCAATTTTGACACGTCAGGATTCGCAGCTATCAACTTCTGTTAGTCCTCATTGCAGCTGAATCTATCTCTTTTGTCCTAAAGCAAGATAATGTTTTTTCCCGAGAGGAAAGGAAATAGTAGATGCTTTTGTTTTGCTTGCAAGTTTTACTGTATTCTACTAAATTATATCAAAGGTGGTTTAGGAAGAGAAAAACAACTAACTTAAGTAGCAGTTGCATCTACCTAAATCCATCTCTCTAACGGCTGGTTCTGATATGAGATGGATGGTTTTATGTCGGTAGATTGAATATGATGCAAGTATCTTGGCAGATTGAACATGATTTAAAATTTCTGATTACAGGTAATGCATGGCATTCAACTAGGATTTGCCCCATGCTCAAAGTGGTAAAAGAGCACGTAAATAAAATTGGAGAAGCTGCTGAAATGGTCAGCTAAGCTTGAGCAATGCACTCAGGTTGGTTATGTTTCAGCTTTTGTAAATAAAATGTAGAGTGCTACTTGGTGTGTTCCCTAGTTGTTCCAACTTTTGTAAGTGTAAACTACTGAGTGCTGGAGAATAGGTGATCAAATTAATTTGGGTAGCCTGCTGTACAGTTTATTTGATAGCCTGCTGTACAGTTTTACTTTGTTGACTTCTTGTAGCATGTTGTGACCCTGATTCTAGGCTTTATTAGCTGTTTCTGTTAGAGAAATGTGCTCTCTGATGGAAAGTTTTCAGTTGATGAATTTAGTGGTGTGATACAATTGCTTGATCCTCATGTCCATTTATATTAATCGCACTCTTTCTGTGTTGAGTAAGGAAGCACAAACATAGTTGGACATGGTTCATGTGGATATATTTGCTATTGTTGTCATCGTTGTCATATGGACACGTGGATGCCACAATTTTGATAGTTGTAGCATTTAAAGGAGCACAATATGGATAATTTGGAGGCTACATAAAGAAATTAAAAAGAGAAGTGCAAATAAAGGTGTGGTATACCTAAGAGTCTACTTGTATTAAAAAGAAGTTTTAGAAATAAAAGAACAAAGGTATGTGCTCTAGAGTATAATGTTGATGAACTCTAAATATGCCAGCTTTTGCAATATTTGGACGTAGTTGACATTCAAATTTAGGTGCTACATTAAATTTGGTCTTGTGTCATTGTTTGTGATTAATTAGTAAATTTAAGTGGAATGTACTTTTGCATTTTTGTTTGTGATTTATGGATGCTTCTTGCAGTATGGTCTCATTATTCTTGCGGGAGTAATTCTAGCCCTTTATTTATGAAAAATACATTTGATCATTTGTTCTAATACACCTCTCCAATGTCATTAGATGTAGGGGTCTTTGGTATAGTAAATTTGTAAATATAAACGAAGACCTACATTAAAGATGGTGTTTTTGATGAATGACATCTTGAGAAAATAAAGCAAGGTTTGGCATGGCTGAAGGTCAGAGGGAGCGGTTGGGTAGGACAGTTGTAGCAAGGGCGCAACTTGGGTTTGTGACGCATGATATAGTTAAACAACAAGGACATGGGGATGTGAATAGAAGTAGCTTTTGGCTGGAAATATGAGGTCGTGCAACAAAGTGGTAAGGAGTTAATGATAAAAAAGGATCATGAAGGATAGCACCCAAGGGGTGTGTTCTAGCATGTCGAATGGATCTCATCGGAAAAAAGACAGGTGCAAGTACGAAGACTATTGTGGACTTCAGAGAAGAGAAAAGAGGCATTTTGTCAGAGTAGGAAGGCTAACCGAGTGGAACTTTTTTTTTTTTTTTTTGGTCGTGCCATGAAGTGATATTGTATCGTATGTTAGGGAGGTTGGTAAACTATTATGATCTAAAGATTTCCTATCCAAGTAATGTTCTGAACTTTCACTCCATATCTCTACTCTAATCTCAAGCCTCTTGATTTCTCATCCGCGAAGGCAGACTTGAACTCATTGAAGAAAAAACTTGAGGTGAAGACCAATGAGTGATTGCGACAGTTATGAACCTCCTATTAACTTATCTTATTGTGCCTCTCTCCTAGGGTTGGTTTTCTCATCTGGCCCTAAGTCATTGAACCTGAATGTTTGTAGCTCTCTTGCTTTTGACTGTTAGACGAGGAGCTAAATAGAGAGATAATAGATCCCCCACTAGCCCCTAGGATGGTGGCTTCTAAATAATACCAATCACTAAAATACATATAAGCCAAAAACAAATAATAGAGAGGGGTGAAAATAAAGTCAAGATCTTCAAAAAGAAAAAAATACAAAAAGAGAGTAAAAAGAGGTGGCTGGAAGAGGAGGTGGTGGTTGATCGGAGGAGGAGGTGGCAGCGTCTAAGTATAATAAAGAGGGAGAGGTGGATAGATTGTGGTTGTGGTGCTCAACTCAATGGTAGCAACTAATTTAGTGATAGTGGGGTATCGATAATAGCGTAAAAGGCAAGTCTGGATACCAGTTAAGCTTCATGAGAAGGGATAAAGGTTGTGTTTTCCCTACCGTTGCATCCAAAATTGCAACCTTTCGGCTGGATCTGATAGGGAGGGGGGAGAGTTGAAGGTGGTCCGATTTTTTAGACCAAGAGGACAAGTTTTTGTTAGAAATGAACACAACGGGATGCCATTTTATTCAAGAAATTACGCCATTGTTTTACTTTGGAAATGCATAGTTTTGAGAAGAGTAGAAAATGATTTGTTTCTTGAAATATTGTGGAGGCAAATGTTATACTTGGATAGACAATTGGAGTTGTGTCGATTCGATAGATGCTTTTATATATTTGGAGAGGCCAACTTCTGGTTCGTCTCCAAAAGCCTTATTTTGGGTGGTTTGCACGATGGTGGAGGAAGCATGGTGGTAGCCGAGGTGGTGAAGTAGTGGGTGGTGTGGATGGTGGCAACAAAGAGGAGGAAGGAGATTGAAAAAATAAAATAATCTTTGCACCCATCAAAAAGTGGGTTATCACATACATTGTGTAATGTCAGCACTGTGTGTCTAATTAACGCAATTTGTCTTCACTTCAAGTGTTCAATAGGTATTGCCCTTGTTTTAGGTTTCAAAATTAAAAAAATTGGCAAGTTTAAGGGGCAGCCTATGTATTTTGCCGCTACTATTTGTAAAACATTTCCTCGAGTTAACATTCACAGTCGGCTCTACAATCATCTATACCCATTTGGTCCCATGGTTCTATATGGGGTCTATTTCTTTCCAATATTTCGTACTCCATCTCAATTTTATGTGGCAGTATTTAGCTAGACAATTTTAGAAAACAAGAAAGAATTTTGAAATTTGTGGTCTAAAATAAGCCATAGACATTTGTATGGTATAACTTATCTCATTAAGGTAAAACAGGACTCCGGTGGTTAGGGCTTAATAATCAGGACTTCGAGTTTAATTATGGGTTCATCCGATCAATACATGTGGATTGAGCCAAATTTAATTAGTTGGAG
This sequence comes from Lycium barbarum, assembly GCF_019175385.1. Lineage (NCBI taxonomy): Eukaryota > Viridiplantae > Streptophyta > Magnoliopsida > Solanales > Solanaceae > Lycium > Lycium barbarum. Next base: position 22,353,880 of record NC_083342.1, read on the forward strand.
GCATTTTGCGCCTTTTTTCATTTTAGATATTTGAGGTGATTGGCCAAGCTTTTAGAGAAAAAATAATTGCTTTCGAGCAGCAGTAGAAGATATCTTTCAGAAGCTAAAAAAGTAGTTTTTCCACGGAAGCATGTTTGGAACATTGGCTAAGCACAAAGTACTGCTCTAATATTGACCAAAGTGCTTTTAAAATTGATTAGCCAAATACAACTTGCTACTCTCTAAAAATACTTTTTCGGAAAACACTCTTGACAAAAAACACTTTTCAAAATAAGCAAATTTTGAAATTTGGCCAAACAGGCCATAAGTCTTAATTCCAATGGTTGGTATTGGCAATATGGATCTTTTCGCCAAGTTCGCATAGATTCTGCAACATTCTATATGTTGTGAGACAATTTCCCTTGTTAAGATTATGGGTTTTGTGATTAACTAACCTTATAAAAACTACTAATGTAGCTCATAAGGTGAGGATTGTCTAAGACTATATGAGGAGATAATAACCCAAATCTTTAGCCAATGTTAGGACAATTTAATACCCCCTCCCTCCCTTCTACCCTGCACATCCAACACTGGACATTTGGGTATGGACACCATAACATGGTGGCATGACATTGAGTAAACTAGGAATAAGGACGAGTCTTGTTCTTATACCATGTTGAATTGTTTGATCTATCTCTTAAAAAAGCTGAACTTCTCACCGTGTATAGTTTCTATTTTCTCGTATCTTCTAACATCCTTCTATATAATTTTAGGTCATTGTTCGGTCTTATCGTTTACAATTGCGATAGTGTCACAGGTACGTACGTACTAGGGTATTTGAGGTTTATGTTAGACATGACCGAACTATGGCATTCTCCCTGTTTTCTCAAGGGGGTTAAACTTGTAGTGCCTATTTTTTTATTTTTTTTTTGTCTTTTATTAATCCTTAAATGCTGATTTCTATTTCCATTTGGAATTTATGATTGACATGATGACCCATTTAATTATTATTAATATTATTAAGGAAAGAGAAAGGGTGTCACATATATAAAAGAGTTCTGAATTTTCACTTTAGCCCTTCATAGGTAGTTGAGAAAAAAAATTCTCCGAGTTGACATCCTACATCTTTTCGTTGTGAGTTTTGCATGTAAGAACTGCTATAGACGTCTTTGAATTTTTATGTTATTATAAGTAAGTAGTTAATCATCCTTTATATTTGAATTATGTTGATTTCATCCTATCTGTTTTTGAGCAAGTGTTAAAAGTCATCCGAAATGCCACTTTAGTAGGCGGAGGACCAGCAAAGCTTCAACCGGTACTGCAGGGACAAAATTATAACTGGTGTTTTCCTTGTATGTTCTTGATTTATGGTGAAATAATAATTTTACATTTACATTATGATTTATCCCTTAATTCTTATTCCATCTCTTTAACTTAAAAAAAATTCATGTCCTCATTTCACCATTCATATTAGATATCACAGATTTATCTGTGTTAGCTCTTTGAGTTCCCAAATAATGTGGCTATTCGTGAGTGAGTCGCTTCGGTAGTAGTGTGTCATGAAGTCCGTATGGACATGGGACAATGAACCCCCCCCCCCCCCCCCCCCTCTTCCCCTCTTCGTTTTTCTTACGCTTTCGCTAAAATGAAGAGAGCATCTCCGCTTGGGTGCTCAAGACAATCTAGGTGTGATGTTGGAGATGCTCATTTTGGGCTCACGCATGCGGATTATTCGTTTATCTTGACTGTACAAATTGTCAGCCTGTCTTTTCAGAATTGTCGAGTCCGACTGTAGAGGAGGCAGAAATGAATGCAATACTAAGGTTTCTTCCATTGTCTTCCCTTATAACCGTTCTTAATATTGTCTATGATAATGGGCAAATCTAGTCTATAAAACAAGCTATTTTCAGATGCTTATTATTTTGAACAACCAGCATAAGTTGAATACAAGATCTGGCATTAAGGACGATACAATTTCTAGTATGAAAATGGGGCCAAATACTTAAATGTATATTCACTAACATGTATTAAAGGAAGAAAATTAAAAAATACCTGCCTTGTAACTTGTAAGTTCTTCATCCAGGAGAAACATGGGAAAATTATCTAAGCTCATCTTCAGAAAGCATATACTATATTGGAGCTTTTTTCCTTCATTACCATAGACGAATCACCCGAAAAATATCAAGGGAAATAAAATGTTGATTTACACTGTTCACCATAGTCTCTTTTGAGAATCTGTATGTCGGGGTGAGGGGGGTGAGGGTTTATATGGATCAATTCTCCCATTTTGCTTTCTCGAAACACTACTAGCAGAGGGATATTTGAGTCACAGTTTACCCCTTTCACTTCATATAGCCGTCCACAACATCGTAAGACAAGTACTGTTTAGATTTTTATGACACTGCAGATAGCCATCCACAACATCATAATGAACAAATTTGTACTGTTAGATTTTCACTGACACAACAGATAGCCGTCAACAAAATCATACGGAGCAAACATGTATTGTTAGATTTTCACTGGACACAATAGATAGCCGTCCACAACATCATAAGGAACAAAAATGTACTGTTAGATTTTCACTGACATAACAGATAGCCGTCGACAACATCATACGTAGCAAACATGTACTGTTAGATTTTAGATAGCCATCGACGACATCATAAGGAGCAAACATTTATTATTAGATTTTCACTTACACAACAAATAATCGTCCGCAACATCATAAGGAGCAAATAAGTACTGTTAGATTTCCACTGACGCTACAATACTTCTATTTAACCCTAATGAAATTCTCAATGGAGTGGAGAATTAAGGCCTTCTTGAGAAGACAATGAGTGGATATGAAGGTGTCTTTTTGATGGAAAAGGTGGTATTTTCCTAAAAGAAGGCCTTTTACTGAGATGTTTGAGAGTTCTCTGTGTGTATAATGTGTGCAAAAGTGGTAAAGCTCTTTCCTTTAGCTTGAGAATTGTGTAGAAAAGCAATCTGTATGATATGAGAATAGCAATTACAACACCCAAATCCCACCATTTGGAGTGCTTAACTGAAAATCCAAGAACTGAACTGATGAGGACTTCACCCTTCATCTTCATTTGATCACCTGTTATTACAGGGTCAAACTCTAGTCCTATTAAATCATTCTTGTATGCTCCCTGGGATTTTACAAAAAAAATAAGAGGAAAATTCTCACTGAAATATGTAGAAAAAGGTAAGCATTTCTTATGTCACTTACTATCAGAAGTACTTGTACATTAGCAGTGTAAAGCTTTTCACACAATAAATACACTGATTACAGGAAGTTATTAATCATGTTCACAATGTTACATCAAAATAGAATTCTATAGCCAGTTACCGGTTAAATGTCATATTTACCTGATAGTGTAACAAAAACAATTATATTGTAGTGCATAAAATTTAAGTTCGGTGTAGAATTATATCACGTTTACCTTCTATCTTTCGTATGGTCAATAATCGATAGTTCGTATACCCAATGATAAATAATTTGTCACTAAAAGATTTTGACAGTGTTAGAATTTGATGATTTAGTCGCTACGGTGTTGACATATAAGTACACAGGGCACAACTACAAAAACATGCACCTCTTATCTTTGCAAAATGAAGAAACTGTCTCAAATTCTCAATCATAGGACTCATTCATCATGAAAATTGAATAGATGACTCATGACTGCACATTTTGTAAAAAACATATATGATATTCTCTTATAAATTTATGTTTTTCAAAGCTTTTTGAAGGTAGTTTTCTTTATTGGATCAATCAACTAATGTATAATCTTAAGAAGAAATTGTATAACATTAGGACATAGAAATTTTACCTGTAAGGCCCATGCCATGTAATTAACATACGAAATAGGGTATCTCCAAAAGACTTTTGGAAGATCAGGCATTAGCCTGAAAAAGCCAGCTGAGGCCATCATAATTCCCTGCATACAAAATAATTACGCTAATAAAAACAAATCATGATCTTTAATAAGCTAAATATATGAAGCTGCTACATTTGCTCTAGTTTTAATTGTTATTTTTTGTGGTTTAATCAATACAATAAGGATTTTCGAACCAATATTTTCCTCGCATGCAAATTATTTTATTTAATTGTTATGATCTTACTGGGTACTTCCATTAACTAAATCATGATTGTTTTGTATCTTCTTGTTTTGTTTTTTTGCTTTTGGGATAAAGAAAAAGATCTAATTCGTTTCCAGAATAATTTATGCAGATTTTTATAAATATATCAAAAGAAGAATGTGCTTAAAAGTTAAAACTATTTTCCCATCCAAAATATAGTTAAAGATGTTTCATAGGTGAATCAATAGGTAAGTTTTATAATGCGTTTTCTGTTCTTCTCAACTAAATATTTAGTGCAATATTGACAAATAAGAATTTTATCGTTTTTCCCTTGCTTATCCTCTATCAAAAACAAACAAGAGAACAATATTTTGAAACTTCTCCACTTGTTTATCACATTCTTCTTTGTAGTTAGCAATCATAAATAAATATGATGTATACTCATCTGCACTTCTTTCAAGGTGGATTTTAGTCTTATATATGAGCAGTTTTAAAGTTTTTTTCCATTATTAGTATAGTTTGTTAACATGTAATAGCAGGTTATTAGTTACCATTTCTACCGGGTTATAAATCAATGTAATGTTTATTATAGAAATTTATTTATAAATACTCCCTCCTGTCCATATTATAATACCAACGCCCCTTAATAAATCACTCATCCCTAAAAAGTAAGAAGTGCTTTCACCAAATTACCTTTAATTAAAAATAGTACCAATTTAATATGCTTTCTTGGTTATGCAAAAGTTCACTTATTTAAATACGGGTAAGTTAGAAAAAAAAATGAATACCTTCTTCATTGATTTAAATATCATTTAATCTGAATTAAATATAAAAGCTAGAAATATCATATAATAAATGGACTTGAAAAAATACCTTATGATTAGTGACCTGATTATATAAATATCTTTTGCCTCTCAGTGCATGAAACTTTTAAACACTTTAAAAATAAAAGAGCATATGCATAACGAAAAATTAATATACTACATTATTTATCAGAGTAAGATGGGATAGTGATACTTACGAGAAGTCCAGCACCAACAACAAGTCCCATGGTGAAATTTGGAACAAAGCAAGCCACAACCATCATGCAACTTTCAACAACAGCTATGGAGCTCAATAGATCAATGGCAGCATACAAGAAATGGAAGAAACCAGGGTGGAACTTCACCAGGTTGTATGTAATGGCTGCTGAGCTCAGAGACATAACAACTAGGAATGGGAATGATGAAATGAAGTTTGAAAGAATGAATACACCAACACCATAGTGTCCACTTTTCCTTTCTTTCTCAAATATCTGTCCCAAAGAGCAAACAAATCTCCTTTCAATCTCAATATATAGTCCAAGTAACATGTATTAGTTTTACTGTCGCTACAAAAAATTGAAATTAGCTACGAACTTCGTTGTTGAGTTACTCGTAGCTGACAGACTTTTTAAATAATCCGTCGCTAATCAAGTTTAACAACGGATTTTATTATTTAGCTACAGAATTTGTCCATCCTTAATTCTTGTCTTTTTTAGTAGTGATATATGTAAGAATTAGTACAAAATTAGAGGACCAATAATTCTACAACAATTATGCCCTCACTCCCAAACAAGTAGGGACCGGCTATATAAATTCTCATTGACCATATATACTTTTTAAAAAAATAAATTGATTACATAGCGGATAGGGCAAGGGGAAATGAGGGAAGGGATTGACCATATATAGTACTCCAGTCTCCATATAAACTCATCTCAGGCTAGAAGCAATAATCCTACATTTATTTTAAATGATCTCAAGTTAAGTACTCGTTAGTTGTTCTTATTTCCTATGTTCTATTAAATTATTGATTGGATTGGAAGAATAATGAATTGAACTTATCTAACTAGCTAGTTTAATCTACTTCCTATATTGGTTTTTTTCTAAAGAAAATGCGCGCTCCCCCTTTGATTTTAATATTTTAGTACTTACCAACATATACAATTGTGCTAACCTCAGTACAAAGCAAATATTATAAGGTCGATGTTGAGCTAATTAATTCTAAATTACTTCAGCCGATTCATATTATTTTTGTCTTTCAGGTTTTATGCACATCCCTTTCGGAAGACATTCAATAGCCTTCTTCATAAAAGTATTTGTCTAAACTATCATTTATTTGTTCCTTAAATGTCTTATTTTTTTATTAGTTTAATACTCCACTAATTAGAATTGTAAGGGGGATTTGAAAGAAGAAAAAAAAATGTAATAAGTTACTTCTTTTTTTCTTTTTAAAAAACGTCATATATGTCATTCAAAATTGATTGTCTGCTCCCACCTTCCAACCCATCCCCCACCCCCCCCCCCCCCAACCCCACCTAAAGCCCCCATCCCCACACTCTTTCCCCTCACCCCACCTCCCATAGTATTTGCGTAGATTATATAAAAATATTTTTAGGATAATATTTTTTACTTACATACCAAACACAAAATAATAAATTAGAAAACCACTTATTTGTTGTGGGAAACAATTTCCTTCCTACCAAACACACCCTTAGAGACAAATTCGGTTTGCCAAAACGAAAAAGAGATGAATTATATTACCTTCATTTCTTCAATGAAAGATGGGAAACCTCCAATGGACATGAAACTCATGAAGCCTGAAATGAATCCACCACAAGCTCCCCTTGCAATTATAGCATCATGTCCAGTTCCAACATCATAGAACACAGTACCAGCACAAAGAGACAATATCATGTAAACTATAATCCTTAACCAATAATACCCAAAATCTCTACTCATGTTCTTCAATGATCTCTTTATCAATGTACACAGTTGCTTCAACCATCTTGCTTGGCTCCCACCACTTTCTTTAAATACAATATCTTTCTGAAAGAAAAAAAGAGAATCACTAGTTAAGATTATATAAAAGAGAGATTTTCTAGTCAATATAATTTCACGGCTTGTAATAGTAATTGATTTTTGAGTTTGAATACTGGCTCCCTCCCAAATTAGTTATGTATCGCTATTCGAGAATCAATTTGACTAATCTTCGAAGTTAAGTTGGATTAAATCAATTCAATAGCTTACCATTGAAGTTTAGATATTCAACTATACGAAAAGTACTACAAGTTGCAATTTTTCTCATGCCAATTTGATCAAAAAATATATCTTAAAATGTTGGTCAAAGTTCACCTAGTTGACTCTCGTGGAGCGAAATATGACAACTAATTTTGACGGAGGAAGTACTATTTTGAATAGCTAATTGACTAAATTAAAGAATTGTTATTATTGAATTCTTTTAGCTCGTTACATTTCAAAGTCATGAATTAACTTCTTTTTTTGATTTCCCACCTAGTGTCTGGTGCCCGCATTGAATCTCGACTATATTCGAATTTGCACCGCGTAGGACCCATTCGGGGGAAGCGGCTCCCTAAGTATGCATGAATTAACTTATTGACCTTTTCCAAAGTAAATAAGGGTTTTAGCTTTAGTCATTCTAAATGAAACAAGTTGAAAACGCTTGTTTTCTTTCATAGTTTGGACCTTAGCTTCAAGAAAGAGATGAATATATGGTCTCTTTGGATCTTGTTGAATTTTATTCGAAGGAAAAGCCTTATAAAGGTGGTATTAATTAATTCTTACTAAAGATATAAACAAGATCAACCGAGACTATTCGAACGGGCATATGCCAACTAATTAATCGGGCCATTCTCATAGAGTCATGGTAATTTGAGGTTATGGATGGGCAACGTAACATTGGTCTTTCAAAAATGTTATTAGTAAATTAGATGGCTATAAGTTCATTGGTAAAAAGGACAAAGTTAAAAATAATGGTTAATTAACATTTAGGTATAGGTTTCAATTTAATCAAAACCCTTTTCCTTCTATTTATTTCCTCCAACAGTCCAACTATTCACATGTCCATCCCGCCCAAAACTAAAGATTTTTTGCAGAAAAAGGAGAAAAACTAGGATGAGCGATTACTACAAATATTTATCAAATTGGAGGTATAATCTAAGAGTAGAGATCAGTGCAATAGACAATAAGTAGTATGGTCCTTTCATTTGGTTCAAGAAAACTGACATCAACATGTATTAATAAAAGGGTGAAAATCATTTTCATCCCCAATTTTGCTTTAAAATTTAAAATCTCCTCTCAACTATGAACAATAGACATTCTCCCTACTTTATCCTAATTAACTTTTTTAAATTCCTATTTTACCCTTACACTATCAATTTGTCTTTTTTTCTTTTATTTCTTTAAAAGCATGATATTTTTTATCTTCTTAATCAATGTAACAAATTTCTTATAAGAAGATAAATATCATTTTTGAGATGGAAAAATAAAAATAAGAAAGTCTAATGGAGTATATAACTTAGTATCATTCTATTATGAAATAAATGAGAAGAATAAGATTTTATTTTATTAATAATAATCAAAACTCTAATATAGGTATTTATACAAGTAAAAAAAAAAGGTAATAATAACTTTATAAATATATTTGAATGCAAGTAATACAAACTAATTCACAAAAACAATGGTATATTCTGTAACAAATTCCCAAAAGATTATCTATTTATATTGTAAATGAATTTTAAATTATTATTTAAAAAATATTTCATTAATGGCAACGAAATGTAATATTAAAATATCAATCATAAAAAGTAAATCATATTTTGTGATAAATTCATAAAATGATTATTCTACTTATACTATGAGCTTAAATAAAAATTTATAAATACCTAGGTTAAAAAAATAAATTTTTATAATATAAAAAAAATTACATAGATGGATGATTGAAAATATCAAGGGTAAAATAGACATTGCATCGGATAAAGAGGGGGGAGGGGCGGGGGAATGTCTATTGTTCATAGTTGAGGGAGGAGTTTGATTTTTAAAGCAAAGTTGGGAGGTGAAAACGTTAATAAAAAGAAAGAAAAACTTAAAAACTTACCATATTTGCGAGTTCGCGAATTCTAGCTTTTGTCCTCAACTTATGCTTTGAATATTTGTAATTTTGAATAAGCCTTACTCGACACTCTGCTGTTGGCAGATAAACAAGTGAACCTGAGGACTCTTTGATATCCTGAATTAGAAATTAGAAATAACATATTTCAACATTAATTATCGTTAGTTGAAGGTTTTAACCTCCAGTTGAAGACTACATCTTTTTTGAAAAATGATTTACAAAATATATAGTACAACAAGTAAAATTATCGTCCTAAAACTTATTCTAATATACGAAAATATCATTATAAAAGAATTAATTCATATGTAAAACTTAAGCTTCCACTGGATGTGATACACGGAACACATACTGTTTTTTTTTTTTGAAGTACTCCATAATATAAAGAAAATGTTTCACTATTCTCTAAAATAAATATGACCCACATGATAAATATTGTATTCAACAACTTATATCATACGTACATTTATTCTCTGAGACCCAATTAAAGTGGCAGTTACATCATCAAAGTCTGAATTAATGCAGCGAAGAAAATGGTCAGCAGGATTTCTTCTTGTTGGACATGCAAACCCTGAATCACCAAAGAACTGCAAACACAAAATCAAACAAATTAATTAATCACAACTTTGATATATATATAAAATCCTGATTTTAGTCATCTACATGGTGCTCACCACATTTACTCTCTTGATTACATTACTACTACATAAATAATTGTGTGGTTTAACTAATGATACCATTGGAGTACGTAGCGGAATCAAAATTTTCACTAAAGAACTTTAAAATATGAATAAATAAACATATGAAAAATCCAAGAGAAATTTTCCGATGAAGAAGGTTCATACGAACCCCTTGCATGCGGCCCCTAGCTCCTCCCGTGATAACAGTTAGCTATTAGGTTTATCAATTAGTGCTTATTACAGAGATTATCCGTAATACCTTATAAGCGAATAGATTGTATAAACATTAATTACACTGCCAGTGACTAAACTTAACCCCTTGATTTTAAAGAGCTTAAGTTCTATCCACTGACTATTTATAAAATACTTGATCACATCACTTAATTAAGGTCACTTAAAATGTGTAAATCTCTATAATAAATAGATTGGAAACTTGGAAAAAATAGTAAGCAACCTGCCGCAGCAACCGGCAAGTCAAAGTGTAGTAATAGTGTAAAACAATTTATATTATTGGTGTACATACTTAAATAATTATGTGGACCGCCCTAAAAAAATGATAGCCGGAAAATGTATATATGTTTTTTTAATCAAGTATAACTATACATATTGTATACAGAAAATATACGTACTGTATACATAACTATACATATAATATACATTAATATAGACATAATATATACATAATCAGTGTATATGTTTTGTACATTTTGGCTGGCGCTCATAATTAATTTCGTCCGACGGGCCAGAAATGAAAAAATCCTTAACTTAAATCATTTTTAACCTCATAATAAGAGTAGAATTCTTTGTCTTACCTCTACGGCGAGTTTAGCATCTCCAAAATAAATAGTTTCACCAGAAGATAGCAAGACGAGGTCATCAAATAGGGCAAAAACTTCACTACTTGGCTGATGAATGGAGCATATTATAGTCCTTCCACTTCCACCACATGCAATGTTCTTAAGAACTTGAACAACAAAATAGGCAGAAGCACTGTCAAGTCCACTTGTAGGCTCATCAAGAAACAATAGTTGAGGTTGTGTGATTATCTCAAGTGCAATGCTTAATCTCTTCTTTTCACCACCACTTATTCCTCTCAAATGCCAATTTCCAATCAAAGTTTCTGCGCAATCCTCTAACCCCATCTCTGATATAACATTGTCTACAATCAAGTTTACTTCTTTTTTGGTTATGTTGCTTGGGAGCCTCAATTGAGCTGAGTATTGGATAGTTTCTCTCACTGTTAGAGTTCCCATTAGTACATCTTCTTGTGTCACATAAGCCTGGTAATTATACCAAAACAACATGAAATTAAATAATCAGTGGCAGATTCAAAATTTTGATAACGGATACTGAGTTCAAAGTAACGTGAGTTAATTCTGAAATAGATATCTAATTTTAGTTTTACCTATTTTCATGCACGCACACACATAAAATGTTCGAGTGAACAGTCATTTTCTCTGCATCAGCCACCGAAATTTAAGGATTTAAATCATATATATTAAAAATGTAATAAGTTTTTTGCTCTATTACTGTATTATAATTAGCGCTATCCTTTTTAGTTTTAGCCCATCTGCAAAGTTAATTACAAGCGCTAGCAAAAATATACAAAATATATACACTGATTTTATATACAATATGTATATTTGTACTTAATATACAAAATCCATTTGCCGGCTATTATTTTGATGGATGACCCAATAACATAATTTTTCCTTATAATTAAAAATTTATTCCAGATTATTTACTTTACTTTCTATATTACCGAATTAAAAGTACTATACGTAGCTTCTTATTTTTGTAGATTACCTTAACCTGATAATCGAAAAAAAGATACGCAGTCAACACACAAAAGTTGAACTCCCAAAATAATCTATGGGCAAATGCATAATGCCGCCTCAATTAAATAAGTCAAAAGTAAATGTTAATTTGACCAAAATACTTGCATGGTTCCTAACTATAACATGATAATTAAGGATCAAGAAAGAAATGTTCATAATATGAAATTAATTTAGATAGCACTTACAACAAAATCATGGTCAAGTCTTCTCTTCTTTCCATTGAGAAGAATATTTCCAGTCAGGACAAGATTTGCTGAAAGTCTGCCTGTTAAGTGAGAAACAAGCTCATGAGTATACATATTTCTCAATCTTATTTTCAATAAATGAATACAGTATTACAGAACTTATAATTATGATTTAACCCATATTAATACTTTTATCGATCACTAGGTTACGTCGCATTGCACCCTCATCTGACAAAGTATTTTTATAAATTAAAATATTATTTTAATATTTTACTTTTAGCGTCATCATTTCCTGTACGTAGCTCGTACCTTATAAAAATATTCTGGATACGTGTCGGATTCTTCAAAAGTAATGTATTTTCTTAGTATTCGACATGAGTGTGTAGCAACAATTTTAGAGAGTCCACACAAAATTAATAATTTTCCTTAAGAGTTAGTACTATTACACTCACAATGATTCTAAATTCTAAAAAATTGTGTAACTTACTATACATATTATAGCTGTAGGTAACTAGGCAAATGGAAGTAAATTATTAATTCACCTAGAGGGATTATAAATGTGTAAAGGATAGTCTATTTAGCTTGACCCCTAGGTAGATGAAAATTATTTACTAGTAATAATTAGGTGAGCAACTGCACCAACGCCCTATTTATCACTTTCTATCTACCTCCTGCGCAATAACATACTCCTAGTCAGAGGAAACAATAAGCACACTGGTACACATTAATTCACTGCCTTATTTATCACTTTTCAGTCTCCCATTTTTGACTTTACAAGTGTACAATAAATTGAAAAATGACACATAGTACTATACAACATTGTGCTAATTCATTAATTTCCAAGGACATGAGGTCCCCATGCCATCTTCTGTTCTTGCAGTTGTTACTATAAAGAATATTTATTGACAGTACTGTACAAGTTACACAGTCAGATTAAGTTGACCAATAAAACATATACTGTACTTCATAATAAGGTAAATATGATAATTTAGAAACTACAGTAATAACATGTAATATCCAAATTAAACACACATTAATATGTTGTCACACCATTTATCAGAATGATTTCTTGACAGTCCAAAAAATAATAGAATTAGTATATGTTTAACAGCTACAGCTATTGAAGTTTATTTCAAGTGACCATCAAGACAATCATATTTACTTGGCCTAATGCATATGCGGACCCCTAAATTTGCCCCTTTTTTCATTTTGACACTTCAATTAAGTGTTGTTCCTATTGAACCCTCGAACTTGGTCTCAAGTGTGTCTATCAAACTCAATTCGACTTACATAACATATGTGGTGAGTTTCATTTTTTTTAACCTTGCGCGTGACTGTCAATCGTATTCTACGTGGAAAATCAACCAATTAAAACTCCCCACCCATTTTAATTATACACATCAGATAGGAAGGAGTGTGCTACTTTGTTATACAAGTGAAGAACCACCACTTAAACCAATCAAATAACAAAACTGGAAAATAAGAAATCAAAATTGGAAACTAAAACTGAAAATAAAAGCTGGAAACTAAAAGTGGGAAATCAAAAAATGAAAAATAAGAAACCAAAACTGAAAACGAAAAAACCAAAACCAAAACTTAATATCAGATGTGTATGAAAAAAATTAATGGGGTGTTTTAATTGGTTGAAATTTCCATGTAGGATGCGATTGACATTCACGCGCAAGACTAAAAAAAAATGAAACTCACCATTTATGCTATGTATAAGTCGGATTGTGTTTGATAGACACGCTTGATGTTAAGTTCAGAGGTTCAATAAAAACAACACTTAGTTAACGAACCAAATTAAATAAAGGAACAAGTATAGGGGGCCGCAGATGCGTTAATCCTATTTACTTATATGGAACTAGTGAACATAAAAAGACTCTTGTTTAGGGTCACTGTTTGCTTTCTTGTTTTAGATGTGGAAGCTCACTGCACGAGGTTGGTAAACACAAAGGAAACTGGAGAGTCCTATTCAAATAATCCTAAACCTGATTTATAATAAATTGCCTTAAAGTTAACATCTTTTGCGTTCGAATAATAGCAGCAACATGTAATTGGATCTCCATCATGAAAGTTCCCTCTGTTATGGATGTAATTTAATCTTATAATATAAATAAAATTTCCTTTTAAGAAGAAGAAAAAACAGCAAAATGACTCAATGGAATTGGTCCATAACATATATGAGCAGAAAAATGACACTATGAAAATATGTGGATACTTTCACATATTATGGATAGGGGTCCATCGTGAACCAGTTTCAAAAGTGTTCGCTCTGTTGTGTCCAAAGAAGAATAGCAATATTGAATTTTGTATAGGAAAACCTGCCCTACCCCCTTTTTTTTTTGTAATGGAAGAAGCTGGTAAGAGGTGACATCGGCTTCAAAGTTCAAACTATCAAATAAAATCGAGTTAATGTGTAAAACTACTGAAACACTTTCAACTTATCCCTTCTTTAGAAGGCAACATAATTGACCTATCGGACTTTGAAGTTGGCAGTTTTAGCGATGTTTGAAAAATGATTATATTAAATCTTAGTTTGTTTAAAATGCACTACCAATATTCCTTTCATTTGCCCTTTTTCTACTCTAAACAAACATGAAATGCAGAGAGAAAAAAGAAACCTGCTAAAGAATCAAGAAGAGTGGATTTGCCAGAACCAGAAGGACCCATAATAGCCATAATTCTACCAGGTTCAGCATAACCAGAGAGCCCATTGAGTAGTCTTTTAGTTGGTCCTCCTCCAAATTTTGGTAACACAACTGTTACTTCTTCCCAAATCAGATATGCTGCACTACTCTCTATTCCACATGACACACTCTCTGCCACCCCCTTTTCAACATCACCAGCTGCAGGTGCGGCCTCTATCTCCATAGATATATGTATTTATGACTTCCCAAAGTGCTCTTAGAGGCCGGTTTTAGAGCCGGTAGATCAGATTGAATGAGGGATATATAGAATGATGTTCTGGTATACGACGGTGTAAGTACAGTGGCTGGAGCTCCTCTCCTTATAGTTAAGTGGCTTTAATTTCGCTCTTTCTACTTAGAATTTAATGGCTGGAATAGTACATTCCAAGAACGAGTCCTAAACCAAAATGTGTCAAAAAAAAAATATTTTGAACCAAAATACTCTAACAAACAAAAAAGTTACCAAAGTACCCATAGCGCAGTAAAATACTGCGCTATAGCACTAACGGAGACGGAGCCGTTAAGTGCTATAGCAAAGTAAAATACTGCGTTATATAATTTTTTTTTTTTGATACTTCTATAACGCAGTAAAATAAAACTAAAAATTTCACGCCAATTTGGGGGAAAATCGAAATTGAATGGGATAAAAGGCGTTTATTTAAAAATCGGCTTGGCCAAACCGCCTTATGGCAGTTTGTCCGCATAGATATCGAAAAAATACGCAAGTTAAAAAAAAAACGCGTAAAATGGACGTCCGAGCGCAAAGTTATGACCATCTAAAGTTTGACGACTTTACAACTAGTTTTTGTCCCTATATTTTTTAGAATTATATTTATATTTAAAATAAAGTTATGTCTTGATTAAAAAATAACACGCTTAAATCAAAATCTTTAAAAATAAAACACCCTAAAGTTTCCAAACAAAACTTACTTCGGGTACCTTTTCAACCCCTAAAATGATTATCCGAACGTCTAATCCTTGATGTATTGAGCCTACATTATTGTACGCAGAAAAAAATATCAGGTTCTACATAAAATATTGACGTTTCGGAGTCTTGACACACGACTAATCATTGGTCAAAGTATGGAAAAAACACTAAGTTTTTTCAAACAAAACTTACTTCGGGCACCTTTTCAACCCCTAAAATGACGATCCGAACGTCTACGTATCCTTGATGTATTGGACCTACATTATTGTTCGCAGAAAAAAATATCAGGTTCTATATAAAATATTGACGTTTCAGAGTCTTGACACACGACTAATCGTTGGTCAAAGTATGAAAAAAACACTAAGTTTTTTCAAACAAAACTTACTTCGGGTACCTTTTCAACCCCTAAAATGACGATCCGAACGTTTACGTATCCTTGATGTATTGGACCTACATTATTGTACGCAGAAAAAAATACCAGGTTCTATATAAAATATTGACGTTTCGGAGTCTTGACACACGACTAATCATTGGTCAAAGTATGGAAAAAACACTAAGTTTTTTCAAACAAAACTTACTTCAGGCACCTTTTCAACCCCTAAAATGACGATCCGAACGTTTACGTATCCTTGATGTATTGAGCCTACATTATTGTACGCAGAAAAAAATATCAGGTTGTATATAAAATATTGACGTTTGGGAATCTTGACACACGACTAATTATTGGTCAAAGTATGGAAAATAACATTAAGTGTTCCAAAAAATAAAGTTGGCCAATTTTTTTTTTTGTACTGTAAATACTGCGTTATAGAAAAAAAAAATTTGGTACTTCTATAACGCAGTATTTTACTGCGTTATAGAAAGAATTTTTTTTTTTGGGTACTTCTATAACGCAATATTTTACTGCGTTATAGAAGTACCCAAAAAAAATAATTTTTTTATATAACGCAGTATTTTACTGCGCTATAGCACTTAACAACTTCGTCTCCGTTAGTGCTATAGCGCAGTGAAATACTGCGCTATGGGTACTTTGATAATTTTTTTGTTTATTGAGATATTTTGGTTCAAAATATTTTTTTTTTGGGCATTTTGGTTCCGGACTCTTCCAAGAACACGTTAACTCTTTGTATTATTATATATAGAAGAGGATAAAGTTGATACAAGGACGGCTTTAGCTATCTTGGCCAAATATACAAGTACCAGCCTTAAGCTTAGACAAATATATATTATATACAACAGACTCCCTCCGCTAATTTTATACTCCCCGAGTCAAAATAATTGAGGATTTAGCCTCTAAAAGTTGGTCCAAAATAATTGAGATTTTAGTCTCTCAAAGAAGATATTTTTTCCTTTTCCAAATTTATCCTTGACACATTCTTAATTCAATGAATAATTTTAATGCTTGTTATAGTTTCAAAGCCCCTGTTAATTAAGGGTATTTCAGTCAATACACCTCTTAATATTTAGGAGTAAGTCAATTTCTTAATCCATGTGCCCAAATCTAAAACCTCAATTATTTTAGATCGGAGGGAGTATATGACATTATTTGGCTGGGCACAAAATCCAATTTAAAAGACAATATATTTTGTTTTGTACATATCAAAAGTATCCCTAGAAGGGGTGTCAACGGTTCAGTTTGACCGGTTATTTAAAAATTTTATAATGATAATACCAATTATTCGATTACACTACTATGAATAGTAAAAACAAAACTTTTTGAAACCATCCCAATTATCTTGATATCTCTTGTACATCGGTTCGGTTAATTTCTCGATATTTTTAAAATATCACTTAATGCAATAGAAAAAATATTAGAAGAATTAAGAAAATTGTGATATTGTTGGATGAAACAAACAAACTGCAAATGCAACATTATTGATGAACTTTGCTAATGCAATGACATCTACTTGTAAGGAACACTGTACTATGGAATAAATACTTGTGTTTTCAGCTTCTAAGGGAATATTTTTCTCATAAAAAATACTACAATTATAAAATTAAAAATTGGAAGTGATGTTATGTTGTCCGCAGTTTGATTATGTGAATGACAAAGATATTAGGGTCCAGTTTTGTACTTAAACATTTATTTGGCTTAACTATATACCGGCGTTTCAAGGTATGGTCAATGTTCATAACAATATTGGGGGAAAAAAGTTTGGTAGATACTCCCTCCAGCTTTTTCATGAATAGGAAGAGGGTCTTTGACAACAAAACTATAAAGTTTACTGACAAAGTCGGTAGTATTAGTTTATATTACTGACAAAGTCAGTAGTATTAATTTACTCTAGGCAGTATCATCACTATTCCGAAAAACTGTATAATTAACATGGATATATTATATACTAATTATAAATTTATATTTTTGTTATACATTGAATATAGATGATAGTTATGGTTAGACTTATTTGTAAAAATTTCATGGGGGTGGGAACCCTATTTTGGTCGCTCCATTTAAGTAATACCTGGCGGAAATTTTATTTTGCACCGTTACCCGCTTTTGATTTTAAAATGGTGTAAAAAGACAACTTTGTCCTCTTTTTTTTTTTTTTTTTTGCTTTTGAATCTAAGATCACTATTTTACGCTTTTGTTTGTGTGAAGTTACATCGTCATTGCTAACATCTATATTTGAGTGTTTTGATTCTTCTGCAAGTTAATCTTCGGCAAATTGAAGGTACAATCTTGTAATATATGTTACTTGTAATTTTGAATTTAGCAGTTTGTAATGTGATTTTATATGTGATCACTGGGGATTAACCTACGATTGCGGTTTTTAACCAGCGATTAGATTTTTTGTAATTTTTTTCTGTTGTTGAATCAGTTTGAAACGAAGTTGAAAATGTGCAGTCATTTAGGGTTATGCTTTTTGTGAAATTGATTTTTCAGGGTTTTAAAATGTAGTTATTGATTAATTTTGAAGTTATTGACTAATTTTGAAGTTAAGCGTTTTTTTTTTTTTTTTTTTTTTGTAATTTTAGCAGTTATTACTGTTGACACCCAATTTTGGCCCTCCTTTTTCGTTTAATTAATTTCACTATGCTTCTCAGTCCAGAAAATTCTCCAAAACGAGTTAGGAATATTTTCACTAATTAAGATATATTTCTCTAAAAGTTAAGAACATTTTTATTGTTTCTTAAAAATTACCAAACATCATATTTTATAATTAAAAAATTACTAAACATCATACTTTGTAATTAAAATCATTCGAAAATAATGTTGATATTCCTATATCAATATTGGCGTTGGCATTTTTCCTTTAATCCTATTTATTAATATACTAATCATATTTTGTTCTATTTTTAAAACTAAATAGGTATACATTTTTGGGAATTAATTAGGACAAAGAAGCATATTTTAATTAATTGATTGAAGAAAAAAGGGGATTAGGAAAATGAGATTAGAAATTAACTCTTCTAACTAATACTTTGGGCCAATTGTATTCTACAAAAATCAGGAGCCCAAAACCATTCACAACAGCCCATTCCCCTTTGACCCAACCCAAAACTTATTCAACTAAATCACCCTAGCCCCTTTCTCCCATCACTTGATCACCATAATAACTCCATTGCCCGGATAATGGCCGAACCCTGTTCCAACGGCTCCAAAACGTACCTTTCTCCACTTCTCCTCTGATAAAGATGAGTCCCATCGTCCCCTTTTCAGGAGTCACCTTTTGGAACTCTCAGAAGGTCCAGCCTTTCCTCCCCTCTTTTGGCTTTCAAATTTCAAAATCTCACTTCTTGAGGAATCTATTGAGCTATAAATAGAGCCCTTTAGGTTGTGTTTTAGGGAGGTCAACAATTGGAAAGAATTCCCCTTTTTACGCAAGTTCACAACTAGAGAAAATCTCTCTTTACTCTTAAGATTTTCATTCTCATAAAAATCCCTTTTTACTCTAGTCTTGGATTTCCATAAAATCTCTTTATTGCTTTAAGTTCTTGGCTAAGCAAATCTACGAAAATACTTAAGTTTCATTCTTTTACTAGCCGCAACAACAAAAAACTACTTCAAGCGGATTTGAGGACTTGATGACGACAATAGCCTCAGTTCGCTGCCCCAAGCAGATAATCACACTCGTCTTCTCTTCGTCTTTAATTTTGTAAAAGTAGAAATGTAACGAGTTCGTTCTTCGCTTGTTGCGAGTTAGTGAGAAAAGACTAATCACACTTAGAAGAATTAGTGTTTAGTTTAGTCACTTGGCTAATTTTCTATTTTTGTTATTTGTTAAAATCTGGGATGTTTCTATGTTTAGCATAAATCACTATGATTGATAGAAACTATGAATTTAAGTAAAAGAGGAGATCAACCGATTTGTGAGTATATGATGATAGGAGCAAGGCATATGTACATTTATTATTTGTTTGTTGTTGTTTTCTCGTATGTTCGAATAAATGTCTAAAGAGTTCTGCTTCTTTTACTCTAGTATTTATTATGTATCATGTTAAAGTGACGGGAAAATAGGTTTGAATGTACTGTGAACTGGAATTCGAGGATATTAAGATGCCATGTCATCGTCCTTAAATATAAAACTGGTTGAAATGTTCCTTTTATGGGGGCTGTTGGTTGCTGCTATTATGTGCTTGAGATTTTTATTTTGGATCCCGTGTCTTTAGGCTTCAGAGATTGGGAAATGACATTATTTTGTTCTGTCAAAAATTCTGCTTCCCTTTTACTAACACTTAGTTTGATATTGAATCCCAAAAGCTATAAAAAAACATATTGATGTTAAGTTCATTCATATCTTTCTCTCAAAAGGTTGTAACTAGCTAAGTTGTCAGGCTTCAAATCTTGAAAGAATTCTTAACTAAACCCGTCTCTAGAAGGGATAATAAGGGTCCTGTTTGCTTGTTGAATTTTGATAAAGTGAAGAAGCTAGGATGAATTGGAGAAATAGTGGATTACTATGTTTTCATGATTGCTAAGTATATGTTTGATCTAATGGCTGTCTCTGCTGTTTGTGTGATTAATATCATGTCTAGAAAAACCTCTCTTCCCTATAAATCGCAGTATATGTTGGTTCTAAAATAAGAAAGTAGAACTGCTAAATTTTCATGAAGTGTCATAGGTGGTATGGTCGTGTTCTTCAGAAAATCCTTCTTCATAAAATACGCGCAAAGTCTTCAACGTGTGCAACTTGTCACAGTTTGATGTAAACGCCGTGTGCATTAATTTGTCATGGCTTTACTATAATGTTTGTCAGCTTTTAAACTTATACTTTGAGACTTATCAAAAATTGAAGTGAAAGATCCTCATCGGAAGCTTGAGTTGAGTTTGATTAAGATCAGTTATGAGGTTTAAGTCAAGTCAGGTAATTTGTTCAAGAACTTTGGAAACTAAAAGGTGTATCTGTGGACTTGAGGTCCCCTATTGAGATGAATTAATTCACTGAAGCATATGTGTTACCTTCTTAGTAATTTATTTGTGAAAATAAATGCTAGCTAGCTTCTCTAGTGGTTTTTTTTATTTCTTAAATCTTATGCATTGTCATTGTGTCAAGTAGTCATCGAAGTCTTAAAAGAAGCATGTAATCTGCTAAATAACCCATATAATGGACTGCTGTATTTGGTCATAATTAAAGGCCTGAATCTTCCTCGTGGTAAATATGGGGTGTGTTTGTTTTTTTATCATTCTAGTTTTCTTGGGTCAATTATCTTATTTGCTGTTTTGTATACTCTTTTAGAAGTGAATAGCAATCTGTTTGGACAGTTTGGTTATCATGTATAGAGTTCTCCTCGGAATACATTAAAGTAGCTTGGTCTCAAGACAGTGTGATTTTTATTAGGGAAAAGGGTCAAAAATACCCCTCTACTTTGGAAAAAGGGCTAAACATATCCTCTGAACTTATTTTGGGTCAAAAATACCCCCAATATGTAGGTTTGAAGTTTGAGGGAATTGGGGGAATAAGGGGATCTTATGGATTATTATTTAGTTGTGTCAGGTTTAAATGATGAAGCGGGTTTAAAAAAAAAAAATTGGGTTATTTTGGGGGATAATTTCCGTCAAGACGGGTAGATTTGAAAACTTTAAGGATGAGAGGGATATTTTTGACCCAAAATAAGTTCGGAGGATATTTTTAGCCCTTTTTCCAAAGTAGAGGGGTATTTTTGACCCTTTTCCCTTTTTATTATCTAGTCCTGCTACTTATTTGTTTTTAAAATGACTCTAATCCTTATCCTTTTCTTCCTTTATTTTTCATGAACACCTTGGGAGCAAATGGGGTTGTATTTAAAAACCCTTGCTGCTGCGAGAAGTCTCAGTTTGGGACTTCATTTGTTGCTGAGCATTCTTCTGCACTTCGCTACAAATAGCTGCCTGCTTTAAGGCAATATCTTGCTAAATATAGTTGTTGCCTTGTGGAAATCTCTGTTGCTTTTTGAGCCAAGTTTCTACGGTATTTTGAGTTGACTCGTTATATTTTGAGCGTAATTCCTGCTACGTCTTGAGCTGAATTGCTGCTGCATATGGGTGCAATCTACTGCTGTACTGGTTGCCATTCTTGAGGCAAAACACTGCTGCATTTTTGGGCCACTTTGCTGCTGATTTTGGACCATGAGCGGCTGAATTTTTGGTTGTTTACAGCTGCATTTTTGGGCTGTGTTTTTTGGCCAAATTGCTGCCATCTTTAAAGCTCTAAACCTGTTGTTAGTTGGCCGCTGCTTAGTGCCATTTGAGATTGATAACAGATGCATTTTGAAAAGGTCGGCTGGTGTATCTTTGAGGAAAATAACTGCTGCATTACTTGACTCGAGCTGCCACCTTTGTTAAGGAAAAACGAACAGATGCTACACTTGACAAATGGTTGTTGCCATATTTTTGACAAGTTCCTGCTCCTCTGTCAAAAGAACAAATTGATATACTTGGGAAAAGTTTACTGATTCGATCATGATACTACACTAAGGCCGATGAAATCAAATTTGAGGCCACGCCCCTTCGGAATTGGTTGTCCCTCGTTTTAGTCCCTTCGGTAAAAGGCGATGACGAAAAAGATCTAGATGATGATGGTAAGACAAAGAAATTCATGAACATGTATCTTGGCGAGGAAACTAGGATTGTTGGCGAGCAACTGGATTGCAGTCATGGCGTGTCGGATTTTCTTTCGTCTGAATACCAAATACAGATCCCCAAGCCTCCGTAACTAAAATTCTTAATGTTGTTATGAATCCGAAAAGGATTTTATTTGTGTTTACTTCTAAAATGCCACACTATGAGGTGGCATGTATTTTACTAACATTTTCCTTTCATATTTTGCGAGGTACAAATAATGCGAGGCAGTAGAGCAAATACGTACCAAAAGTTGAAGCGAAGAAATTTGGAAGCACTGTATGTTTGGCCGAAGAACTAGAAAAGGGGAAAATAGGGCTCAATTGAACCCGAAGCTTGCCAATTTAATATTTCGCGATCAGCTTGATTTAATTTCACATTATTAGTAGTGTTGAGTTAATGGTGGGTCTAAACTATAACGAATCAATTCTCGAGCAAACAAATGGTTTTCTATTATTGTGGCCCAAATAATTGGCCCAAAGGTATTCTTGAAAGCAAGATAAAAGGTACATATTCCATTTTTTACATACATACATATTACTTTCCATCTTATCATCTTTTCATCTTTTCATCATGTGTATACATATATATCACAAAAATAGCCATTTTTTGAAACATTATATATGATGTGTCGTGAAATTACGGGATATTCGATGCTAATTTCTTAAGCTTTTGTAACTCTTCAAGCACTTTTGGTGTTATTTTTTTGTGTATTTATGTTATTTTGTAGGATAAGATGTCCGGAGATAATGGAGCAAAACGGAGCAAAATGGCGCAAAATAGAGCAAAAATAGAACAAGCAGCACTTTCTGGCAGCATGTTGTGCATGCGAGTAGCACTTGTTGCAACATGTTGTGCCTGCGAGTAGCATTTGTTGCAGCATGTGCTGCACGCAGGGCATTTTTGTCCACAATTTGTTCTCGTTTTGGAATGTTATATTCTCTTTTAGGGCAGGGCATTTTTGTCCACAATTTGTTCTCGTTTTGGAATGTTATATTCTCTTTTAGGGTTTGTAAAACATTATCTTTGGCCATTCAACACAAGCTTTGGAGCTAGGGTTTTACACCACGCCTTTGGAGGAGAAGATTGAAGCTCGTTAATGATAAATTTCTCAACTCTTTCTTCAATTTCTTGCTTTGTATTGCTTATTTAAGGGTGTTGTATTTTATTCCATAACTTTAATCTTGTTTATGAAAATATTCATTTACAAAGTTGGATGAAATTTCTTGTTATGCTTATGTATTAAATGATTTTTATTGCTATTGAAGTGGATCTTTGTTATTTTAATTAATCTTGTTTTTTAATGTTTCTTAAGGGATTATTAGCTAACCTTAAGACTCGCTCATTTACTTTGATTGAGCTCAGAAGAGGAAATCTAGATTGGGAAGATTAATTAATAAGAATTTGGGTCATTAAACTCATCTAATAACTTAGCGAGGAATAAAAAAGTTACTTGAGATTCAATTGGTTGTGTGCACTCTAAGGCTTGGAAAAGCTTAGAGTGAAATTCATTGATTACTTTCAATGAGATTTTAGAAACTATTATCTATTAACATAAACCCGCTCTTAGTTGTAATATCATAAAATATATTGGATTGTTACTTGAGAGTTTCTTGTATCCATGCTTGTGGTCATTCATCATTTTACTTGTTTAAATCGCCTAGCATATTGTTCCCTGTGGGATCGATCCCGACTCATAGTTGGGTAAATTATATTGCGACGATCGTGTACACTTTCTCTTTGAGGAGTGGATTTGGATGTTATCAATTTTGATGGTGGCTTTATTAATCTTTACATGGGATATATACATGTTTACATCTCATGCATACTAAACTACTTCTTTTGCAAACAAACATACACCATTTTTACATACGTGCATATATACTCTCACTAATCATTTCTACATATGCATACATTTTATTTACATGATTGTAATGACTTTAAAATTGCTATTTGTATGAATCATCATAGGAAATTAGTTCCTTTAGCAGTTCTTTAAAATAGATAATAATAAATAAGAAATAGATAAACAATCCCCCTCTAGTGCTAAGTTAAACTAAATTTTAAAGACTGTCTTCAGATAGGCTTCGGGGGGTGCTTGAACCCCTTCCCCTCGGAGTAAATAAAACCCTTACCTAGAATCTTATAGGTTTCAAAGACTGAAATAGAGTTTACATTTTTACAAATGATTTCCTAATATTTCCTAACTCTGAAAATTTTCAAAACAAGAGGAAACATAGTCGTAAGTTATGAACTAATTTTAATCCGTTAAAAATAGGGCATAACAATTACGGCTGTAGATTGTGTTATATACTTTTTGAGGTTGTCTTGTAAATTTCAGACACATGTGCATGAGCATTGTTGTAACGATCCGTTTGATCGTTATAGTATTTTGACCCATTTACCCTTGTTGATCATTCCCCAGGTCCCTTTAGTATGATTTATGACTTAGTGAATTCATTAGTTTGGTTCCCGAAAGGTTTGAGTGTGATTTGAGTCATTGGTGGAGGAACTAGTTAAGTTAACGAGTTAGAGTTGACCACGGTCAACATCGGGTTAAGGTGCCCGTGTCAATATTTTAAAAGTCCCAACAAGTTTGTATGATGATTTAGGACTTGTCCACAAGTTTTGGTGAGATTCTGAAGAGTTTCAGATGTATTTGGGTTGTGTTGCGCTTGTATTCGATGTTTTACTGTAGTTCCTTGGGGATAAAGGGCTCCAGATTGATCAAATGGCCTTTTTGTTTGTGTTTTGATTGAACGATTAGATCCGTATAGTAATTACGAAGCTATAGCAAAAAGAATTGTCGCATTTCGCCTTCGTATGAGGAACTTATGATCATTTTCGTGCGGACTGTACTTGCAGGTCCGCTGCAGCGAAGCTTGGGACCGCTGCGACGACACTCGTGACTGCTGCAACGAAGCCCGGGACCGCTGCAGCGAAGTTCGGGGTAGGGGGGGGGGGGGGGGGGAGAGAGAAACCTATTTTATATTGAAATTTCGAAGTCATTGTTGACACCTAATTTTTGACCTCCCATAATTTATTTTAATTACCCAGAGTCCTTGAATATTAAACGGAATGAAATATATATATATATATATATATATATATATATATATATATTTTAAAGTCAAAATGATTTTATAAAATTATTTAGATAATATTTTACCATTTCTTATTTTGTAAAATAATTTCTATAATATTTGAATCATTTGGAAATTAATTTACAACAATTATGATACATTTGCTAAAACTAATCAAGGAAATAGTTTAAAATAATTATTTTGTTTAATTTTTAAAATTAGCATAAAGCAATTAGCAAATATTTTACTCCGTTTAAATTCAAGGAATCAGATTAATTAAATGAATTGATCATTTTTATCCCTCAATTTTTAATTTTTTGCATATTCAAAATATTAGAGTTTTATCACTATTAATTGAGTATTTAATTGTGATAAATTCTATAAATTGTTCACTATATGGCAAATAAGGGCTAAAATTGAAATAATTAATTGTTAATTCAAACGTGGCCTTAATTTAAATAGCCAAATTCATGATACTGACTTACTTAAGGTCATTGCAAATTAGCTTTAAATTTGGTCATATTGGTTTATTATCGAGTCATAATTGAAGTGTCCAATTAATGGACATTACTTCAATTTGGTAACTTATTAAAATTTTCATGTATGCCCTCCCCATATAC
This sequence comes from Lycium barbarum, assembly GCF_019175385.1. NCBI lineage: Eukaryota > Viridiplantae > Streptophyta > Magnoliopsida > Solanales > Solanaceae > Lycium > Lycium barbarum. Next base: position 22,379,934 of record NC_083342.1, read on the forward strand.
ATGTATACACGAATATACACATCTGTATACATATACATATGTGTATATCATGTATACATATATATCAAAACAGGCCCCTCATTAATTCCTTCAAAATTCGGTCGGGCCCAACCCATTAAGGGATTGACCCAGCCCACCTCAGCTTCTAAAGGGGAATACCCCCCTTTCCCGTTCATTTTCAATACCAAACGACGAGAAAAGGCCATAAATAGTCCCTTATCTATGAGAGTAGGTCTAAAATAGTCCCTTAACTATATACTTACCGGTTTTAGTCCTTTAACTATCCAAAAACTTATCAAATTTGGTCTCCATCTATTTTTTTATACAAACAGCGTACAAACTCATAAACCTTCGTGAGATTAATCATTAAACCATTCATCAGACCTATATTTCTCTCTCCCTGCTTCTTTTTCCTCAAGTTCCTCTTGTTAAAAAAAAAAAGAAAAAAAAAGTGCATTCTGGCACTGATGTCGCTCTCGAGTCTCTAAAATTCGAAAAGACAAACTCAGGCACAAAATTTCTGTAACCATTCTTCTCAAACACTACTAAAAAACTGGTAAAAATCGACGGAAAAAAACCGATGGAAAAAACCGACGGAAAGACCGACAGATTCTGTCGGTTTTTTCAATAATTTTTTTAAATCTTTTTTTTTTTTTTAAGAAAACCGACGGATTGCGTCGATTATTTTTTGCACAAAAATGCCCAAAAAAATATAATTATTTGTTATATTATTTTCGAAAATAAACCGATGGAGTCCGTCGGTTTTTTATTTTTATTTTTTTATAAAATCCGACGGAGACGGAGTCCGTCGGTTTTTAGAACGAAAAAACAGTATAAATTAAATCAATGTAAGTATATGAACAAAAAATAATAGTGGTCTAGTGGTAAAGCCCTTTAATGCCAAGGAACATACCCGGGTTTGACTCCAAGTTCCTACATTTCATTCTTTAATTTTCAGAAAAAAAAATAATTAATTGGGTCGGTTTTAATCGATGCAGTCCGTCGGTTACGAAACGCGAGAGAGAACTCGAGGAAAAAAGTTGAGGTTAAAGAATGAACTTGAGGAAAAAGAAGCAGGGAGAGAGAAATATAGGTCTGAGGAATGGTTTAACGATTAATCTCACGAAGGTTTATGAGTTTGTACGCTGTTTGTATAAAAAATAGATGGAGACCAAATTTGATAAGTTTTTGGATAGTTAAAGGACTAAAACCGGTAAGTATATAGTTAAGGGACCATTTTAGACCTACTCGCATAGATAAGGGACTATTTATGGCCTTTTCTCACCAAACGACCCTTAAGAGAGGGGAAACCCTAGCCGCTACAGTCTTCTCACCTCTCTTTCTCCTTGTCATCGCCGTTTATGGCAAAGGTGACAGTGTACTTTTGCTTTACGCAGTGTACGCTCAACCATTTCGGGGAAAACAAATAATGCTTCACCCTCTCTCCATCAAAACACCTCCAAACAGCTATTTCCTTTGCATTTTTGTATGCTTTTTCTGAGAATCAAACGGACAACGAGTACAAAACCTTAATGGTTCTTGTCTCGTTCGATTTTGAATCCATGAATCCCATTGGTTTGATCGAAACCATGAGGATCCGTTGAAATTCAATAAGATCTGACCCTTTATTTGATTTTCACACTCAATCCACACCGCACGATGACGATTGTGAGGAAACAAGTTGGGGGTTTCTACATAAAGGACCCTAAGTTACATGGTTGGACCCTGAAAATTATCAGATAGTCTATTACACTCAAAATACCTAAGTTTTCTAAGCAATTTGCTTCAAAAATTTGAGAGTTCGAGTTAGTTTTAAAATTTAAAAGCTTTGTTATTTCTTTGTGTGGGTTCTGTGGTTCGTGTATTTGGGGTTTGGGGAGCAAAAGAGGTCTCCAAGTCCAAGTCTCGATCAAAGGCTGCGCACAAGAAAGGTAATTCTCTTGCCTTTGTTAATTTTCTTGCCCCTTTGTGTGTAATCTATGTGTTAGTTATATGTAGTTTAGTGTAATTTGGTTAAGTCTGTTTTATATGCTGCTAAAGTTAAATAGACTGATTAGATTGGTTATTATGTAAATATAATTTAGGTGTCATTGGCTTTACAATTTGTTTGCTAAGCGTGTGTTTAGCTTAACCCCTACCTAATACTTTCTTAAGAACATGCTGTAAACTTATTTATGATCCTGTTAATTCAGTTGTTATGTAATGAAAATCCTACACCCTGATTAAAGGAGATAATGACCTTTTTTTTTTTTTTTTTTTTTTTTTTTTTTTTTTTAAAAAAAGAGACTAAACATGTTAAGTTAAGTGTTCAAGTCCCTTGGGTTTATGTTATCCATCCTGTTAAGCTAGTCATGTTCAAAGGTATTTGGATACCACTTGTTCAGTTTGAATCTCATCAGAATAGGATCTAATAAAGACAATTATCATGCTCATTTTATTTGTCTCTATGTGTTGTTTAGAAGAATGGTATTAATCTAAAACTTGGATTTGTTGGTTGACTGCTATGACATCTGCTGAGTATTATGTCCAACCCTGACCTAGAAGTTTGCTAGTCATGCTAATATAGTTGAAATTTGGTTATGATTGGTTGTCCTATTGATTATCTATGGAAAAAAATCTAGACCAATGGGTGCCGAACTTGATCAATATGGCTACATACACATAAGTTTTCTTGATTGACACCAGAATTAGTGTGCCCAACTCTCTGTCTGGGTTTAATTAACATGAGAATAGGTTTTACCTGCCTAAGATATGTCTGCACATGTTTTAGCTAAGTATGGAGTCCCTTATGACCTATGTGTGCTTGATGTTTTGGAATAATTTCTCTGTGGTGTGTGCTAGAGTTAAGTGTTGGTCTAAAGATGTGTTATTGAGGGTAAATGGAACCTTTGTGCTTATTGGACCTGAAACTATAATTGTTGAAGCTAGAAATAACACCTACTTGACTTGAGAGAAGAATCAGACCCTCTATATGCTGCCTTGAATGACTCAGTATCCAAACTAGGAGGCTGGGACTTAGTACCTAAATGAATGTGAGTGTGACTTACCTAGGACCAAAGAAAAAGGGGGATAAGACTTGGGGTTTCTAGCTAACTCAGCCCAACCTCTCTATTCTAGGTTGCTAGGATTCCCTTATAGGAGTTCATATTCTATGGGACCCTCAAAATGTTAAAAACAAGTGGAAATGTGTGGCTTACAATTTGAGTCCCCTTTTAAACAAAAAATGATTAAATTGGTGTGCAGCATTTCACCTTTAAATAGTATACTCCAAAACTGTTGATCTTGGATCTGGGCACACTATGTATACTGTTTGGTCTCATTTTTGTGTGATACCTCCTTTTTCTTTGATTATGTCTACCTTTGTCTAAATAAAACTCCAAAGATATTGAAGGTCTCAACCTACTTTTTTCCTTACCGTTTTTCCCTGGGATTTGATTGATTTTCTCCATGGTATACAATGGGATATGCCCAGATATACAAAGTGTATCCAGTTTTGTATACATGCAAATGTATAGAGCTTGGTATATTTAGTACATGGTAGGTACATCACTTATGTAAGCCATAAAATGTTGGCTTTGTTGTTAGTGCCTTGTCTCAGCTTTGGGCCTCATTTTCTGTGTTTTGGGCCTTGGTTTCTTTCATTATCATTTAGTCTTTATTTGGGCCACAAATTTTAGGCCATCGTTATTTTGATTTGGACCTGTTAATTCCTCTGAATCTTCCTTTATTTATATGACTTTGGTTTGGGCTTCTTGCATTAGTTATGGATCTGTGAACATGTTTTCCATTATAATCTGTTTGTAGTAAATAAATTATTACTTCCCAAACATTTATCTAATCCCACCATTTCCTTTGTGTTTGCATGTGATACCCCCACGGGCCATTTGTGCAACCTCTCTATATCTGGAAACCTGTTGGGCTTGAGGCACAACTATTCCTATTTATTGATTGAGTCCGCATAAATAAAGGAAGGGGCAATTCTGCGAATTGCCCTTTTTTTGGGGTGGTATTTAAATTTTGCCCCTCATATTTGTAGTCTTTAAATTTTGCCCTTCGGCTAAAACCCATAGGTTCTGGGTTCGAACCCCCGCTCATTCAAAAATTTTTGCAAAGCAGAGTTTAAATTTCGCTATGCCCCCTCCGGCAGACTTTTAGTCATGTTTAACTAAAAGTCTGTCGGAGGGGGCAGACTTTGCCTTGAAGCATATATATAATTTTTTTTTTTAACTTTTCAAGGTAAACTTTTAGTAATGCCTTAACTAAAAGTGTGCCCCATAAAACATAACTAAAAGTATGCCCCATAAGGCGTAAGTTTTCCTTAAGGCATAACTAAAAGTTTGCCTTATAAGGCAAAGTTTAAACTTTGCTATGCCCCCTCCGGCAGACTTTTAGTTGTGTTTAACTAGAAGTCTGCCGGAGGGGGCAGACTTTGCCTTGAAGCATATATATATATTTTAAACTTTTTAAGGTAAACTTTTAGTTATGCCTTAACTAAAAAGTGTGCCCCAAAGACATAACTAAAATTATGCCCATAAGGCGGAACTTTTCCTTAAGGCATAACTTAAACTTTGCCTTATAAGGCAAAGTCTATGCCTTAAGAAAAGTTCTTGCCTTATGGGGCATAATTTTGTTATGCCTTAACTAAATTTCTGCCCCATAAGGCATAACTAAACTATGTCTTAGGAAAAATTCTGCCTTATGGGGCAGACTTTTAGTTATGCCGGATCCGACATAACTTTAGCTTTTCCTTAAATATTGTATGCTGGATCCGGCATACACTCCCCCAGTCCTGCCTGGCGAAATTATTTTTTATTTTATGCCTGAGCGGGGGTTCGAACCCAGAATTTCATGTATTCGCCCACCTTTCCAAGCAAAGGGCAAAATTTAAAGACCACAAATATGAGGGGCAAAATTTAAAGACCACCCCAAAAGAAGGGCAAAATTTAAAGACCACCCCAAAAGAAGGGCAATCCGCGCAAAAAAATGTAAAGGAAGCAAATATATTGAAGGCCCATCCATGGGTGAAAATGGAGGCTGGTGGGCTTGGTAGGCCCACCAGCGCCCACCAGCTTGATTTTCTTTCTTTTTCAAATTCAGTTTATATATTATGTACGTAAATGTTGTATATGTGCTGAATGTAAATAATGTAACCCCTATGCATATTAGGACTTAGGAAAACATGTAGTATTTTAGGAAGTCGTCAAACTATTTTCAAACTCGGTTAATGATCAACCTTTTTTGCGGAAAAAAAAATCAAAATTTGGTTGGGTTTTTTTTAGTTTGAAATCCAGTATAATACCATGGCTAAGTGTATGAAAAAATGGATTTTTTTTTTCTGGTTATATCTAAAACTGGATCGATGCAAAAAAAGGCTTTCAAATATTGAGTAAACGAATTTTTGGCTTTAACCCAAAGATAAAAACGACAAAGATGTTTGGAGCTAAAAAAAGAAGAAGGGGAATTTGACTTCAAAATTGGCATTCTTGTATACCCACGGAACAATTTATGGGGCTTGAAATGAATTTGTAGAAAACTTGGATAATTTTATGAGATGGAAAACAGATTTTTGGGCTTGGATAAATTTTGAAAATTGGATTGAGGACTTCTTTGGGCCTGGAAGCCCACATCAAACTTAGACTAAAACAAAGCCGTTTTGGACTGTGTTTGGTCCAAAATTATTTGGACTAGGTTATGATGGTGAGATGAACTTGGACCCCGGAATATTATTGATTTATGGGCTTTAATGATTAAAATGGACCTAATTTAATGAACTTGTGTTACTTATATATATACTAGCAATATATGCCCGTGCGATGCACGGGCTGAACATGTCTATTCACTTTAATCAGTCAGTTTTTAAGGTTTGAATTTTGAAAATAACTTTAAAAAAAATTCCAATTGTTATTATATATAGGAACATATGCAAAATGTATTTTTATGTACCATCACTTGAGTTATAATTAAAAAATGGAGTTGATGGAATTAAGTCTTTGAGATGGAAATAGTCGGACTTTTTTCTCATTATTATGACAATGAAAGATGTTTATCGATGTGAAAAAGAAATTAGTAAGAACATGAGGGAAAATTAATATTTTGATTCTAAATTTTTTATTTTAAATTCTTTAATATCTTATATGTATACTGACAGGTTGATATCCATTTCAATTAAGTAAATGTTCAGATTCAAACATAAGAACCATTGTTGTATATATTGAATTTTTTAAAAGCGAAACTAACAAAATATTTTTATTAAATTAATTAAAAAATATTATAATTTTTTATATTAACAATTATAGATAAAGCAAGTTGTTAGAAAGAAATCAAAATTAGAAAGATATATGTTATATTGTAAATCACCAAATTTTAATTCTGAAATGAAAATATAAAGTAATACATTTTATAAATGTAAAGAAATAATAATCAGAGACTGCAAAAGAGAGTAAATAAGTAAAGTATTGACAAAGAAGGAAAACGGGGATAAAAGTCACTCCCTCCCTTCACTTTTACTTGTCGACGTTAACATATCAAGCAAAACAAATAAAAATATTCTTCTTCTTAATTTAGCCTACACATTAATTACTCATTTTAAATTATTTTCTGAGGTTATTAAGACTATACACCAATAAATATGGATATTATGATAAAATATATATTTCATTTATTAATTCTCAAAGAACATGAAAAGTCAAAAGTTCACAAATTATGTGTAGGAGAATTAAAATAACTTTTGGTACAAATTTGCATTGCTATTGTTCGTCCTCTCTTCACGTTTAAGGTATTGACAAAGAAGGAAAACGGGGATAAAAGTCACTCCCTCTGTTTACTTTTACTTGTCCACGTTAACATATCAAGAGAAAGAAACCAATATGGTAATTATTAATTAGTACGAAACTTCAATTATGTTGATTGTGTATAAAGATAACGACTACACATATATTATAGGCGTACATATTTGTATACATGTCATCCTTTTTCTTGTATTCCTTTATTTATCATGGGGACCATCAAGCTAGGCAACGTAAGAAGAGTTGGGAGAATCACGCAGAAGGGGCTGGCCATTAGTTTCCATGGAATTAATGAGTGAATATTTGTGTGTTCTTATTATTAATTTTACCCTTCACATTAATTACTCATTTTCAAATTATTTTCGAAGGCTATTGAGACTTACACCAATAAATATGAATATTATGGTAAAATATATACTCTCTGTGTCCCATATTACTTGTCACTTTCCCTTTTGCACGCTCCTTAAGAAATCGAAAATAAAAGATGTATTTTACTATCTTACCCCTATCTCTCTCCAATAAATACATTCTAATCAAAATTGACTATTTTCAAGAACATTTATTACTAAGGGTAAGATGGGAAAGATTTAATTAATTTTATCTTGTAATATTATCTTGATTTTGTAAATGAACAAGTAATTTGGACATATATTTTCAGTAATGTAGCCAAGTACTATAGGACGGAGAAGATAAGATGTGAAAGATTTAATTGATTATATCTTGGTTCTGTAAATGAACAAGTAATTTGGACATATATTTTTAGTAATGTTGAGTACTTCATTTATAAACAAGTAAAAGTGCACGGAGGAAATAAATATGTGTCGGAGAATTAAAATTGAAATGCATACTTGTATACATGAGCAGAGAATAAATGTTCAGTACTATGACATATGTCCAAGTGGAATAAAAAAGTAGTTTAGTAATATGGTCAAGTAATATGGGATGGAGGAAGTACTTCATTTATTAATTCTTAAAGAACTTGAAAAGTCAAAAGTCAACAAGTATAAGTGCACGGAGGAAATAAATGTGTTGGAGAATTAAATTTGAAGTGCATACATGAGAAGAGATAATATTCAGTACTATGACATATGACCGTGTGGGATAAAAAGTAGTTGGCTAAAATGTATAATTTATATAGCTTGTGGTACAAATTTCTATTGCTGTGTTAGTCCTCTCTTCACACTTATATCTATTAGAAGAAATAGAAAAGAAGAAAAATATAGAATAGAAAAATAGACATATAGTTTTAGTAATGTGGCCAAGTAATATGGACGAAGGGAGTACTTCAGTTTTATTAATTCTTAAAGAACGTGAAAAGTCAAGTATATTAATGTGGCCAAGTAATATGGGACGAAGAGAGTACTTTATTTATTAATTCTTAAAAAACGTGAAAAGTCAAGTAATGTGGCCAAGAAATATGGGACGGAGGGAGTACTTCATTTATTAATTCTTAAATAACGTGAAAATTCAAAAGTGAACAAGTAAAAGTGCAAGGAGAAAATAAATATGTGTCGGATAATTAAAATTGAAGTGCATACATGTATACATGGGAAGAAAAAAAATATTTAGTAAGAACGTGAAAAGTCAAAAGTGAACAAGTAAAAGTGCACGGAGGTAATAAATATGTGTCGGAGAATTAAAATTGAAGTACACACGTGTATACATGAGAAGAGAATAAATATTCAGTACTATGACATATACCACGTGAGATTTATTAATTCTTAAAGAACGTGAAAAGTAAAAAATGAACAAGTAAAAGTGCACGGTAGAAATAAATTTGTGTAGGAGAATTAAAATTGAACCGCATATGTCTATACATGAGAAGAGAATAAATATTCAGCAAGAACGCGAAAAGTCAAAAGTGAATAAGTAAAAGTACACAGAGGGAATAAATGTGTCGGAGAATTAAAATTGAAGTGCATACGCCTATATATGAGAAGGGAATAAATATTAAGTACTATGACATATGTCCACGTGGGATATAAAAATAGTTGGATAAAGTGTAAAAGTTATATAGCTTATGGTACAAGCATTCATTGCATGTACAATTGTAAAGCTTATGGTACAAGCTGGAGGAGCTGTGTTCGTCCTCCCACCATGCTTATGTATAATAGAAATATGTATAAAATGGAGATATACTCCATATATATATATATATATATATATATATATATATATATATATATATATATATATATATATATATATATATATATATATATATATATATATGTATATATATATATATGTATGTATGTATGTATGTATGTATGTATGTATAAAAAACCTATAGGTACTAAACTCATTTTGTTAGGACTAGAATAGTAGTGACCCTACTCGGGAGAAATCCCGAGTGTGTCCTAGTCCGGCAACAAAGTGAGTTGAACACTTACGCCGATTTTCTAAACCAAAACCCCCTTTCATAAGGGGAATTTTTGCCGAATTTTTTCTTGAAAATTATGATATGTATGAAATGACATTCTTTGCGGAAAACTAAACAATTTTAAGCAAATAAGTACATTAATCACACATTGAAGCTCGTAGGTCAATCGTATTTTATGGATCTTTAATACTAAGGTGCGTAAAACCTTCCCTAGGGGTTCACCAAAGCCCTTACCTCGAACTTTGGTCCAAAACACTTTTTTTCTCTTATTTTGGAAAAATTCTTTAAACCCGGTTTTCCTAGTTTTTCCATAAATAAATTAGGTGGCGACTCTAAAATATAATAAAATCCGATTAGAGCACCAACAACCTCGTAGTAAATTTTATGCCTTAACACAGTTTTCAAGAGAGAAATAGGCGAATTTTATTCCATTCATTGGTGAGGCATCTTTGAGGGTAAGTCCCCACCTTTAATTGTTCCTTTACATTTCTTCTCTAAGTTTCATGGCTAGTTTAAGGTTCACTAATGGTGAATGGAAATCCTAGAACCCTAGAATTAATAAACCCTTAAATAATTGATGGGTTGTTGATTCTATTGTTATCTAATCATCTAGGAGTATAGATTATCACTTCCTAGGATGAGAGTTCAATTATTAATGATGAGAATTGTGCATTGAAACTTAGGGTTCTAATAAAAATGGGAACTTTTGTCACGCCCCGAACCATGGCCTGGGCGTAACACGGCACTCGGGCCTTGCTTGCATGTGTCCGAGCGAACCTCATGGCTTGCTTGTCAACATGGGCATCAAAACAATATAATCTACATGATGCAATTTTAAATGAATCATGAAAAATGTAATTTGCGGAATAAGTCTTGAAATTATCTCATAGCATGAAGTATCATGAAAACATAATAGTCTGCAAACATGAAAGCATAACTGACTCTGTGAACTAACATATGTCTATGAAACCTCTAAAACATGTCTGAATACTAACTACCAGGACATGGCCCTGGACTACCATAAACTAAATATTAATGCAGACTCCATGTTGAACCCCGAGAGGAGTGGGGCTCACCAATAAGCTGATAACTGAAGTGATCCTACTGCGCAGATGTATGCTCCTGAAAATCGGTATCTGCACCGTGAAGTGCAGGACCCGGGCAAAAGGGACGTTAGTACATGGTGAATAGTACTAGTATGTAAAACCTGCTGAAATGAAGAACATGGCACAGTATAGGTATAGGACATGAACTGAAACTGAATGTAACTTGGACATGAGCATAAAACGTGAGTAAAGTCTGAAAACAGTAAATCAATGGAAATACATGTATGTAAAACTGCTTGTAACGCGGGGAATGCTATAGTATAACCGACAACATAGTCTGGTACTTGCGTCCTACCAACAGAACACTCACAACCTTGCCAGGGATATGAGATTTAAGTAATAATAAGCATGTAAGGATCCAAACTGCATAATGAAGGTGTTGCCTCCTTGCTGACAACCCTTATCCTACGGTGGCTACGTAGTTTCAGGCTATCTGAGCCTTCTCGGTTAACTAAGCAATTCCCAAAAATATGAACATAATATAGTTGGCTAAGAAGCCCATGATTTTCGTGAAATAACTTGTAAATAACTTGTAATCATGATTTCACGAAATAACTTGTAACATGGTTCCATGAAATATCTTGTAAACATAGTTTCATGAAATAACTTGTAAACATGGTTTCATAAAATAGCTTGTAAACATGGTTTCATGAAATAACTTGTAAACATGGTTTCATGAAATAGCTTGTAAATATGATTTCATGAAATAAGTTGTCAAAGTCTTGCAAACATGTTCTTGATTCATGAGTAATAACAATAGTTCATAATTATGTATATAATTGACTTGAAAACATGCTTGTAACTTGCTATATAAAATCATAAAGTTTTATATAAACATAATGAGAACACATGAGGAAGAATTCATGATTCATGGATTAAGCTAGGGTTCCTAATAACCGTAATGGAAGATTAGGAATACAATAACGAATATAGATACAAAATTCATGTACATAAATACATAAATACGGGCTACCAATATGTTGGGTTTAATGCCCTAGGGTTTGAACTTCATGGATATCAAGAAACGGAGCATGGGGAAGAACGTAGAGATTCCCACATGTGGATGGAAGTTCTACATACCTTAATTGCTCCAAAACTTGAATTAAAGACTTGAGCTTTGAAGAAGATTTCCAAAATCTTGAATTCTTGAACCTTGAGATAGGTTTTCTTGAAAACCCTAGTCTTGGAATGATGATTTCTTGTTTAGATTACAAGGATAGGTATTAGAATTGATTTGGAATAATTAGAGTAGGCTTACCTTGGTGTTCTTGATGATGGAAGAGGGTAGGAAGTCGTTCTAGGGCTTGAAGGAATGAAAAATAATGATTTGAACTGATATGGACGAATATATACTGTTCTGGAAAAATTAGATTTTCGGCCCAGTTAAATACTGGCCGTATTTTGAAATACGGGCCGTATTTTGAAATACGGGCCGTATTTTGAAATACGGTCCGTATTTTGACATATGGACTGCACTGCCTCTCTTCAGTAAAATAGCCATAACTCTTTGTACAGATGTCCGTTTGACCCCCATAATATACCGTTGGAAAGGTATTTCAAAGCTCTACAACTTTCATGAAGGAAGTTGTCCCAAATTCCAAATACATTTTGAAATACGGGCCGTATTTTGAAATACGGTCCGTATTTAACCATTTGACATCAAATTGCCAAATTCCAGAATGCTCAGAAATCCTTGGTTTCAGTTTACGATTTGAAATACGGGCCGTATTGTGAAATACGGTCCGTATTTAACCACATGACATTCAACTACCAGTTTACGATTTGATTTACGGCCCGTAAACTGAAATACGGTCACTGTTCATGGGCGTAAACCACCATCTTACAGCTGAAGAGGAAATTTCCAATTCGCACATTCTTTATCTGGTTTTCTAAGTCTAGGATCATGGTCAAAGCTTAGGTTAAAGGTACGGGGTGTTACAACTTTGGCCTAAAATATGTTTGGAAGGAGTTAAATTGATAGAAAACCCATGAATTGGAATAGTATGATTGTAGAGATAGAAGTTATGATAAATTCACCATTAAAAGATGGTTTCATCCAATCGAAAAGGGTAGAAGTAATTGAGTCTTCTTCCCCAATTATTGTTCTTGTTTGATTCGAAGGTTTATCACTTACTTAGCACTGTATTACTAGACTTTGACCGTTCTAAGGCGTTTTGAAAACAAAAGGTTCGTGTGGAGTAGTTCGTGGCTCCTGTTCTGCATTAGAGGTAGGTTAAGACTTGCTTTAGTTAGACTTTGATTAGCGAAATGTATATGTTGTGTAGAATTGACGGGAGAAAGCATGATTAGGTCTTTGGACATGTTGTTTGGTTGGATATTAGCTATGTTGGTATGACTTCTGATTATGTGGGCTTGTCGCAGTTATTTACGTGTTGTGATAGTTGTATTCATACTGTGGCGATTCAGGATGGAATTCTATTAGCTTTGTTGTTGTTGATGGTGGCTTGCGGCTCTGTTATTGTGATTAGACTTACTACCTGAATGGTTGTGTTGTGTACCCAATTCTCTTTTATTGTGACACATACCATCAGAGAAAGGAAGGATAATGAGTTTAGACTTGAATTGTGATATAAACTTATCATAATACGAAAATGAAAATTTGACGTATGGATTACGGTTGATGGTGCTATTATACTTGGCATGCATTTTCATTCCATATTTATATTGATATTCAATTATGACTTGGTATTGATGATGATATATATATGAGAAAATGGAGCACCTTGGTGATACAAGACTTAGTTGTGAGGTGTACTCGTTATATTTGGAAGTAAAGAGGGACACTGACTCTTTATGTTGACTGAGATGGTTTGTTTGCTTCATTCCCCATAGTTTAGTCGATTTATCTAAGTCTTGATATGACTTATGGCATTATGACTTCTTGTACTTCACTGTTATTTTAGTGCATTGATTTACCATATTTACACCCATTTCTACATTCATACATTATGGAAATGGTTTGGAATTGATAAAAGGAAGGTGTTCATATATACCCTTCACTGATTGATTGAGATAGCTGTATAATTAGGCTATGGTTGAGTAGAGTTATTGGTGAGTCTTGTTATGACTTGTGTTACTATGACTGTACTTCATTGTTTCTGGCCTTGATATGTGTTCTTGAGTGATTCATTGTGATTCAATCATGAGGCATTGTTGATGAGATTTTTAGATGGAACGTATACATCTATTAAGGCACATTTGACAAGGGGTGACGATGTGGCCTAGTTGTGAGCTCATGGTCCGAGGTTCGTTCCAGAACGAGTGATACATGGACATTATGGGTCCCCTGCAGGTCATGACTATTTGGGGAAAACATTAACATTTAGCATGTGTGTACAGGTTTGGAGTATTTGGCTAGTGCATTGCATTGCACATCATTATATTTTGCCTTGCACTTCATTACATTTTATTCTGCATTATTATATGGCTCGTTTAGTTCTGATTTTTGTATGGTTTGTTGAAACGGCTGTTGTGGTATAGATATGATCCTTGACTTAGTGAAATTATGGATTAGTGACTCTACCTAGGGTCAGAACTTGGACATATGATTATCAGGTGAAATTATTGAGACTGGACAGACTTGTGGTTTAGAAGCATATCTTAGGCTATGATTTAGTTATGGGATATTCTGTGACTTGGATTTGAGTATTATGTGCCTATCTATTTATCTTGTTGATTTTGTGCTTATATGCGTGAACTAATCTTAGTCGGCTTATGATGCTTACCGGTACATACTCTTTGTACTAATACTACCTTGCTGCACCCTTTTTGAGTGCAGATTATGTTCCAGAGATATCACCCAGACCACATCTCTAGCTTGAAGCTAGTTTGCTTGATCAGATCCGAGGTTGAGCTTCTATCCATGCCATGTCGCCTGAAGATCTTTCATTCCAGATGTCTACTTTCATTCCAGATATTATTTATTATTATATTTGACAAATATTTCATTCTTTAGACATTGTTCGTTAGAGTCCTTGTACGATGACTTTCAGATGTTGGGAATTTAATAGTTAGTGTTCCGCTCCTATATTATTTATCATTTATGACTTAGTTAGACTATTTATTTATTTAGTTATTTATTGATTGTTAGAGTATAAATGATTAAAGAAGTTGAAATTGGCTAGTGATTAATGGGTTAACGGGTAAGGGTCAGCCTACTAGTGATAATAAGGTAGGTGCCTGCACGATCGACAATTAAGGTTGTGACAATTGTCCTCTTTTGTCTTGAAATATGAGGCGCATATGTATGAGTCTAATTTTTTTCCTTTTTGGGGTTTTATATAATCTGAGACACTTGTGTATGAACATTGTGCTTTTTGTCTTGATATATGATGCGCATATGTCTGAGTATTTTTTGGATTTTTGTTTTTTTGGAGTTTTGTATCAGGACCGTCTCAACAAGATTGGGGGCCTAAACCAAACTTCAGATTAAGGCCTAAAGCCAAACTTCAGAGAAAGACCCTAATTTTATTTTATTTTTAAAGAGAAAGATTGACATTTATATTTTTATTTAAAGTCTACTTTTCTAGTTTTTTTTAGATGCGAAGTCATTAATTACTATTTTATAATCGTCAAGCACAAAGAAAAGTTGTTAACAATATTTTCAAATCAATTAATTCGAAAATAATTCAACTGACAATGTAGCAAATCAATCACGCGACTGAAAAAATTCTTCTCCTTTTTTCTTTTATAAATATTGTGCACTCCCTCTGTTTCAATTTATGTGACACAATTTGGATTTCAAGAGTCCAACTTCTTTATTTTATCGTGGATTCAGATATACAATCTTTAAGTTTTTTGAAAAACAATTTACATATTTAGAAGTTACATAAAAGTACCATAAATCACAATAATTTTTAAAACAAATTAGCATAAAACTTAATAAAAAACGGGGCCCCAGAAATTTTGGGGGCCCAAAGCCATTGCCTTAGTGGCTTTGGCCTTGGGCCGGCCTTGTTTTGTATAATATGAGGCACCTGTGTATGAGCATTTTGTTTTTTTGGAGTTTTAGCAATGTTTGAAAATGATTATATAAAATCTTAATTTGTTTAAAATGCAGTACCAATAATATTACTCTCATTTGCTCCTCTTTCTATTCTAAACAAATATGAAATGCAAAGAGAAAAAGAGAGACCTGCAAAAGAATCAAGAAGAGTGGTTTGCCAGAGCCAGAAGGACCCATAATGGCCATAATTCTACCAAGTTCAGCATAACCAGTAAGCCCATTGAGTAGTCTTTTAGTTGGTCCTCCAAATTTTGGTAACACAACTGTTACTTCTTCCCAAATCAAACATGCTGCACTGCAGGTGCTGCCTCTATCTCCATAGATATATGTATATTGACTTCCCAAAGTGCTTTTAGAGGACGGTCTTAGAGCATGAGGGATATATAGAAGGATGTTCTGGTATATGACTGGTGAAAGTAGCTAGTGTGGCTGGAGCTCTTCTCGTTATAGTCATGTGGCTTTCACTCCTTCAACTTAGAATTTAATGGCTGGATTATAGTACATTCCAAGAACTGTGTTAACTCTTTGTATTATTATATATAGAAGAGGATAAAGTTGATACAAGGACGACTTTAGCTATCTTGGCCAAATATACAAGTACCAGCCTTAAGCTTAGCCAAATATATATACAACAGACTCCGTGTTCTAATTTAATATGACACTTTTTAACAGGGGACAAATTTTTAAAAAAAAGGACAATCAAGTTCTTTTTGTACATATCAAAAGTATCCCTATAAGGTGTTAATTAATGGTTTGGTTCAACTGGTTTTGTGGAAAAATTTATATCATAGTACCAATTTTTCGATTACACTACTATGAATAACAAATATTAAACTTTTTGAAACCATCTCAGTTATCTTGATTTCTCTTTGTACATCAGTAAGATTCGGTTAATTCTCCATATATTTAAGAGATCACCTAGTGCAATAGAAACAAATTAGTAGAAGAATTAAGAAAATAGTGATATTGTTGGATGAAACAAACTAAAATGCAACATTATTGATGAACTTCACTAATGCAACGACATCTCTACTTGTAAGGAGCACTGTACTATGTAATAAATACCTCTATTTGCTGCTTCTAAAAGAATATATCTATATAAATATATAAACGCAGGACCTAGGCCAGCTGACGTGGCGGTCTCTTAGGCCAGAGTTGCTATTTATCTAATTTGTCAGATTTTTGCGTTGCTTCCCTTTTTTCCCACCTAATTTATCTATTAATATTATAAATAAGTAATTCCTTTCGTCATTATTGGGTATCCGTGATACCTTTTCTGAAAAGTCTCCATTTATTCCCTGGAACGGCACCCGTTCCTTTTGTTTAAGTTTCGTCCACTTCCCGTTGTTTCAGTTTCGTATCCTTTTCTCACTGTCTGCCATATTCCAATAACTCAGCCACAACATTTTGTTGTATTGGAAGCCCGTCAATCAAGCAGAGGCCATTAGGAGTCTGCTTCAAGCCAGGATCCGTCTCTATTTAGTCATCCCAACATGCTTCCTCTCCTTGATCATGCTATCATTTATGTCAAGGTAATTAATTTTTCCAAATAGAAATAGGAAACTCACTAGGCGCCCAAAGATCACATACATAGTTGAACTGGAGATCTTATTTTCACAATTACTTTTTAGATTTGATCGTACAAGACTTGTTTTGTTTTCCTTTTCAACGATTTTTCCTCCAGCGTGTTTGGGAAAATAAAATTTTCATAAAATGGCATGCCTCTCTTTTAATGTTTCCCCACGAAACGTTTCCTACAAGTTTGCTTTTCCTTCTTGTCCAAATGCTCTATTAATGGTGAACAAAAAATGCTCTATCAATGATGAGAACCGTTCTACATTGGAAAAAAAAAAAAATAGGCACCGTACTAAATCCTCTTATTTACTGCTAACCTTTTAAATTGTGGCTTCTTGTGTTTCTCTTCTTTTTTCCAGGATACATTTGTTCTACTTATAGCACCTTCAAGTTGAGTAAGAGTAAGAGAAGAGGAGAATCAGAGAAGGAAGAATTACAAGTGAGTATTCATCATGACAATATTAATGAATTTACTGACTGTAAATTTGAGGATTTTATCCGGATGATGATGAGATCAAGATCAATGAGTGTAGTCATAGCGTCAGTTTCCTGCCAAATGATGCCATCAAGTCACCGGCGAAGTCGAAAGGATGGCATTTTTCAAGTCCAATGAAAGTCTTGCGGCAGTCTAAGGTGGCTTCGACATTGGTTCATGAACGCCTTTGTACAGAGGTAGAGTTTTCGGGTTTTTCCTTTTCTCTTTTTCATTTCGAGTATATTTTTAAATGTCAAATAATTACAAGGCAGTATTGTAGGAAGGAAGTCAATAAAATTAGTTTCAAGACGGTATTGTATGAACGAAGTCAAGGAAGTAAATAACAAAATGTTTTATTTCTATGAGAACGAAATGTGACAGAGTTAAAAATAGTTGGCAGGCTCTATTAACTGGGAGCCCCCGGGTATCATATGTATATAATAGAGAATTTTACAACCAATATGCATATGGTTTACAATTGCAGAGGTGAGACTATGACAGTATAGCGTACATTATCAAGTTGAAGATCCAGTACTTTTCGTGTACATGAAAATACAAAAACTGATGCTTGATTATATCATAAAAAATCAATTAATATTGAGTGGACAATCATATCAAGGAATAAATGTTACAGTTTGAGACAAGTTGTTGCATTGGCAGGGAATCCATAGACCATCTCTCAACTCCCAATTGGAGAAGCAGTGGGCAGAGGACCATAGGAACACAAAGAAGGCAGTGGATGAAGTCTATAGAAAGACACTGACAGGGTGTTTGTACTTCATCTGGAATGAGAGGGGAACCAAAGAATATGTCAAAAGAAGATGACAACTAACCAAGCTATAGTGAGACAAGTAATGCAGGAAGTTGTGTATAAACATTATAAGAGGACTAGATTGGCTAGAAGACTGAAAGAGCTTAACTTTTGCTCTTCTTTTGTAATTGTTTTTGAAATATACAGAGCTAGGTAAAAGAGGCGATTCCTGCTTGACGCTTAGGATCAGGCAGGTGTTAGCATGCGGTTTTTGTTTTGTTTGTAACTACTCTCCTTTGGTAATACAATACTTTCAGTAACCCCCCCCCCCCCCCCCAACCCACAAAAAAAAAAAAAAGAAATGTTACAGTTGAGAATATATAGAAGATAAAAGAAAGTGATCTAAGACTAATACTTTAACATTCCTTCATTAAAGGTCCTTGAGATATGTGACAAATTTAATTATAGGTGACTCTCAAGTTTTTATTTTTATTTTTAGCGGAGGTGACTCAAGTTTTAATTATTGAGTGGAGGTGATGTTTTTTGATTAGTGATTAAGAGGTTTTGACCTTGCCCAAAAGTTTTCATTTTGACACTTTGACCCTTAACTTTATTTTTAACACTTTGCCCTCAAGTTTTATTTTTAACACTTTGACCCAGCCAATATAAACCCTAAAATACCAAAATGGGTCCAAAAAAAAAAAGGGCGCCAATAGCCGCACCCGTTTTTGCTCTTTTCCCTCCACTGTTCTTCTTCTCCTTCCTCGGTTCGTTCTTCCTCCTCCTCCTCCTCCTCCTCCTCCTCCTTCTTCTTCTTCTTCTTCTTCTTCTTCTTCTTCTTCTTCTTCTTCTTCTTCTTCTTCTTCTTCTTCTTCTCCATCCGCCTCTTCTCATTCTTTTTCTCCCTCCATTTTTCTTCCTCATCTTCCATTGCTGCTTCCCCTGCTTCTTCTTCATCCATTGTTGTGCCATTTTGAAGAATCTACTCAACAAAAGAAAAAACTAAACCACCAGATTTGCAACTTTTTTGGCTGGATTTCGTTATTGTCTACATGGGCATTACTTCATAAGTATTGCTGCTTCCCCTGCTTCTTCTTCTTCCATTGGTGCGGCATTTTGAAGAATTTGCTCAACAAAGAAAAAAACGAAACTAGTAGATTTTGCAATTTTGTGGCTGGGCATTACTTCAGAAGTAATTTCTGCTCATTTGGTAAGTAAAATATTGTTGTTTTGTTTCAATTATTTATGTGGGTTTTGCTGTTGATTTTCCAATAATTTATAGTAGCAATTGTACTTGTTGTAGCAAGTGCTAAAGCTGCTGTATAAGAGCTTCTAAATTTTTGCAACAACTGTTGTAGTTTCTGCAGAAGCTGCTATAGTTTATGCAACAACTATTGTAGTTGCTGCCACAATTACAACAGATTATGTAGTTGTTGCAACTTCTATACTAATTGTTGTTAAATATGTAGTATGAATAAGTTGCAACAGATTTGTGAGTTGTTGCAAGTAGTGTACTACTTGTTGCAACAAGTATCTTACTTGTTGCAACAACTCACTGATCCGTTGGATTCAACTTCAGTCTAACAGAACCCAAAAACTGGACCCAAAAAACTGTAGCTGACTCCAACAGATTAGTTAGTTGTTGCAACAAGTGTATTACCTGTTGCAACAAGTAATATACTTGTTGCAACAACTCACTAATCTGTTGGACATCTTCAACTGTCTTTGGATTAAACAGAACTCAAAAAACTGAAGCTGACTCCAACAGATTAGTTAGTTGGTGCAACAAGGATAGTACTTGTTGCAACAGGTAATCCACTTGTTGCAACACCTGATTCATCTGTTCCAACAAGTCATTAACTTATTGTATTTTGTTACTATACTGTCATGACCTTTTTTAAAAAAAAAACAAAATATATTTAGGTAGCATTAATGGGGGACTCAATAACAATAGGTGTTGATTGCCATGGCGAATGGATCGAGAAGAACAATCGATATATTTGGCGATGGAAGGGTCGTCACATGTTAGAGACGATAGCGATGAGTGTCCAAAGAGATGTTGTGTTTGATGATTTTGTGAACTTAATCATCACCTATTGTGAATTAACTTCTGAACCGAAAGATCTTGCCATCACTTACATGCATAACTCTTTTGAAAACCAGAGGGTCTTGCCTTTTAAGATAACCGATCAGGATTGTTTGCGAGCTTATTTGAATGATGTAGCTAGGCCCATTTTAAGGGTATACGTGGTTGGAAGCCCGGTAGAGAACCATAATTTAGGTCAAGACCAACAAGATGTGTTAAATGATAAATTGGATGGGGTGGATATGGATATGGATATTCCAGATAATGGAAGTGGGGGTGAGCCGATTCCTACACCCGAAGTTGCGAGCAATACACCTTGTTCTACACAATCTTCACAGTGCAGCCATGTTCAAGATGATGAACAGGATTTTATAAAGGAATGTCATTCAAGAACAAGGAACAACTAGCAACTATGTTGAAACTTGCTTGCGTGGAAAAAGATTTTACACTCAAGAAGGTGATTAATTCGCGCACTGTGTATTGCTTTAGATGTGTACATCCGGAGTGCAAGTGGTGGTTAAGGGCTATGAAGCTTTTAAGTTCTGACAGATTTTGTATTACAACCTACGTAAAGTATCACACATGTGGTTCTGAGCATATTACTAGCCATAATCCACACGCCACAGTGAAAGTCATTGGTGAATACTTCAAAGATAGGTTTCCCGACGGTAAAGGCCCATCTACAAAAGATATAAGCCAATCATTCCGCACAGAATTGGGTTGTAAGGTAAGTTATTGGAAGGTCTTGAAGGGCATGGAGATTGCAAAATCTTTGACATGGGGGACACATGAGCACGGGTATGCAGTGCTTGATGCGTACCATTATATTCGTCGTTTCGCAAATCCAGGAAGTAAGACGGAATTGAAGGTTGATGCTAATGGGAAGTTCAAGTACTTTTTTGTAGCCTACAAGGCTTGGATGCTTGGTTTTGCGCAAATGAGAAAATTCATAGCTGTCGATGGGACATTCTTGAAGAGCAAGTACGAAAGAGTGTTGTTGTCAGCCATGGCGCAAGATGCGGAGAATCATGTTTTTCTTGTGGCATTTTGTGTAGTGGACAAGGAGTGTGATGCCTCATACAAATATTTTTTTGAACAAATGAGAAGCTTTGTAGATGATACCAAAGAGTTGTGCATAATTTCTGATAGGCATCCAAGTATCAAAAAGGCAGTTTCAATTGTCTTCCCTTTATCTCATTATGGTTGTTGCATGAATCACCTTGGGGAAAATCTCCGAACCACCTTTCACAATACGAAGGTCGTATCTCAGTTTTATAAAGCAGAAAAATCGTACAATATAGATGAGTTCAATGACCATTTCAATCAAATAAGAGATACCATCCCTGGGGTCGCCGAACATCCTAAACGTGTTGGATTCCACAGATGGAGTAGGGTATTCTTCCCTGGAAATAGGTATTCATACATTACTTTTCCAATAAGTAACACATCTGTTAGAACAACTACCTCACTTGTTGCAACAGGTAGTTTAGTTGTTCCAACAACTCACTTAGTTATTGCATTTTGGTATGACACAGAGACAATAACTGAAGCTCTCTCCAACAAGTAACACATCTGTTGGAACAACTACCTCACTTGTTGCAACAACTAATTTAGTTGTTCCAACAACTCACTTAGTTGTTGCATTTTGGTATGACACAGAGACAATAACTGAAGCTCTTTCCAACAAGTAACACATCTGTTGGAACAACTAACTCACTTGTTGCAACATGTAAGTTAGTTGTTCCAACAGCTCACTTAGTTGTTGCATTTTAGTATGATACAAAGACAATAACTGAAGCTCTCTCCTACAAGTAACACATTTGTTTGATATTTAAGCAGTTGTTTGATATTTTCCAACAGCTATAATCGTTTGTACGTTAAGGATTACGTTATTGTTTATTTTCACAAGTATAATCTTATGACGTCAAACATTACTGAGTCTGTGAATTCAATGTTCAATGTTGAAAGAGAATTTCCCATTACTGCTTTATTTGATGCCATAAAAAGGAGATTTGCAGAAAAATTTCATGAGAGACGTATGGAGTTCATTGACTCACCAAACATCTTTGTTCCTCCAGTTGAAAAAATAATTTCAAAGTTTGTCAACTTGGGGAATAAGTTATTAGCCCATCAAATAGCCAACTACAAGTTCAGCGTCATCGGTCACGGTGCAGTTGCGATAGTCGATCTGCAAAGTAGATCTTGTACTTGTAGAGTTTTTGACTTGGACAAAATACCTTGTACACATGCAATGGCAGCGCTTCGTGTCCAATATAGTGACGACTTTGGAAAGCGGATTTATGACTACTCATCTCCATATTATAAGGTGGAGAATTACATAATTGCATATTGTTAGGAAATTTGTCCTGTGTCTTCTGAAGAATCTTGGGAAGTTCCTTTGGAGATTTTAGAGAGAGAGAGAGAGAGATACCTCCTTCATATGTTGATCCAAGCAAACCCGGAAGAAGGCGGACAAAGAGGAGGCGTGGAATCGGGGAATCATTTCAAACGAGGAAAAACAAATGCTCCTTATGCAAAACAGCTGGCCACAAGAAAACAATATGTCCAAGCCTAAATGCTCTGTAGTTGTAAATTGCGTTATGCTTTAATAATAGTTATCTGTTGGAACTTTATGACATTTTAATGTTATTGTTTCTTAGCATGGTAATTTATGTTTAACTTGTTCAAATCACAAATGTGTGTATTTGTTAATAAATTATTGAATAGTTTCTAGCAAGTAATAAATCTGTTGCAACAACCAAGTTACATGTTGGTGTTTTTTCAACTAAGTTATGTGTTATAACTTGTGTTTTATCCAACAAGAGTAAGGATTTGTTCAATAACTTAGTCACTTGCTGCACAAATATTACAATTGTTGCAATAGATTCTACATGTGCTGCAACAGATACTGTACTTGCTGCAATGGATACTACAGCTGCTGCAACAGATACTATAGTTGTTGCAACAGATTCTTCACGTGCTGCAGCAGATTCCTGACTTGCTGCAACAGATACTACTTGGTTCACCCATATTTAGTGATCAACTACTAGATTCACCCATATGTAGTGATAAACAAAGGAAATCAACCATATTTAGTGATCAATGTTGGAATACTTAATCAATTTGATGTATTTTGAGTCAGCAAAGAGGATCTCCTAAGTCAGCATGCACTAAATCGAGCGATCATTAGAGTGAATTGATGTGAACTACTCGATTCATCCATATTTAGTGATAAACAAAGGAAATCAACCATATTTAGTGATCAATGTTGGAATACTTAATCAATTTGATGTATTTTGAGTCAGCAAAAAGGATCTCCTCAGTCAGCATGCACTAAATCGAGCGATCATTAGATTGAATTGACGTGAACTACTCGATTTACTCATATTTAGTGATAAACAAAGGAAATCAACCATATTTAGTGATCAATGTTGGAGTACTTATGTCACAATGCAAGTACATTGTTGCAATAACTAAGTAAATTGTTTCAACAGAAGATCCATATGTTCCAACAGATTCCTGACTTGCTCCAACAGATACTACTTGGTTCACTCATATTTAGTGATCAACTACTCGATTCACCTATATGTAGTGATAAACAAAGGAAATCAACCATATTTAGTGATCAATGTTGGAGTACTTAATCAATTTGATGTATTTTGAGTCAGCAAAGAGGATCTCTTAAGTCAGCATGTACTAAATCGAGCGATCATTAGACTGAATTGATGTGAACTACTCGATTCACCCATATTTAGTGATAAACAAAGGAAATCAACCATATTTAGTGATCAATGTTGGAATACTTAATCAATTTGATGTATTTTGAGTCAGCAAAGAGGATCTCCTAAGTCAGTATGCACTTAATCGAGAGATCATTAGAGTGAATTAATGTGAACTACTCGATTCACCCATATTTAGTGATAAACAAAGAAAATCAACCATATTTAGTGATCAATGTTGGAATACTTAATCAATTTGATGTATTTTGAGTCAGCAAAGAGGATCTCCTAAGTCAGCATGCACTAAATCGAGCGATCACTAGAGTGAATTGATGTGAACTACTCGATTCACCCATATTTAGTGATAAATAAAGGAAATAAATCATATTTAGTGATCAATGTTGGAATACTTATGTCACAATGCAAGTACATTGTTGCAACAACTAAGTAAATTGTTGCAACAGAAGATCCATATGTTCCAACAGATTCCTGACTTGCTGCAACATCTTCAGCAGCTGTTGGATTATTTGCAACAGAGATCCATATGTTCCAATAGATTCCTGACTTGTTGCAACATCTTCAGCAGCTGCTGGATTATTTGCAACAGAAGATCCATATGTTCCAACAGATTTCTGACTTGTTGCAACCTCTTCAGTAGCTGCTGGATTATTTGCAACAGAAGATCCATATGTTCCAACCGATTCCTGACTTGTTGCAACATCTTCAATAGCTGCTGGATTATTTGCACTAGTTGTTTTATTTTTACCAACAATTTAGGTATTTGTTCCAACATATCTGTCAATTGCGTAAAACTACTGAAACAACTTAAACAATATATAAGGGTACTGAGCATAGAATATATATTTAACAAATTTACATAATGTGTTCATCCACCATAATTCAAATGCAAGCAAAATATGAGAGAAATTGTTTAATGCAAACATAGTTTAAGAGAAATTGTTTGTCCCCACATTAGGGCTCCAACACCTTATCAATAATTCCACAAGCCCACATCCATTGCATCCTCTCCACAGTATTGTCACTCAATAAGGTATCAGGCTTGGTCATATTCGTGCGGGTAAGCAAAGCTTCAACAAAAGCAAGTGACTAGGAAGCACATGCCTAAATAGGTCTCATTGCGCGGGATATCCTTCTTCCGATCAAACTTCCATGATTCATTCAGCAACTTTTCAAGTAAGTGTGAGAACATGCCACTTTGCTTTAGTAACTTAGGGAACAAATCCATTAACGACTGCATATGGCAGAAGAAAGCACTGTCTTCATTACATGGGATGTTGCAATCATAAGCATTTATGATACCCTCCTTAAGGATGATCTCAATAGTGACAAAGTGGTTGTCATTAATATTCATGACAATTATGATCCTTTTGGCACCAATCCACTCGCAGCCACCTGGGTAGGGCACACTACCTCTGGGAAAAGCGAGACCATCATCGTCCCACCTAAAGCGAGCAAGTCTTTCATCATAGGGAACGACACCCACATTTGTAGACTCATCAGACAACCCTAAGTATCTGTTGCGACAGTGATGGTAGAAGTTGAGGTCCATGATTCTATCGGAGGAATCATAGTGCTCAGGGAAATTGAGCTGCCTCATACGGCATCAACAATAAGATTTCATCGACATGTTGCAGTAAAAGTATCAAAACAGTCAGCCACTTGCTGCAACAGTTAGTTAGAGTTGTTGGAACAACTAGTGAACTTTCTGCAATAGGTTGTTCACTTGTTGGAACAACTAGTTAACTTGTTGCAACAAGTTAGTAACTTGTTGTAACAACTAGTTAACTTGTTGCAACAAGTTCATCGAATTACATGACTTGTTCAAACAACATACTGAATTATATATATATATATATATATATATATATATATATATATATATATATATATATATATATATATATATATATATATATATATATATATATATATATATATATATATATATATATATATAAGTGTTAAAGCTTACCCAATCCTCCCACCATTCGTGCATGTCTGTCATAACCTTGAAGTCTTCGGCCCCAAATTCATGCATTGAGTACAATGCTCTCCCACTCTTTTTGGATTTGATCAAGGTTTCAAGCTTCTTCTTTTTTTGGGGGTTTACACGCTTGAAAATATCAACTTTTTTCACCACTTGTGGTACAACCTCAGCAGGAGGAGTAGCAATAGACTTTTGTGGAGTACTTGTTTTCCTTTCTCTATAATCAGCAAGTGCCTTGGAAATTGTTTTTACCCTCTTGCGAATCCCAATAGGAGTATAGGCTGA
Source organism: Lycium barbarum (assembly GCF_019175385.1). NCBI lineage: Eukaryota > Viridiplantae > Streptophyta > Magnoliopsida > Solanales > Solanaceae > Lycium > Lycium barbarum. The sequence goes on from NC_083342.1 coordinate 22,406,133, forward strand.
GCTGAGCTTTTCGGATGGCTGGACACCCCTCTTGGACATAAAACTCTTTATAGCTGAATTTGTATCTTTTTGTGCCTGAAGCAACTCTTCAACCTTGTTTATCAAACCCTCCATTTTCAGCCTGCAAGTACTGCATTCACAAGCACAAGAATACACTTTGGAGGAACCGGCACCAACTGAATAATATCTACCCAACCTATAAGGGATATCTGTGGTCTGCCCACCACCACCACTTTGGGGAGTATATCCACCAACTCCATCACCACCACCATCATCATCTCTTCTTTTATCAGCAAGACCTTTCACTGCTTGTCTTGCAACATCAACAACAACATTAATATCAACAGCATCACCAACACCATCACCATCAGCATTAACATTAACATCATCATCAACATTAACATCACCATCACCATCACCACCACCACCATCAACAACACCAGCCCTTATGATGGTTGTGGCTCCAGTCAATTCTTCTTTTATCTGATCAATCAATTCATCATGCACAGATTCCCTATGCCCTAAACTAACAAGACATGGCATCTGCACCTCTCGTTTTGTCGGGATAAGCCTAGGGTGCACAACCTACAAAATAAACAGATATATTCAACCAATAAATGTGTAATTTGTCGGAACAACCCCCACATATGTTCCAACAACCTCTTAGGTTGTTGCAGCATATTCTTTAGCTGTTGGAAAAACCAAAACAGCTGCTGCAGCTTCCTCTGAAACTCTTGTGATATTTTCCAATAGATTGTGAACCTGTTGCAACAATTGAGTAAGTTGTTCCAACATCTTAGGAGTTGTTGCAACATATTCACTATCTGTTGGAAAATATCAGAACAGTTCTTGCAACTTCCTCAGCAACTGTTTTGATTTTTCTAACATATTCTGAGGTTGTTGCAGCAGATAAATGTATCTGTTGCAACAAGTAGTTACTTGTTATAAAACTATTCATGGATATTTTCTAACAGATTCTGACTTACTGTTTCCTTGGGGGGTTAAAAGGATTAAGATTCATTTTTTTTGTTGCTGTTTTTGGTAGTCAACCACCTGAGGATCCTTGGAAAACAAACTTGTTCCGAGTAGTCCCTGACTTGACTCCGTAGGTGAGGAATGGCTTCAAATGCCCAAGCCTAGAAAAAATTATGCCACCAAAAATCAGAATAATCAATGAAGGAAAAGAATTAAAAAGATAAAACATTGAAGAAAGAAAGTTTACCATGAAGGTCCAAAGGAAGCCATAGATGTTGGAAGTCTTCACATTAGGGATCAAAGATTTGCACGAATATTCAACAGTCAACTTAAAACTTTTATGACCCCATGGATAGTTATTGAATGCCTCATGATCCTCCGAGAGTTTAATCAAACCAAGTTGTATACTATTCTTTACATCCCTTGCCCAAAGAATAGAATTCACAAACCAAACCAAGCACAATGACTCCTTGTGCTTTCTTGACATAGTTTCTGACTTCAAGTCTGCTAGAAAATCCTCTACCTTGTAGCTCTTTCCAACAAAATCCATTAAATCCAAATCATCATCAACCTTGGCTTTGTCTTTCTTGCCTTTCTTGGCTGCTTTGGATGACTTGGGTGTCTTGGCTCCCTTGGATGACTTGGGTGTCTTGGCTCCTTTCTTTAATGTAAATGTAGGAAGAGGCTGAGAAGGAGCATGATACCTCAGTCCGGTGATTATGGAAAACTCCTTGATGCCAAAACAAACTGACATGCCGCAGTAGTTTATCCATATCTCATCAGTTTTGCTGCAAATAATTCTTCGTTTGAGAAGACCATACACAATGGTCATTTGAAACCTTGCATTGTTTTCCTCAGGAAAATCTAGATACATGCCAAAACATGTGGCCCTGAAGAAATCCTCCAAGTCCTCCTCTTGAAATATCTTCCTAAAGTAATCAAAGGGCTTGCCCATGACTGATTTTACAACAAGATCACCATTCAAATCACCTAGTATATCCATCGGCATTTGCACAAGGAACTTCTCAATACTGAAAGTTTTGACAACTTCATAGTGGAAGGTCTGTCAATATCAATCCCAATAGAAGAGTCAACAGCCCTGGTCGTCGACCTTTCAAAAGATGCAGTTTTATCCTCTTCATTGTCATCATTATTTACATCATGTTCTTCTTCTTCTTCTTCTTCTTCTTCTTCTTCTTCTTCTCATCCTTCTTCTTCTTCTTCTTCTTCTTCTTCTTCTTCTTCTTCTTCTTCTTCTTCTTCTTCTTCTTCTTCTTCTTCTTCTTCTTCTTCTTCTTCTTCTTCTTCTTTACTTTCTTGGCCAGAAACTCCTACTTGAGAGGTTTCCTGTTCAGCAGTTTGTTCAGAAAGACTACTTCCTGTTCAGCAGTTTGTTCAGAAAGAATATTTGCCTATTCAGCAAGATCATCTAACGATGCCCCCTTAGCTCTTTTACTAACTGTAGATGATTCCTCCCCTTTTCTCTTTCGTGAAGACATTTTATCTGCACACAAGAGATAAACGAAAACACTTTTAATTGATTTGTGCACCATTTAAAGTAAACAAATAATGAATTTTTACAACAGCTGAAGCATATGTTGCAACAAGTGTGTAATATATTGGAACAACTCAATCATATGTTCCAACAACTTTACCAGTTGTTGCAACAGATTATCCATCTGTTGGAAATAATCAATACAGTTGCTGCAGCTTCCTCAGCAACTGTATTGATTATTTCCAACAGATGGATAATCTGTTGCAACAACTGGTAAAGTTGTTGGAACATATGATTGAGTTGTTCCAACAGACTAATCTGTTGGAAACCATCAGAACAGTTGTTGCAGCTTCCTCAAAAACTGTTTTAACAATTTTCAACAGATTTTAAATATGTTGCAACAACATATTCACTTGCTGCAACAACCTCAGCAACTGTTTGGGTTTTTACCAACAAATTCGATTACTCAGCTGTTGGGTAAAAACAAAAACAAAAAAAGGCAAGGCCCTTTTTCATAAGCCTTACAAGGACAACAACATCTATTTCACTATGAGGGGGCAATATCAGTGTATTACAAACACACAACAGTAAAAAATTGAACAAAATACACAGCATTGCATAGACACCCTGCCCATGTTCTTCTTCTTCTTTCACCAAAATTAATCATTTTCGTACTTTTATTTCAAAACTCTAACTTTTGAACCAGAAAAAATATCTGTTTCAATACAAACACACAACCATCACAAGTTAAACAAAATAAACCAACCTCAACTGTCAAACAAGTGCTGAAGTTGCTACAACAACTTACTCAGCTGTTGGAAAAAATCAAAAAAAAAAATTCAAACCCTTTTTTCGAAACCTCAAGGAGAAAAAGAACCCAAATAGTACCAAAAACCATAATTTCACAACCACATACACTATTTAACAACACAGAAACCCCAACAAGTGGAACAAATAGAGCAAATACGGGTTTTGTCAAGCTCAACAAGCCTTTTTTTTCGAACTCCTAAGGAGAACGAGAACATAAACAACACCAAAAATTTCACACCCACGTACACTATTTACAAACACACAAACCCCAACAACTCGAACAAATACAGCAAATAAGGGTTTCTCAAGCATTGAACAACAAAATAAACAACATTGCAGACAAACCCATGTTATTCTTCTTCTTCTTCTCTGACCAAAATCATCATTTTCTCACTTTGATTTCAAAACCCTCACTTTAAAAGAAGAAAAAGTTGAGCGATTTTACCTGAGAGAAATGGAGAGCAGCAGTTCGTTTCTGAGTCGGCTTTTGAAGAGGTTGACGACGGTTTCAAGAAGCTCATTTAGCAGTTGAGATCAGTTCGTGGGTTTGAAGTTGAAAGTTTGAAGGAGCAGTTGAGATCAGTTCGTGTTTTGAATGAAGTTCGTGTAGTTTGGTATTGGACCGATGTTGAGTTTGAAATAAATGGGGGTTTGGATTAAATGGTTTGGGGGTCTTTTTTGTATTTTATAAAAGATTAACAAGTTTGGAAAAATACATTTTCAACCCCAATTTTCTTAATCCCAAATTTAATTGGGTTTTGACTTGATGTGGTCCCTACAAGTCACCTCTAGTAATTTCAAAACATAAAAGTCACCTTCAGTTAAATTTTCGATGTAACTTTATGTTAAAATATTTTCAGTGTGTTAAATGCTTACAAGAATATAATCTATCTATTTTTTATTTTTAATATTTAAACATTAGAAAATGAAATTGATTCACAATTGCGCAAAGTGCGGGCATATATCCTAGTAAAAAATAAAAATGATATACATTGAAAATTGGAAGTGATTTTACGTTGTAAAAAGTCTGATTATGTGAATGACAAAGATGTTAGGGTTCAGTTTTGTAAACATTTATTTTTCTGAACAATTGAGCGTTTCAAGGTATGGTCAATGTTCATTACAACATGGGAAAAAAAGGAGTTTGGTGAAAAGAAGAGTAGCTATAAAAGAAAAGATAAAAGGAGTTTGGCAGATACTCCCTCCAGCTTTTTCATAAACAAGAAGAGGGTCTTTAACAAGTACTCTCTTCGGATCAAAAAGAGTGTTCATTTAACTTTTTTTTTCTTGGATAAAAAGGAGTGTCCACTTATTAAATCAAGAAAGAATTAACCGTAGTTTTTCAATTTTCCCCTATTAAGTAATATGTTATCAAATCCCAATACCTATCTAATTAGGGGTAGTTTAATCAAATTACCAATTTCTTTTTCTAGGAGTTAGTATTTTCTTAAGGGGTGTGCAAATGACTTTGTGAACACTCTTTTTGATCCGGAGGGAGTAATAAACTAATAATTTACTCTATGAAGTATCATCACTATTTTCAACAACTGTATAATTAATCATATCATCATCATAGTATACTAAATTACGAAAATTCCCTTTAAAATCCTTGAGAAAAAAATAACTCATTCATAGTAAAAAATTACATCACTCATAGTTAAAAATTATGTTCCAAGAAGTCCTATTGAAGTGTCTAAATACCTTACACAATTAAGGCCTATAATCTATATCTATATTTTATAGTATAAAGCTATGCATGGCCAATCCTATGTATGTTAAGAATGATCACGACTGAGTTAGCTAAGTTATGAGCTGTGTATAGGTTGTGCACAACTGCAATTAGTTAGTGGCATAGTCGGTTAGTTAGGTTGTTGATCAAGTTAGTTGTAGAGATTTTCATATGTTGATCACTGCCTCATATAAGTAGTTGCACAATTGTAAATTGTAATCAACACACACATTTCATTCTCTTCTACTCATCTCAATAATATCTTCTCTCCCTCTCTTCTCTCACATCTTCTTGCAACTGTTCTTCATCTACTTACAGTTTTAATTCGTTAGCTTTATAATCAGTTGTAAGTTTGTTTGATTAATGTTTTAATGGAGTAACTAAAAGTTATCATGGTATCAGAGCAGGATTGAATGGTCTAAGGGTTCTTTTCGCAAAATTGAGCAAAGAAAAAGGGTCGAGAGATTCATCAAGTTTTTTGGCATTCGCACATTTTTGAGCATTTTTTGCTTTCTGATTGTAAGTGCATCTTATTGAAACATGTTTGTTGCTGCATTTGTGGTGTTTATTGTTGCATTTTAAGTCAAGTTTTGATATATTAAGATCAATCGATGGTAAATCCAACTGAAACTATGGAGAATGCTACAAGTGTGAATTCTGATAGCACAACAGTTGACTATAATCATCCACTTTATTTGCATCCTTCAGATGCACCTGATTCCTTATTGATAGAAATTCAACTAAGTGGAATGGATAACTATATGTTATGAAGTCGAGCAATGAAACTTGCACTCTTAGGAAGAAATAAACTAGGTTTCATTGATGAAACTGTTGTGAAAAGCAACTATTAAGGTGATATGCAAAAAAGTGGGAAAAATGTAATGCTATAGTAGTTTCATGGCTTATGAAGAATGTGCAAACAGGTTTGCTTAGTGGAATATCATTCAGATCTGATGCATTTCTAGTATGAAAAGATTTGAAGGAGAGGTTTGATAAGGTGAATACCTCAAGGGCATATCATTTTCACAATGAGATTGCAACAGTTATACAAGGTGTGTCTTCTGTACTCTAGGCTAAAAGATCGATAGGACGAGCATTATTCAATTGCTCCTATACCTGCCTGTAATTGTGAAGAATCTAGGGATTTTGTTGAATACATGGAGAGACAAAAGTTGTCTCAATTTTTAATGGGGCTTAATGATAGATATGCACAAGCTAGGTCACAAATACAAATGATGAATCCTGAGCCTAATGTGAACCAAGCATACGCTATGATAGTGTAGGATAAGAGTAAAGAGTTATTAGTGGGAAGCAACTGTGTGGTGACAGACAAGTTTGCTCCTACAACCTTATACACATCTAAGGGCTTAGGGTCAAGGTCAGGAGCTTCAGGCTCAGGATAGTCACACCAGAGGAGGAACTACTCTTCCTCTTATTGCGATTTTTGCAACATGAAAGGTCACACAAGAGCAGACTGTTACAAGCTAATGAAGTGTGATTTCTGTTTTCAGAAGGACATCTTAGAGAAAATTGCTATAAATTGATTTGTTATCTAGAGAATGTTAAAAGCAAGAAGAAGGAAAATGTGGTCGCACATCCACTTGTAGGATACACTCATGGGAGGACACTGGAATCTACTTCAACACCAATTTTCACTCAAGAGCAATATAATAAACTTTTGACAATGCTGAATAGGTGCACTACAAGTGATACAAGTGCTAATCTGCCAGGTAATGCAACATATGCTTCTAATTTTGTAGGTAATTCACTATATATTAATGATAATTATCTCAAGTGTATTATGTGGATCATAGACACAAGAGCCACTAATCACATGGTTGGTGACAAAGGCATGCTGAAGAATGAAACACCAGTTGCTGATGCTGGCAAAGTGCAGTTACCAACAGGAGAAACAGCTAATATTTCCCACATAGGGGATTGTCAGTTGACAAGAGGTGATACTATTAGTAATGTGCTGTGTGCCAGCATCAAGTTCAACCTCTTGTCTGTCTCAAAACTGACAAAAGAACTGCAATGTTGTGCCATGTTTTTTCCTGATTTTTGCTTGTTTCAGGATCTCTTCATTGGCAAGGTGAGGGAGATTAGAAAGGAACAATAAGGACTATATGTGATGTATTCTCAGCCTGGCCAAAGAAGTATTACAGGCAAATCTTCTTTTACTGTAAAAAAGGATATAGATGTAGCAACATGGCATAGAAGGACAGGACATGTTCCTATGGCAGTTCTGAGGAGAATCCTAGTTTTTCAGCATGATAAGAGTTTTGACATTAATAACTGTAGCATCTGTCCTCTAGCTAGACAGACTAGAGTACCTTTCCTAATAAGTATTTCTAGAAGTAGTGATTTATTTCAATTAGTTCTTATAGATGTATGGGGGCCTTATAAGGCAGTTACACATGATGGCATGCAGTATTTTATCACTTTAGTAGATAATCACTCTAGATGGATATGGGTTTTCCTAATGAGAGTCAAGTCTGATGTTGTTTTTCTACTTAAAAACTTTGTTCCTATGGTTCCGACTCAAGTCAACAAGAGCATACAAATGTTTAGATCTGATAATGGTTCAGAGTTTTTTAACTATCATTGTGTTGATTTTTTCAAGTCTAGAGGTATTGTGCATCAAAGTTTCTGTCCATACACCCTACAACAAAATAGGGTGGTGGAAAGGAAGCATAAACATATACTAGAAACTACTAGAGCCATTAGATTTCAAGGTTGCTTGCCATCTGGATTCTAGGGTATTTTTGTTGAGTCTGCAGTCTCCATTATTAACAGAATACCATGTATAGTTCTTAACAAGAAATCACCCTATGAATTAGTATATGGTAAGATGCTAGACTTACAATATATGAGAATCGTTGGCTATTTATGTTATGCGACCAACTTAATCAAACAGGAAAAATTTGGACCAAGGGCAATCAAAGCAGTCATGATGGAATATGGTACTCACCAGAAGGGTTATAGGTTGCTGGATATGGAAAACAACAAATTTTTCATCAGTAGATATGTCACTTTTACTGAAAATGTTTTTCCCTTTCAGCAAATAATATCACCTGCATCTCAACGATTGCATGATTCAGACATTTATATGGAGGATCATGACTTTTCTAGTGATTCTATCATTGCACCTAATATTGAAGCTCCGACTGAGAACCATACTGGCATGGAGATTATTGATACATCAACACCATCCATCAATGCAATTTAAGGCAATGATTCTGGGAGATAACAAAGAATCACAAGACCACCTATTTGGCATAGATATTTTATAGTTACTGACACAAGAAGGAGTACACAAAGTAAAAATGCATGCCAGTATCCCATAGCAAATGCAGTTTGCTATGACAACTTGTCTATTCCATATCAGTGCTTTATCTCCAATTGCTCAGCAATTTTTGGGCCTAATTCTTATGCCGAAGCAGCTAAGGATCCTCTTTGGATAGAAGCGATTCCCGAACACGATTGGTGCTGACCACACTAGGTGCTACCGTGGTAGCAAGAGAGGCCAGGCGGTGACAGGCTAAAATCAAAGCACTTGATGACAACAAGATATGAAAGGTGGTTGCACTGCCTCAAGGGAAGAAAACAATTGGTTGTAGATAGGTTTATAAGATCAAATACAAAGCAAATGGCGCCGTTGAAAGATACAAAGCAAGACTTATGGAAAAAAGATATAGTCAAAGAAAGGGACTTGACTACCAAGAAACGTTTTCACCAGTGGTGAAAATGGTAACGACAAGATCAGTCATAGCATTGTATGCTGCACGCAAATGGCATATAAATCATATAGATGTGTATAATGCCTTTCTTCAAGGAGATTTAAATCAAGAAGTGTATATGCAGTTGCCACAAGGTTTTAATACTGAGATCAAAACAGATGTACAACTAGCTTGCAGGCTACTTAAGTCATTATATGGACTTAAGCAAGCCTCAAGACAATGGAATATCAAGCTAACCTCAGCTTTAGTGGAGTCTGATTTCACTCAGAGTCATCTAGACTAATCATTATTTATCAAGCTCTTTGCTGGAAAGAAAGTGTTTGTACTGATCTATGTTGATGATTTGGTAATTACATGATATGATATTGATCTTAGAAAGGAAACCAAATCTATATTACAGTTCAACTTCAAGATCAAAGACATAGGTGATCTTATATTTTGTCTGGGATTAGAATTTTCCAGAAGTGACAAAGGAATTTTAATGCACCAGAGAAAGTATGCACTTCAGCTTATTTCAGATATGGGATTGGTAGGAGCCAAACCAGTTGGAACACCAGTTGAAGCTAATAAGAAACTCACTTCAATAACTCTTGATCAACTTCTAAGTATGCAAGATGAGAATTCAAAAGTGCAGGAAGATTGATTATTGGATGATCCTAGTGTTTATCAAAGACTGGACAATCGTTCTTAACATTTACTAGGACTGATATATCGTTTACAGTTCAGAAGCTCAGCCAGTTTATGCATTCATGCATTCTCCCAAACAGTCTCACATGGAAGCTGCTATTAAAGTGGTCAGATATCTTAAACAAGCCCCAGGAATAGGAGTCTTAATATCATCTAATACATCCAATTATTTGCAAGACTTTTGTGATGTAGATTGGGCATCCTGTCCATCCACTAGAAGATCAATTAGTGGTTACTTGGTGAAATTTAGGAATTCTCTCATTTCTTGGATGTCAAAGAAACAAGCAACAATTTCCAGAAGTTCTGCTGAGGCAGAATATAGAAGTCTTGCCTCTGTGGTAGCGGAAGTTGTTTGGATTAATGCTTTATTTAGAGAATTGGGCATCACTATTCAATTACCAGTTAGTGTCTCTTGTGATAGCAAGTCAGCTTTGCAAATAGCTGCGAATCCGGTGTTCCATGAACGTACAAAACATATAGACATTTGCTGTCATTTCATTAGAGAAAAGATTCAAAATGGGCTCATTCAGACCGTTTACTTGGCTTCTGCAGAACAACCAGCTGACATTTTTACTAAAGGATTGCTAGCACCTTAGCATGCTTATCTGTTGTCCAAGCTAGGACTTACAAACATTTTTGTAACCCCTAGTTTGAGGGGGGATGTTGAGCATGATCACGGCTGAGTTAGTTGTGTTATGAGCTGTGTACAGGTTGTGCACAACTGTCAATTAGTTAGTGGCTGTTATATCCCGTATTTTTGAACCTCAGAGCATCTGCTGGGGTGGGGCCCACACACTGAGATTTTTTTTTGGAACATCTGAAAAGTCATATGAATCACATATGTAAAGTTAAACACAACTCATGAAGTACCTTTGGACCAAATCAAAGTGGAAACCCTCCAAACGAATATTTTTAAGAAAACGTTTTCGGGTGACCTGACTTTGGGGGGCAAAAAAACTGTATTGTAAGTTTGGAATTTCGAAAATACCTTGAAATAGAAGTTGTAGATAATTGAATTAGCTTTCAATCCATAGGTCGTGGGTTCCCAGGTGACGTCGGTACAAGGAGTTATGAACGTTTTAAGGTCGAAAGGTCAGTGGGCTAGGCCCAACTCGGGACCAACCGAGTTGGCCCAAAAAAAAAAAAAAAAAAATTTAGGCCCAATGTTTAAGGGGTGGCCGGCCAAGTGAGGCCCAACCCATGGCTTTAATGAGTATTTCCATGTGCTAATTAATTATAAAGGGATCAATATCCCTTAGAAGGTTCAAGAGACTTAGAAGAGAAAGAAGAGCAAAACAAGAGCAAAAAAAGAAGACCATTTCGGGTTTGAGGTGCAAAAATTCACCACCAAAAATCTTGCTCCTAAAATTTTTCTTTTGTGGTTTTCCTACTAAGTTAAGGTTCCTTTGTAACTTGGTATAGTTGGATTGGAGTGGGGAGCATTAGAATCACCAAAGTGATCACATCTCCAAGTGAAGAAGACTTGAAGAAAAGGTAAGAATTTCTACCTTTTTATTGTGTTATGAAGTTTTGATTGTGTTGTAGTATATAGAAATGTGTTGATTGTATGGAAAAATGGAAGTTTGCAAAGTGGGTGTGTGTTGTAGGTGTGTAGCCGTGGGTATGCACAATTGTATAACCACAATGTGTTGAATTTATGTTATATTCTAGTTGTGATTGTGATGAAATGCATATGGGAATTGAAAGTTGGATGAATTTAGTTGATATTGGAAAAAATAGGCATATGGCCGTAGGGTGTATATGGTTTGGGATAGAAAGGAATTGAGTTGTTTAGTGTGTTAAAGTGTTGTTGTGATGTTTGTAATGTAAATGAAGTTAGAATGATATAAGTTTGTATTGAATTGGAATGTAGAAACTTATGTCGTTTTAGTATGATTTTCCGACATTAAGGAAATGAAGTTGTTTGGTTGCTAATAGTGATGATCATTGATGAATTTGGAAGTTGGAAACTTGTTATGAAGTTGTATGCCAAAGATTTGATGTTTTGCATAAGTTATGACTTTGGCGGAAAGTTGTATATTATGTATATCGAGTGTATATCTTGAGGAAAACGATATGAAATGTTTCTAGAACTATATGGTGATGATCATGATTGTTGTTGAATGTGAAATTATTGATCTTAGTTGAAAGTTGGGTTGAATTGAAGATTATGTCAACTTGTGAGAAAAATGACTAGTTGAAGGATATTTATGTTTTTAATGTTCATTGTTGATATTGATGTTGTCGTTTGGGTTGTTGTTGATGATTTCTAGCCGAGTTGAATTCTCGGGGTGCTATATGTATAGGGGAAGTGCTGTCGAAATTTCGGTAGCCAAATATGCATTAAGTTGAAACTTTGGTATTCATAGCTTACAATTGGTAAACTTGACCAATTGCAGTTTTTCGACGAAACGGGAAGTGAGTTTGGAAAGGCTTAAGGAGCGTGAAAGGTATGTAAAGCAAACCCAATTCTTCCCTTGGCATGCCCTTAGTGTATTAGGGTCGGATCCGGGCCTCGAAGGACCTCTTGGCCCTCGGAATCCGCAAGACAAAATTTCAGTTTTTCCTTCAGTAGAATTGAACCATTTTGATACGCTTTTTCTGAAATTATGCAATTGTGCTCTAAGTTACTCAGAAAGTCATAGAATGTCTGTATAACCTTCGTAGATGATATTATATGTTTAGAGGGTACAATTTGAGCCCGCCACCTTATTTGTTCTGAGGCGGGCCCACTATTTACGTTTTTGCCCCTAATGTGTTAAAGCTTCCTTTTTAAGCGATTTTTGAAAGAAATGTTTTAATTACCCTACTAATCGCTTAACGAATATTATTTTAAATATTCTGTTAAATATTATAAATTATTTTGACACTCGGAATGACTTCGGGAAAGTTATACTTCTGTAATTTATTATGATATCCGAAATACATTTATTATGATTCCGTCCGACCCCATTGGATTTGTTTGTCTTTGATACGCTTCATCGAGTCTTTGAAAACATTTATTATATTTTTAAATTGCATTAGTCTCTCACTACTCCATTCGTGGATGTCCCAATGTTTCCCACACTGAGCCCGGGCCAGGATATGTTGTCAAGCGTAATTCTCTGCATTGTTCGCCGCGCCCCGATGTGAGGGGGCAGGTATACGCGTACATGGGTCTGTGGAGTATGATGTGCCATGTCCGCCTATTCTGATCTGATCTGTTATGGCCATTCTGATATGACATTTTATGATACGGGGCCACGCCCCCTTTTCTGATTCCTCTGTATTGTGGCACCAGTGTCGGGAGGGTGACCACGTTCTGTCTGCCGAGTCCCGTGGCAGGGATCGGATATGATATGACATATGTTTCTGTACACATTCTATCTGATTTGGAAATATGCATTTGACACTCTGGATTTTGTACCCATTTTCTGTAATCATTATGATTTGACTTCTGTGATTCCGCTTTACATATTCAGTACATATTTCGTACTGACCCCCTTTCTTCGGGGGCTGCGTTTTCATGCCGCGCAGGTACAGACGACAGGTTTGCTGATCCGCACGTTTAGGATCCCATTTCTGCTATTTTGGGGCGCTCTCTTCTACAGAGCCCATCTTTTGGTACAGTCTGTCACTGCTATCTGGATGTGTACTTTGTTCAGGGTATGACGGGGCCCTGTCCCGTCTTATGATTATGATATGTTCTGTAGAGGTCTGTGGATACATCTGTGTGGGTTCTGTACATATGTTTGGGATGTTTTGGTTTTATGACAGCCTTATCGGCTTCTGTGTGCCAAGTCTGCTTTTCTGCTAAATTCTGTAGCATCCACTAATGTTGCTATTATATTACATTATTTTGATAATATGCTAAATTGGGTATCGGGTACGTATAGGTGCCCAGCTATGGCACTGGTCGCGGCCCACGGAGTTGGGTCGTGACAAAAGTGGTATCAAAGCAGTTCGTCCTCGGAATGTCCACAGACCGTGTCTAGTAGAGTCTTGTTTATCGGTGTGTTGTGCACCACGCCTATAAACAGGAGGCTACAGGGCATTTAGGATACTACCCTTCTTTCTGTCTTAGATCGTGCGATAGAGCTGTGTTATCAGGATGACCCCTTCCTAACGAGTGGCTATGTTTGCAGATATGCCTCCAAAAAAGGCAACAGCGGCCCAAAAGGCCAAGTCAGCAGCCTTGGGAGAGACTAGCCGAGTCCAGAGGATTACCAGGGCCCAGGCACATATTGCTCCGGGGACTTTGCCCCAGACAGAGGGTTCGTCTACACCGCCACTCGTGGAGGAGATTGGGGCGGCCGCAGCCGCAGATCGGGGGGCGGCTCCACCGCCAGCTCCCGCAGTTCCAGTACTTGAGCCTCCAGCTCCACGGCCAGACACTGAGGATCAGTCTATGAGGGAGGCAGTCCAGTTGCTGACGAGACTTGTGGCAGGGCAGGTTTAGGGGCATGGACTGGGAGGTGACCGGGCAGTCAGGCGTGATAGTTCGAGAGCCCGTGAGTTTTTGACTTGTAACCCTCCAGAGTTCTTCGGGACAAAGCCCGAGGAGGATCCTGAGGAGTTTATCAGGAAGATGCGACGCACTCTAGATTTGATTAATGCTTCCGAGACAGAGTCAGTCGCGTTAGCTTCGTACCGGTTATATGATGTGGCGGCAAACTGGTACGAGTCATGGGGGCTATCCAGGGGGGACGGCGCTCCTCCAGCAGTTTGGGGCGATTTTTCTCAGGCATTTCTTGGACATTTTCTGCCCCCAGAGTTGCGACGAGCCAGATCTGATAGATTCTTATTATTGAGGCAGAAGGGTCGCAGTATCCGGGACTACAGTTTGGAGTTTGATTCGTTGGCCCGATATGCACCTACTGTGGTGGCTACTATGGCGGACCGGATGCACAGATATATTATGGGGCTGGATCGGTATTTTGTTGATAGCTGCTTAGTGTTGGCTGCTCAGCCCGGTATGGACATTTCCCGTATCCAGGCCCATGCCCAGGGTATGGAGGATCGGGGCAGAGGAGGACACCAGCCTGACAGGGGCCAGGATCGGAGACAGCCCAAGAGGGCCAGGTCATCTGGAGATTTTCGGGGCAGACAACCCCAACAGCCGCAGCAGCCTAGCAGATTTTCATCTCAGCCAGCGCAGAGCGCGCCTCCCCAGCCTACAGGTCGCAGGTTCGATAGCCTAGGGTATTCAGGAGCAGGCCAGAGCTCCAGGGCTTCAGGTTCGCGGACAGATAGGGGTTCTGGTCAGATGAGGCCACCCAGGGTTCAGTGTTCTTTTTACGGCAGATACCATACGGGAGAGTGCTACAGAGCCACCGGTGCATGCTTTTCTTGTGGCCGTCAGGGCCATTCTGTGAGAGATTGCCCGTATAAGGGTAGTTCGGGTGGTGCAGCGCAGCCTACCGGATCAGCCGCTGGGTCTTCATCGTCGTCAGTGGCTATGCGCCCTACGGGGCAGGGTTTTCCAGCACCAGCAGGTCGCGGCAGAGGCCGTGGTGGAGCTTCTGGTATTAGCGGTCCTTCGAACCGCATTTATGCTTTGGCCAGCCGCCAGGATCAGGAGGCATCTCCTAATGTCGTCACAGGTACTTTATTGGTCTTCTCTCGATCTGTGTATGCACTAATTGATCCAGGTTCGACTTTATCATATATTTCACCCCTTGTTGCCGGTAAAATTGTTATTATGTCTGAACCTATAGAGCCATTTGAGGTAGCCACGCCGATAGGGGATTTTGTTGTAGCGAAACAGGTTTATAAAGACTGTTCTGTGATCGTTTGTGACCGTGACACTAAGGCAGATCTGGTAGAGTTAGATATGACTGAATTTGATGTTATTATGGGTATGGATTGGCTAGCTTCCTGTTACGCTAATGTTGACTGCCAGAATAAGGTAGTTCGCTTCCAGTTTCCCGGGGAGCCAGTTATAAATTGGGCTGGTAATACAACATCGCCGAAAGGTAAGTTTATTTCATACCTTAAGGCAAAGAAAATGATCAGAAAGGGTTATATCTATCATCTGGTTCGGGTGCAAGACTTGGACGCCGAGATGCCGACACTTCAGTCAGTCCCCGTGGTTAATGAGTTTCCAGATGTTTTCCCCGACGAGCTTCCAGGTCTTCCTCCAGAGCGAGAGATAGACTTCTCTATTGACTTACTCCCAGACACTCAGCCTATCTCTATTCCTCCGTACAGAATGGCGCCTGCAGAATTAAAGGAGTTGAAGGAGCAGCTGAAAGATTTGTTGGATAAGGGTTTCATCAGACCCAGTACTTCGCCTTGGGGAGCCCCGGTATTATTTGTGCGTAAGAAAGACGGGTCGCTGCGTATGTGTATTGATTATCGGCAGCTGAATAAGGTAACTATAAAGAATAAATACCCCCTCCCCAGGATTGATGATTTGTTTGATCAGCTGCAGGGCGCTAAGTGTTTTTCGAAGGTAGATCTTCGATCCGGTTACCACCAGGTGCGAGTACGAGAGGCCGATATCCCTAAGACAGCTTTCCGGACCCGATATGGGCATTATGAGTTTAGGGTTATGTCTTTTGGGCTTACTAATGCCCCCGTAGTATTCATGGATTTAATGAACCGGGTATTCAGGCAATTCTTGGATATGTTCGTGATTGTATTCATTGATGATATCCTGGTTTATTCTCGGTCGGAGGCAGAGCACGCAGATCACCTGATATCGGTATTAGGGGTACTCCGGCATCAGAAGTTATATGCGAAATTTTCTAAGTGTGAGTTCTGGCTGTCTTCAGTGGCTTTCTTGGGGCATGTTATTGCAGCTGATGGTGTCCGGGTGGACACACAGAAGATTGAGGCTGTGAAGAATTGGCCCAGACCTACGACGCCCACAGAGGTACGCAGTTTCCTGGGGTTAGCAGGTTATTACAGGAGGTTTGTGGAGAAGTTTGCTTCGATTTCAGCGCCTTTGACAAGGCTGACTCAGAAGGGAGCTAAGTTCCAGTGGTCTGACGCTTGTGAACGGAGCTTCCAGTTACTGAAGGAGAAGCTGACTACAGCCCCAGTTCTGACTCTTCCAGAGGGACCGGACGGGTATGTTATTTATTGTGACGCTTCTGGTATGGGGTTAGGCTGTGTATTGATGCAGCACGGCAGAGTTATAGCGTATACTTCCCGGCAGCTCAAAAAGCATGAGAAGAATTATCCTACCCACGATTTGGAGCTCGCAGCGGTAATTCATGCTCTGAAGATATGGAGACACTATTTATATGGCGTTCATGTGGATATCTATACTGATCATAAGAGTCTCCAGTATATTTTCAGACAGAGAGAGCTTAATTTGCGGCAGCGGAGGTGGCTGAAGCTTCTGAAAGATTATGACGTGGATATTCTGTATCATCCGGGTAAGGCTAATGTTGTTGCAGATGCGCTCAGTCGGAAGTCGATGGGCAGTTTGGCCGACTTACAGCCAGACAGGAGAGAGATAGCCCGTGATATTCAGCAGTTGGCTAGTCTCGGGGTTTGTCTGGCCGATTCTGGAGATACCCAGATTTCTGTTCGAGGGGTTTCTGAGTCATCCATCAGGGACGATATTAAGCGGCGTCAGTATGAGGATCCTGTCTTAGCTAGGTACAGGGACACAGCCTATGATAAGGAGAGGACTCCGTTCGAGTTTTCACCGGACGGTACTTTGTTACACAGAGGCAGGTTGTGTGTACCTGATATTGCAGGCCTTCGGCAGCAGGTTATGAGCGAGGCACATTATGCTCGCTATTCGGTCCATCCTGGGTCTACGAAGATGTACCATGATCTTCGATGCTTATACTGGTGGGACGGTATGAAGCGGGATGTTGCAGAGTTCGTCGCCCAGTGCCCTAATTGTCAGCAGGTCAAGATTGAGCACCAGAAACCGGGTGGACTGCTGCAGGAGATAGAAATCCCGACTTAGAAGTGGGAGGTTATTAATATGGACTTCATTACAGGTTTGCCTCGCACTCCACGGAAGTATGATTCCATCTGGGTCGTTGTTGATAGGCTGACGAAATCAGCCCATTTTCTTCCCGTCAGGACTACCTATTCCGCCGAGGATTATGCCAGGCTCTATATTAAGGAGATTGTGAAGCTTCACGGAGTTCCTATATCTATTATTTCTGACAGAGGCGCCCAGTTTACGGCGCATTTCTGGAGATCTTTTCAGGAGGGACTAGGGACTCAGGTGAGTCTGAGCACCGCATTTCATCCTCAGAGCGACGGGCAGGCCGAGCGCACTATACAGACGCTGGGGGATATGTTGCGGGCCTGCGTTATTGATTTCAGAGGCAGCTGGGATGATCACCTGCCGTTGATTGAGTTTGCATATAATAACAGTTACCATTCCAGCATCCAGATGGCTCCGTACGAGGCTTTATATGGCAGGAAGTGCAGATCGCCGATCGGCTGGTTTGATATTGGCGAGACAGAGTTGATTGGCCCAGATATGGTCCAGCAGGCCGTGGACAAGGTGAAACTTATTCGAGAGCGACTGTTGGTAGCCCAGAGTCGACAGAAATCATACGCGGATAAACGGCGTCGACCGTTGGAGTTTCAGGTAGGCGATTGGGTATTTCTGAAGGTATCGCCTATGAAAGGCGTGATGCGGTTCGGCAGAAAGGGTAAGCTCAGTCCGCGTTATATTGGGCCTTATCAGATTGTTCGGAAGGTTGGAAATGTCGCTTATGAGTTAGATTTGCCATCTGATTTGGAAGCGGTACATCCGGTATTCCATGTCTCTATGCTTCGCAGATGCATTGGTGACCCTTCCAGAATTTTCCCTGCGGATGATATTCAGGTGACGGAGCAACTATCGTACGAGGAACAACCCGTATCTATTTTGGATCGTCAGGTAAGAAGGCTCCGGAATAAAGACGTAGCCTCTGTTAAGGTACTGTGGCGGAACGATAATAGGGAGGAAATGACATGGGAGGCCGAAGAGGAAATGAAGAAGAAATATCCTCAATTGTTCCCTATGCCCACAGGTAACCTTAAATCCTGCTTAATTTCATTTCAATATCAACCGTGTGTCATATGTGATGTCTGTAAACATGAACTCCCCCAAAGTATTTTCAAACCTTATGAGATTAATTTAACATTCGAGGACGAATGTTCTAAAGGGGGGGAGGATGTTATATCCCGTATTTTTGAACCTCAGAGCATCTGCTGGGGTGGGGCCCACACACCGAGATTTTTTTTGGAACATCTGAAAAGTCATATGAATCACATATGTAAAGTTAAACACAACTCATGAAGTACCTTTGGACCAAATCAAAGTGGAAACCCTCCAAACGAATATTTTTAAGAAAACGTTTTCGGGTGACCTGACTTTGGGGGGCAAAAAACTGTATTGTAAGTTTGGAATTTCGAAAATACCTTGAAATAGAAGTTGTAGATAATTGAATTAGCTTTCAATCCATAGGTCGTGGGTTCCCAGGTGACGTCGGTACAAGGAGTTATGAACGTTTTAAGGTCGAAAGGTCAGTGGGCTAGGCCCAACTCGGGACCAACCGAGTTGGCCCAAAAAAATAAAATAAAAATTTAGGCCCAATGTTTAAGGGGTGGCCGGCCAAGTGAGGCCCAACCCATGGCTTTAATGAGTATTTCCATGTGCTAATTAATTATAAAGGGATCAATATCCCTTAGAAGGTTCAAGAGACTTAGAAGAGAAAGAAGAGCAAAACAAGAGCAAAAAAAGAAGACCATTTCGGGTTTGAGGTGCAAAAATTCACCACCAAAAATCTTGCTCCTAAAATTTTTCTTTTGTGGTTTTCCTACTAAGTTAAGGTTCCTTTGTAACTTGGTATAGTTGGATTGGAGTGGGGAGCATTAGAATCACCAAAGTGATCACATCTCCAAGTGAAGAAGACTTGAAGAAAAGGTAAGAATTTCTACCTTTTTATTGTGTTATGAAGTTTTGATTGTGTTGTAGTATATAGAAATGTGTTGATTGTATGGAAAAATGGAAGTTTGCAAAGTGGGTGTGTGTTGTAGGTGTGTAGCCGTGGGTATGCACAATTGTATAGCCACAATGTGTTGAATTTATGTTATATTCTAGTTGTGATTGTGATGAAATGCATATGGGAATTGAAAGTTGGATGAATTTAGTTGATATTGGAAAAAATAGGCATATGGCCGTAGGGTGTATATGGTTTGGGATAGAAAGGAATTGAGTTGTTTAGTGTGTTAAAGTGTTGTTGTGATGTTTGTAATGTAAATGAAGTTAGAATGATATAAGTTTGTATTGAATTGGAATGTAGAAACTTATGTCGTTTTAGTATGATTTTCCGACATTAAGGAAATGAAGTTGTTTGGTTGCTAATAGTGATGATCATTGATGAATTTGGAAGTTGGAAACTTGTTATGAAGTTGTATGCCAAAGATTTGATGTTTTGCATAAGTTATGACTTTGGCGGAAAGTTGTATATTATGTATATCGAGTGTATATCTTGAGGAAAACGATATGAAATGTTTCTAGAACTATATGGTGATGATCATGATTGTTGTTGAATGTGAAATTATTGATCTTAGTTGAAAGTTGGGTTGAATTGAAGATTATGTCAACTTGTGAGAAAAATGACTAGTTGAAGGATATTTATGTTTTTAATGTTCATTGTTGATATTGATGTTGTCGTTTGGGTTGTTGTTGATGATTTCTAGCCGAGTTGAATTCTCGGGGTGCTATATGTATAGGGGAAGTGCTGCCGAAATTTCGGTAGCCAAATATGCATTAAGTTGAAACTTTGGTATTCATAGCTTACAATTGGTAAACTTGACCAATTGCAGTTTTTCGACGAAACGGGAAGTGAGTTTGGAAAGGCTTAAGGAGCGTGAAAGGTATGTAAAGCAAACCCAATTCTTCCCTTGGCATGCCCTTAGTGTATTAGGGTCGGATCCGGGCCTCGAAGGACCTCTTGGCCCTCGGAATCCGCAAGACAAAATTTCAGTTTTTCCTTCAGTAGAATTGAACCATTTTGATACGCTTTTTCTGAAATTATGCAATTGTGCTCTAAGTTACTCAGAAAGTCATAGAATGTCTGTATAACCTTCGTAGATGATATTATATGTTTAGAGGGCACAATTTGAGCCCGCCACCTTATTTGTTCTGAGGCGGGCCCACTATTTACGTTTTTGCCCCTAATGTGTTAAAGCTTCCTTTTTAAGCGATTTTTGAAAGAAATGTTTTAATTACCCTACTAATCGCTTAACGAATATTATTTTAAATATTCTGTTAAATATTATAAATTATTTTGACACTCGGAATGACTTCGGGAAAGTTATACTTCTGTAATTTATTATGATATCCGAAATACATTTATTATGATTCCGTCCGACCCCATTGGATTTGTTTGTCTTTGATACGCTTCATCGAGTCTTTGAAAACATTTATTATATTTTTAAATTGCATTAGTCTCTCACTACTCCATTCGTGGATGTCCCAATGTTTCCCACACTGAGCCCGGGCCAGGATATGTTGTCAAGCGTAATTCTCTGCATTGTTCGCCGCGCCCCGATGTGAGGGGGCAGGTATACGCGTACATGGGTCTGTGGAGTATGATGTGCCATGTCCGCCTATTCTGATCTGATCTGTTATGGCCATTCTGATATGACATTTTATGATACGGGGCCACGCCCCCTTTTCTGATTCCTCTGTATTGTGGCACCAGTGTCGGGAGGGTGACCACGTTCTGTCTGCCGAGTCCCGTGGCAGGGATCGGATATGATATGACATATGTTTCTGTACACATTCTATCTGATTTGGAAATATGCATTTGACACTCTGGATTTTGTACCCATTTTCTGTAATCATTATGATTTGACTTCTGTGATTCCGCTTTACATATTCAGTACATATTTCGTACTGACCCCCTTTCTTCGGGGGCTGCGTTTTCATGCCGCGCAGGTACAGACGACAGGTTTGCTGATCCGCACGTTTAGGATCCCATTTCTGCTATTTTGGGGCGCTCTCTTCTACAGAGCCCATCTTTTGGTACAGTCTGTCACTGCTATCTGGATGTGTACTTTGTTCAGGGTATGACGGGGCCCTGTCCCGTCTTATGATTATGATATGTTCTGTAGAGGTCTGTGGATACATCTGTGTGGGTTCTGTACATATGTTTGGGATGTTTTGGTTTTATGACAGCCTTATCGGCTTCTGTGTGCCAAGTCTGCTTTTCTGCTAAATTCTGTAGCATCCACTAATGTTGTTATTATATTACATTATTTTGATAATATGCTAAATTGGGTATCGGGTACGTATAGGTGCCCAGCTAGGGCACTGGTCGCGGCCCACGGAGTTGGGTCGTGACAGTGGCATAGTTGGTTAGTTAGGTTGTTGATCTAGTTATAGATATTTTCATATGTTGATCACTGCATTATATAAGCAGCTGCACGACTGTAAATTGTAATCAACACACACATTTCGTTCTCTTCTACTCATTTCAATAATACCTTCTCTCCCTCTCCTCTCACATCTTCTTCCAACTGTTCTTCATCTACTTACAGTTTTGATTCGTTAGTTTTATAATCAGCTACTATGGCAGTTGGTTATGTTTGTTTGATTAATGTTATAATGGAGTAATTGAAAGTTATCAATGTGGCACCTCTCTATGGCGAAGAAACAAAATTACTTATTTTTTTTCTCTTTTTTGTTTTTGACATTTTTCCTATTATTTCCTATTTATGGCCTTTGTTAATTATGTTAAATATGCTACGTAAAAAAAAACAGGAGCCATCTTTTTAGCTCTCCAATTATGCTAAAAAAAATTAAAGTGATATTAATGTCCCGTAATCAATTGATATTCTTAATTGAAAATATTTTGCTCTTGGCTTTTATCCCACCTCTTCCTCTTGAATAACATACGTACTTAACATCCCTTAAGGCCTTAACTACTACTTCACTGATTATTTCTCTCCTCATTAATGTAATTAACATCCCTCAACTACTACTAATTATTTATCTCCTCCTTACTACTAACTATTTCTTCTCTTAAAATCCCTCTTTCTTCTACTTAATTTCATACCTATTTCTTCTGTTGATCCAGGTACTTTTTCTTCTTCTGTCCTTCGATGCTTCTTTCTCTATGGTTCATGAATTTTGATTTTTTCAATGTATACTGAAAATTGTAGTGCCAATTGTCATTATTTATATCTAATTTTAATTTTTTTCGTACTTTTCATTAATATTCTTAATTAAAAATATTATGCTTTTGAACTATATTTGAGCCTTTTTTTTTTGGCTTCAATTGCTTGAATTGTGCTTAGTAAATTTATAAATTTATGATGTTTTCTTTCTCCTTTTTAAATTTCACTGATTTTGGTTGTTTTTTTTTTTTGTTTTTTCAGGTTGATTAATGTGTGTATTTGTTGCATTTGGAATATTTCGTTTATGAGGATATTGTTAAGTCATTTTTAATTAGCATCTTCGGAAGAAATTGTGATTCAGAGACATTTAGGGCCTGTTTGGCCATGAGAATTTTTACTTTTTTCCGAAACATTATTTCGCTTTATTTGGAAATCAACTTTTGACCATGTATTTGGAATTTGGAATTTAGAAAACAACTAAAACCTTGTTTTCACTTTTTTTCACCTTTTTCACTTTCAATACATTCAAACAACCAAATAGTTTTTGCAAAAATTATAACCAAACACAACTCCATCTTGAACTCCAACTCTAAAATTCCAAATAAAATAATAAATATATGATTTTCATGGTCAAATGTCTACTTAAAGTCTATCATAAGGAGAGATAATTGATACATAATACCTTTTTAGACGAAGTTGTTTGATAGAAAAAGTCTTTGCCTACATAATTAATTTCACGTGAAAAGGAATAAAGGTCAATTAATTATATATCCTTTATTTTTTAATTTTCTTCTGTGAATAAATCAGTTAGAAGGAAAAAAAACTTTTGATGGAATGAAGGTCAATCAATTTTATATTACTTTTGAATGATTCCTTGTTTAGTCTCACCATATATCTTTTAAGCATATTTGATAGAACTATAGAAGTATGAATGGTGCCATGAGATGAGAAATTGAGTTTTTAGGAATCTTTTGCGCATACAATAAGGATAGCTAACAAATTTTGTACTTTTTAGTCCAAGTGCTTTACTTGCCTAAATTTTATTAGTGTGATATTAATAGACGTGATTTTTATAGCTGATATTAATAACTTTCATGGTTCTTCTTTTTTATCTCTCAAATATAATCTAGCAAAAGAATTATAGCATAAATCCATTGGTATTTAATCACGAAATAATCGCGCGAAGCACGGGTCAAATTAACTAATTTTCCATGTAACTTATCATTAACCGATAGAAGGTTGAGAGTCCCATCAATTAACCTTCAAAAGGAACAAAGAGAAACTTTCTACTTTAAAAGTTTACGAAAAAAAGTCCCACACAGAACGTCTTCTTTCTGATTCATCACAACAAAGCCAACCATTTTCAAATATCTCCTTGCAAATTCAACCCTCCTCTTAGTCACTTGAAAAGGAGTACTACACAAGGAGATATTCTTAAAATACTAACAGTTTACAGTGCAAAAAAAGGTTTAGTAATCTTACCACAAAAGAGAGAAGTAATTTGTGGTTCAACAAAAACAAGTCTTGCTGGTTGATTTAATGGGAGAATTTGATGAGACGAGAAGAGGGTTGAGGTTCTCTTTAGCAATAAAAATGAAATTTGATGAGGAGGAAAGACATGACACAAAAGCTGATATATCTCACCTTGGATAAGCATAAGATGGGCTGCTCAAACGTTTTCCTTGGATAAACACAAAAAGGGGGTTGCCCTAAATACACAAATATCTATTCCATTTCATAATTAATTTAAGAGAATAATAGTAAGAGTAGTTTAAATAACTATACCACAAAATTTTCTTATAAATATTTGTAGACATAAGAATTTTGTGGAATTAAAATCCATATTAAATTTGGATAAATTCCTAAGTTCATAGAATATCAAGTCCAAATCAAGATCAAATTATTTAATCCAAGACGTGGATTTAAAGTAAAATCCAATTTTATTTGGGTTAGTACATTGAGTTGGTCTTCACATGATGAGCCCACTCTATTAGCCCAAGGTCCATGCCACGTGTCAAATGACGTGGCGCGCCAAGTCTAGTCAAGGACCAATAAAATTATGCCACGTGCATAAGTGACGCAGCATGTTAAGTCAATAGAAGAACCAATCAAATGTCGCCAAGTGTTCAAATGACATGGTTCAGCCAATCATATACAAACCCTAGCTCTCCCCTGCAACTATAAATAGGGGTCTTCACAAAGCCAAAAGGGATAAAAGGAAAGACATATAGGGAAGCTCTCAGCCGCAAGTCTTCCGCATACTAGAAGTCTTCGCTCCAAGTGGTGAGCCGCAAGTTTCCATACCTCTACGTTTGTGATTAAAGCTCGGCTCCGCAATCGTAGTGAAGTCTCAACAACAAGTAATTCGTCCATTCAAGAACAAGCAAAGCCCTTGATTGACGGTCGTATCGTGAGGAGAAGAATCAGAGGATTACATCTTTTTATTTAAGATTTTATAAAGATTGTAACCCCCGCACAAATTCTTGAAATCAAATATTATTCTTTGTCGCTATTTTTCTTGTCTAGATTATTATTTTCAGGAACGAAAGATTAGTCGTTACAAATTTGGCACGCCCAGTGGGACCATCTTTACCTCTTATCTCTTCTCTCCAACAATTGAAGTTCAAAACTACCAAGATGACTTCCAAGAAAGTCAACTCGAAAGCCGCATCCGCAAAAACTATCGGATCCAAATTCTCCGTTGCTGTGGAAAACATCCTAGATGTTACTAAGGGGAGCATCGGACCCGTCAAATTGCTAGGAGAACTAGCTCCGCAAGCACAGTCTGAATCTGCTGTCGTCTTTGGTTCTTCTTCAAAAGGAGTGAGATCTCCCGCAAACACCACAGAAAAAGGGGAGGATGTCGCCAAAATGGTCGAGAGGGTTCTTGCCCAACTTAGTTTATCTAAGTCCAAGACATCCTTCACACAAGCCGATGATGGTGTCTTAAGCACTGGATCTACTCCGCATAACATGTTCACATTATATGTTCGCAAAAATCCATGTTCTTCTCCATCACCTACGATAGTGGTGCATGCAATGATGACTAATGCTTCAACCGTAGAAGAACAGCTTGAAAATTTGACGAAAGCAGTTAAAGGACTATCAAAGTATGTTAAAGACCACGATGCTAAAATCACCAAGTTAAAAAATAAATTGGAAAGCATGGCCGAAGGAGAATCTACCCAAGCACATGTAAAGCTTCATGAAACACAAGAGGAAGAAGAGTCCTCCGCAAAATAAGCAACAACGATCAAGAAGGTCCAAGTCCCCGCCAAAGGTCTGATTCCCGCTGGCCAGTTGAAGGACTTCATTATAGAGGCTATTAAGGATAAATTTGAGCCCGCACCCAAATCTTCTCTTACATATGCAAAGCCTTATACGCGAAGGATTGATAAGTTGAAGATGCCTGCTGGCTATCAACCTCCTAAGTTGCAGCAATTCGACGGCAAAGGGAATCCGAAACAACACATAGCACACTTTGTTGAAACTTGCAATAATGCTGGAACATATGGTGATTACCTTGTCAAGCAATTTGTTCGATCCCTCAAAGGGAATGCCTTTGATTGGTACATAGACCTCGAACCTAGTTCTATTGATAGGTGGGAGCAACTAGATCAAGAATTTCTTAACTGCTTCTACAGCACAAGGCGCGTTGTGAGCATGATAGAGCTTACAAATTCCCGCCAGACAAAGGGTGAGAAAGTTGTTGACTTCATCAATCGCTGGAGGAGCTTGAGCCTTAACTGCAAAGATCGCCTTAGTGAAACTTCTGGGATCGAAATGTGCATCCAAGGTATGCATTGGGGTCTTCGTTACATCTTGCAAGGAATAAAGCCCAAAACATTTGAAGAGTTGGCAATTCGTGCGCATGATATGGAATTAAGCATTGATACAAGTGGAGATCAATTGTTGCCTGTCCGTGAGCCTCACGAAGATGAAGATATAGAAGACTTCCATAGTGGGGGAAAGTTTGAATCCGAAGATGAAATAGAAGAGTCCATGTATGTTACATCGCTCCTCAACGCAAGAGCCTAAACTGCAAGTTGAAACGCTCCTCAACGCAAGAGCCTAAACTGCAAGTTGAAACGCTCCTCAACGCACGCTCCTTGACACAAGAGCCTAAACTACAAGTTGAAACGCTCCTCGACGCAAGAGCTTAAACTGCAAGTTGAAACGCTCCTCGAAGCAAGAGCCTAAACAGCAAGTTGAAACGCTCCTTGACGCATGAGCCTAAACTGCAAAGTTGAAATGCTCCTCGACACAAGAGCCTAAACTGCAAGTTGAAACGCTCCTCGACTCAAGAGCCTAAACTGCAAGTTGAAATGATCCTTGATGCATGAGCATAAACTGTAAGTTGAAATACTCCTTGACACAAGAGTCTAAACTGTATGTCACAAGCCTTCAAATTCAGGCTAAATTCTCAAGTTGTAAAGCTCATCAAATTCGAGCTAAATCTACAGTCGTGAAGCTCTTTAAATTCAAGCTAAACCTTCATATCAAGAAGCTCCCCAAATTCGAGCTAAATCCACAAGTTGTGACGCTCCTCAAATTCAAGCCAAGTCTTCAAGTTTCAAAGCTCTTCAAATTCTAGCTAAATGTTCAAGTCACTGAGTTGTTCAAATATGAGCCAAATCTTCAAGTTTTCGAGCTCCTCACATTCAGGCCAAGTCTTCAAGTTTCAAAGCTCTTCAATTCTAGCTAAATGTTCAAGTCACTGAGTTGTTCAAAGATGAGCCAAATCTTCAAGTTTTGGAGCTCTTCAAATACGAGTCGAGTCTTCAAGTTGCGAAGATCTTCAAATACGAGCCGAATATTCAAGTTGCAAAGCTCTTCAAATTTCAGCCGAATATTCAAGTTGCAAAGCTCTTCAAATTTCAGCCGAATCTTCAAGTTGCAAAGCTCTTCAAATACGAGCCGAGTCTTCAAGTGGCGAAGATCTTCGAATACAAGCCAAATATTCAAGTTGCAAAGCTCTCCAAATTTTAGCCGAATCTTGAAGTTGCAAAGCTCTTCAAATTTGAGCCAAATCCTCAAGTTGCAAAGCTATTCAAATTTGAGCTAAATTCTGAAGTTACAAAGCTCTTCAAAATCGAGTATAGTCTTGAAGCTGCAAAAGCTCCATGAAAACGAGCTAAATCTTCAAAGTTGAATAATCCTGGCCCATATGAGTTTAAACTATGTATGCCGCAATAAAAGAGAATGTCTGCTAGGTCGAAGACAACAAATGAGGCGACCTGGGAAAAAGTTAGGACATTAAAAAAAAAAAAACTCACTCTTTCTGAACTACGTTATGACTTGATCCTCTTTAACGAGGTACGTAGGCGCTTAGAGTTATATCTAAGTTCAGTCGCATAAGTTTATCAAAAAGAAGTCATGGCATGATGTGGTCACCAAAATTAAAGTTGGGGGCATCACATTAATTCTTTCAAATACAAAGACATACATTGCGAAAGAAAAGAAGACAAATTGCATCAAAAGGTAAAAGATATTTTATTGCCTCAATTCCGAAGGATTTTGGTACATCAATGATTCCAAAAAATGGGATGAAACTATATGCACATCATCCTATACAAGTCAACTCGTCTTAAGTGCCTTTATCAAGTGAGCATTATTTCTTCAAATGGTGACGTCACTACAAAAAGTTTGTGAAGTCGAATCTAATGTGAATTGTGTCTCCATCAGCCGCATAGTTGTAGCACCTATATTTTGAGCTTCGAAGGATCAAGCGGTGCATAATTCGAAATCTCTAAGCTCAAGTTATGAATTTTACGGAACAAGTGAACAAGCTTAAAAGCAAGTGATATGGCAGACTTATGGACCAACTTCATGAAATTGCTGCGGCAAATCTTGAACCATTTCTGCCAAAAATTTATACCAGTTGCAGATCTCTGAGTTTGGCTTCCGATGGCACAGACGTCTCGCAATTCAAACACTCCAAGCCCTGGATATGAATTTTTCGGCTAGACTGCACAAAGGTGTGAAACCGACAAGTTAGAAATCAATTTAAGAAGTTAATTCTGATTAGTATGGAAGGAATTATGATCTAAAATTTTGACATATTGTAAATCTTTGAGTTCTGATTCTGTTCCATCAAGAGAAATGCAATTCGGACACTCCTGGCTCTGGATATGAATTTTTCAGCGAGGGTGCGCAAAGCTGAAACGGAAACATGACAAACGTCTGGACCAACTTTAAGAAATTACTGTGGCAAATCTGGAAGGATTTCTACTACGAGATTAATATAAGTTACAGATCTCTGATTTTAGTTTCCACAGGCATAGACGGCTAACAATTCAGATGCTCCAAGTTCGGGATATTAATTTTTCGGCGATAGCAGTCAAATCTGAAAAATTAGAACGGCAGATGTTTTGTTCAACTTCAAAAATTTATTCTGGCTTGTGCTTAAGTAATTTGATGTAGATTTTTTATATGTTGCGGCCCTTCAATATCTAAATTTTTAAAAACAATCATCTTATGATTTCATCGCTCCTACATCAAGAAATATTTGCGGAGATGCGCCATATGCTAGCTCGCCAAAGATGAAATACAGTCGACGTGAGATATGTCTCCAACGATGGGATACGGTCGATGTGCCGCCAATGATGGAATACGGTCGATGTATCTCCAATTATGGAATATGGTTTCTCACTCTTCGAAGATATAATACGGTCACTCCAAGCCTTTTTCTCGCCGAGCCACGACAGGGAACACACGAAGTAGTTCCTCTCCAATCGAACGACCATGTCTTGCATCTTCTAGGTATGATATCGAGACAATTTGCACTCCCTCATAAACCTGCAAAAGAAAAAAGGGATGATGGAGCCCATGATTCCAACTGCATGAAGCTTCTTGACTCTGAACGAATTTACGGCCACGGTGCGAACTACACGAAGCTTCTTGGTTCTATACGGATTAGTGCCATCGGCACGACGCTTCAATTTGGCATGATGGATATGGATTGAAGTACGATTATCTAGTTTGCATGGTGTGCCCCAATATCATGAAGCTTCATCTTGTGGCCAATTATCCGATCTTGAATATCAATCTCTTTGCCACTATTGCTTTGTCATCTTGTGGCCAATTATCCGATCTTGAATATCAATCTCTTTGCCACTTTTGCTTTGTCGTCTTCGGCGTATGCGTTGGACCTGTTGTCAAGAACTCAAGTAGCAAAACTTCACCAAATACAGAAGCCGGAACACTCCAATTGCTGAAACATCCTTTGGGATGAGAAGATTCGGTAGACGCGACAAATTGCGGTAATAATATAGAGGGACATCCATATTAATGACCTTGTTTGAGAGCTACTCATGACATCTTTGGTCTCCATATTTTGACCATTCAGAAAGATGAAGCGATTCGACAGATAGCTCTCTATCAAGTGAGAAGACGCCGATCACCGGAGGTTGAATCCCCAAGGAAAGGACTTTGGAGTTCGAATTTTGTTTGTTGCTCACTGTCTCTAGATGAGGACGTGGCGTATTGCGGTCACAAAAGTGCATCGTATTTGCAGGAAATTAAAATCGTATAGATGCGTCCGCAAACCTACAAAAGACATTAAAAGGGGAAGCTCTGGGAGTGTATTTTCCAACGCCGCAAGTCGTTTGCAATTCAGATACTCCTGCAATGAGATACAATATTTCTCATAAGGATGCACAAATCAGAAATTAGCAAGCTGTGAAGTTCAAAGCTATTGTTAAATGGGTCTAAACTTAGAAACACGCATTAGATACTTATCAGAGCAAACAAAGGGAATTCTTGACAAAAGCTTTAGATGTTGCTGATGATGTCTGCTACGAGGATAAGCAGAAGTGAATGCTTTCTTGTTAATGAGGTGCTGCTACTTATAAGCTTGTTGAGGCGGCAGAAGTGTGGGACTTTTAATGGGACTCAAATTAGGTTTTTTTTAGCATGACCCGAACTAAATTGAAGAGCACGTCAAGTTGTTATTGGCAATTCACAACCCTTGGGTTCATATGACTCTTTTCACTAAGTTGGCATTTTTTTATCACTATATATGAAATCACTTTGGAGTTTCACATAGATTAGATCTTCAGTATATCATAAGGAATTAAGTCTCGTGATATATGTGCCCTGCAAAGTTATAGTGGCTCTACATGATGTGGACTATACTTATTTGCAAAAGCATTATTGTAATGATTTTATACAATAAAGCTAATTCATGCAAGTATTTTGTCTTAGTCAACCTAAGTTTGCTAGATATTGTTCAGAGTCTACTGTTTGGGTAATATGAATGTTTATCTGGGAAATCATATCCGGCTTGGAGAATTTTTGTTTTAGAATTATTCTCAAGCTACATATTTGAAGAAAGTAATAATACAAGTCATAAAGTGCCATCAACGGCTGGGTTTACATGCTTCATATAAAAGTTGAAAATACTCGGAGTGTCCAAATTTTCACCGTCACGAGTACTCCAAGACATGTCTTTAAGGTTTGATAAGTCTACACCTCGACAAGCCTTGAAGTAGGGGGCATTTGTAGACATAAGAATTTTGTGGAATTAAAATCCATATTAAATTTGGATAAATTCCTAACTTCATAGAATATCAAGTCCAAATCAAGATCAAATTATTTAATCCAAGACGTGGATTTAAAGTAAAATCCAATTTTATTTGGGTTAGTACATTGAGTTGGTCTTCACATGATGAGCCCACTCTATTAGCCCAAGGTCCATGCCACGTGTCAAATGACGTGGCGCGCCAAGTCTAGTCAAGGACCAATAAAATCATGCCACGTGCATAAGTGACGCAGCATGTTAAGTCAATAGAAGAACCAATCAAATGTCGCCAAGTGTTCAAATGACATGGTTCAGCCAATCATATACAAACCCTAGCTCTCCCCTGCAACTATAAATAGGGGTCTTCACAAAGCCAAAAGGGATAAAAGGAAAGACATATAGGGAAGCTCTCAGCCGCAAGTCTTCCGCATACTAGAAGTCTTCGCTCCAAGTGGTGAGCCGCAAGTTTCCATACCTCTACGTTTGTGATTAAAGCTCGGCTCCGCAATCGTAGTGAAGTCTCAACAACAAGTAATTCGTCCATTCAAGAACAAGCAAAGCCCTTGATTGACGGTCGTATCGTGAGGAGAAGAATCAGAGGATTACATCTTTTTATTTAAGATTTCATAAAGATTGTAACCCCCGCACAAATTCTTGAAATCAAATATTATTCTTTGTCGCTATTTTTCTTGTCTTGATTATTATTTTCAGGAACGAAAGATTAGTCGTTACAATATTATCACAATTTAAAATAAACAATTTTCATATATTGTAAAATTCACGTTTAGAAAATGTGAAGTAAAATTTATCATTAAAAAGATATGGTCAATCGAAAATGCAAGCATTAATTTTTAAAAAAATTGGGGTGTTACAATTGGTGTAGCAAAATGGAGCACCACGAAGATGCTTGTATGAACTTCGAGATTCAATATTGCATCCGTTAGCTTTTACTTACTCAGTATACATTTTATAATTTCCTTAAAAATAAATAATTACTTATTGTATTAACTTACCTATATTTACTCTAGTTTAAAAATATAAATTTAATTTACTCGTACTAAAGTAGGTTTGAGAAATAACTTTTTAATGATAAGAATATAGTTCAAGAAAAAATCCGTAATTCTGTCATGATTAGCTAAAATAGAAAAGTAAAAGAAAATTCTTATATCGCACAAGTAAAAGAGAATAAATGGAATATTATGTTTACTTCAAAAACTGAGTAAGCTAATGTTTTTTTAAAAAATAAATGCTTTGTTGATTTTCGAGAAAATGGTTATTATGAATCAAATTAAAAAAAAAAAAAAACTGAGGTAATATCATCCTGCCGAGGGAATCAGGTCAGGCGTAGTTCTCCTTATATACAAATAATAAGGATTTTTGGATTTTCTGCTATAATGCAACCAAACTCTATATGGGTTGCCTACGTATCCTACCAAGGGAATCAGGTCAGCATAGTTCGTAGGTACATAAAAAACGAAGGTTACAAACTAGGCAATCTAATCTAATGTCGTCCTTAGCCTTCATGATTGTGTCATTATCCATTGTCTTTCAATTTCCTCCAAGTGGAATCTTATCTTGTCCTCGAATTTCTATTATTCTCTCAAGATGTATGTTGGCTTCCCGTTCTTCATAATCGTGTTCGGCACATAAACTTTATTCATTCGTTTCATTATATGTCACAATCATAAAATTGGCAGATTTGATAATTTATATACTAAATAGAATAGAAAATAACAAATAATGGACAGTTAAGGAAAATAAGAAATGCATTCATAGATTTTTCAATTAAGCTTCCAAAAGATGAGGCAAAGCAACCAAATTATGGGCACGATTCAGGCCTTAATTTTTAAAATCGTGCTATTTCAAAAGTTCACTATATGTTCAATCTACCAAGACTCCCGACGAACCAAGGACAGAGTACAAGTCCAATTCTTCAAAGTCTTTCATGGTTCGGCACCCCAAATGGTCGGCATCTTGGTGTTGCGAGTAGTTGTAGAAGTAACCTTTATTGGTGCTTGTCTTTGGACTGTTTCCACGGGAGCAGTAAAGGTTGATGACGTGCCCCTTTCCACCTTTCCAATTAGCATGATGGTTTCTTTCAAATCCCAATCTTCCTCAACAGTTATCATGTTCACATTAACATTTTTGTGAGTAGGTAGAGGATTGTTGTCCACATTGGGCTGAGCCCCAGTAAGTTGAACTACCCCTTCCTTGATTAAGGCTTCGATCTTGTTTTTGAGACCATAACAATCTTCGATATTATGCTCAGCAACTCCAGAATGATATACATAACGCTTGGAACCATCAAACCATCTCAGAATAGGATCCGAAATTTTCCCTTCAATTGGTTGTATCATGCCTGCTGCTTTCAGTCTTTCAAATAATTGAGCCAAGGGTTCAGCGAATCGCGTGTAGTTATGGGTATTTTTTATTTCAGGGTTTGAACGGGCTTTAGGTATAGTATGTGGTCGATTTTGGTAAGTTGGAGCTCGAACGGATTGATATGGATGTGGGTTTTGATAGGGAGGAGCTCGGGGTTGGTAGTAGTTTGCTTGGGCGTTGTAGACAGGGTAAGGAGTTAGTGGAGCTTGGTAGGGTTCAGCATATTGGTAAGGGTAGACAGGTTGTTGTGGATGGTTAAGGTATGTAATGGCTTGGCTTGGCTTACGTCCTTGGATATTTATGACTGCAGCAACATCTTCTTTCTTTTTTTTGGTCCCGCTGATATAACCAAATTGAATAGCTTTGCTTGCAGCTTGCAAGGCAGCGAGATCCTGAATTTTTCCCGATTTGATTCCTTCTTCTAAGGCTTCTCCCATTCTGACAACTTTTGTGAACTTTTTTCCCATCATGCCTATCATTTTCTCATAGTATATGCTAGCTTGGCATTCAATGAAGGTAGCAGTCATTTCTCTATCACTCATCGGGGGTTGAACCCTGGCTGCTTCTGACCTCCAACGTAGCACATAATCACGGAATGACTTAGTTGACTTCTTGGTTACCTTAGTCATGTAGACTCTATCTGGTGTGATATCGGTATTGAAACATAATCGGTCCATGAAGTCTTGTGCCATATCACTCTAACCATGCCATTTACGGACATCTTGTTGCGTATACCAAGTAAGAGCCTTACCAGATAAGCTTCTTATGAATAGTTTCATCCTTATATTCTGATCTCTACCTACTCCAACCAGTTTGTCACAATAAGCCCTTAAATGCGCATGAGGTTGCCTGTTCCATTAAATTTATCAAATTTCGGCGGCTTGTAGCCTACGAACAAATCAACGTCAGGCTGAACACACAGATCTTCATATTCTACACTCTTTCTCCCCCTAGCAACTTGAAGGTTTCTCATTGCTTCTTTGAGATTATGGATCTCTTTTAACAATATATGATCTGCCCTTGCTTTTGCATCCTTTTCCATTTCCTAATATTGATCCACCTCGGGTTGGAACCTTACCGTTATTACGTTGGTAAAGGCTTGTGTTTCGATATATATACCGGAGGAACATATTGCGCATTTGGAGTGACAAAATGTGCCCCTTGTATATGCTAGGTTGGATAAGTTTGGACGGTGGGTGTGTTTTGGATTGGAGGTGGTGTGTTATAAGTGGTATTTATAGGTAGTTGGTATAATGGGTTTAGAGGAGTAGTTGTAGGTGGTGGAATAGTGTTAGTGGATAAAGGAACATAAGGAGTGTGAACTAGTGATTGACTTGATGGGTTGACGGGTGGTGGATTAGGAGTAGCATAGGTAGTGTAGGTGGGTGGTTGACTTTATGGAGGAGTATAGACGGATGATGGATTTGATGGATTTGCGGGGGGTGATTGGAGGTAAGTTGTTGTTGGTAGGTGCATTATTTTGTGGAGGGAAATGTTTAGGAACTGGAGATTCAAGTGATGGAAAACTAGGTGGGTTTGGTGTGACATTTCTAGGTTCAGGAGGTGGACTTTGGAGTGTGATGGACAAATTGGTCAAGTCCCTAACCCGATTCAATTCTCCACGTAGATCCTCAATCTCTTGAGTCAGGCAGGCGATATGTTCATCATGTTGAATAGTAGTTCTATGTTTAGATGTCTCGGGAGGTTCACTAGGGATCACGATGTTTTCCAAACCAGTTGAAATAGATGCGGCTGGATCAGACATAGTAGTTTTCCTTCCTTGAACAACATAACTACGTCGAGGTAATGCTGACGTCTTTGACCTTGTGAAGTAAAGATGGTCGGCCAGCTCGAATGTCAACACGAATCGACTCTTTTGGGAATATAAAAAAAAGGAATAAACATAAAATGCAAATGATAGTAGTCTCATATTAAAATATCTAAGTAAAGTCATGATCACGTAGAGTCAAATTAGTCATGTAGCAAATAATTTATCAAATAAAGGCAAATAAGTTGTCAAGCAAAATGTAAACAAGTATATCAAACAACAATAACGCGTCCTAGTATGCATGTGACCTCTTTGTGCCAGAGGTAGGCCTAACGTTTATTTGAAGGGTAAAATGTGCCATAATACGTCATCCCATTGCTCTTGGCTAATTGAACGAATTCTATTTCCCAAAAATAAAGTACAAATGTGGTGTAATTTTTATTACATATCCAATAAGTACTGTCACACCCTAATCTCACTAGGGTGTGATAGGCACCCGACCCTTACTTGGAGCCGAGCGAACCCTCTGACTCTTAATACATACATAACCTCTTTGAACTTTTAAATCAAATAAACATGAAATACATAGTGAGGCATTCAGAAATATTATTTTTCTTTGTTCTCAAATCAAACAAAATCTGTAATCATATGGAAATTTATCACATAACACAGAATGACACATCGTCTGATGGAGCCGCTTCCAAAACTGACATTCTATACCCACGACTCTGTCTGCAAAGTCTCTAACTCCGAACAAGACACCATAGCATAATACTCTGACCCGGCAACACTCCAGGGGCAAGTGGAGCTTGCCAACTCCGTTGGAACATCTTCTATAATGACTGCTACTCATCTGGGTGTACCTGCGTGGCATGAAACGCAGCCCCCGAAGAAAGGGGGGTCAGTACGAGCAATGTACTGAGTATGTAAGGCATGAATGGTAACGTAGTAAGGGATGTAAAGTATGAATGATCACAGAATGGACATATAGGACATACCGTAAGATAAAAGAGTAACCTGCACATATGAATGCCTTTTTGGCGGTACCATGCATGCTTAGTGCTGCGGAACGTGCAGCCCGATCCATATATATATTATATTGCTGCGGAACGTGCAACCCGATCCATTTATATATTATATTGCTGCGGAACGTGTAGCCCGATCCATATATATATATATATATATATATATATATATATATATATATATATTATATTGCTGCGGAACGTGCAACCCGATCCATTTATATATTATATTGCTGCGGAACGTGCAGCCCGATCCATTTATATATATTATATTGCTGCGGAACGTGCAGCCCGATCGCGTCCGGGCATCCCGCGTCCGGGACGATATCATATTATACCAACTGATCAGGTGGCTATGCGTCTATAGCGCCTCACCTTTCCCTTTGCCCCATATACATATACATATATCATATAGCAGCATGCAGGAGAGCCCAAAGAAAGTCATGTACCTATCGGAGTGACGTAAGGTCGGTAACCTCCGATTATATATTATGGAATAGTTATCATGGCTTTGTCTCACCTTGAAGGAGCAATTATTATAAGATGAGACTAGCAACGAATAACAGCGTTAAGAGAGCATAGAATAAGATCATAAATCTCATAAGGCATCGCTTCATATACATATGCACATAGAACAAATTTTTAAGACTCGATGGGTGCGTACATAAATCGACACTTGAGAGTCATAAACGCGTTTCAAGTCAATCCGAGTTAGTATGAAAAAGTTATGGACGTTTCAGTACAGAACCTTCTATGAACGTTTCAGAAGTTATTTTTGGAAAATCAAAGCAATAATCATATCAAGTACCTTTCGAATATCGCTATGGATCAAATCAACATAGAACTTTTGGAACCACACACTTGTACCAAGACATAGCAAAATAGTTCTTCGGAAGTCAAGAACATTAGCCATCCTAGTGGCTTTAAGAATAGGAGGTTCTTTGAAATCATACATATGCTTTGTCTGTTTGTCTCACAAAGATCATGTTACATCCCGTGTTCTCAGGCGTTGGAAAGTGTGCGAGTTGAATGATATTAGTAACGGACACGAGGTTATCCCCCAAGCTTATAGGTGGTTAAAGTGATGGATTAATAAGTTTTTGTTACGACAGAATCATTTTTCAAAACAATATTTGGTGAGAATTGTTATACTGGTATATATTAATTAGTTACAGAAAATACACATGTATCGAAAGGATTTGAAGTTAAACCAATCGAAGAAAATAAGTTTTGTCGAGGTTCGAAATTTATTTGATGAAATACGGTCCAAGCTATAATATCCCGTAATTTTGGACTAAGAAATTGAACCGTCCAACATGAGCAAATTTACCCGAGCTTGGAGAATTTGGTCATATTCAAGCATGCAAATTAAGAGTTCGGTGTATAAAAGGATGAAGTCCCAAAATGATTTTAGGACTTAAAAAGTATGACGACGATGATTGAAAATAATATTTTGTGTAGCAAATGAGGCTAGTACTATACCACATGAGTATAATAATGAGTATATAAGTACTATTTAAGTGAATTGAGGTCAAGAAATTAATTGTGTATGTAAGGATAAATTTTGGCGTGTAGAGAACGAGATAATTAATGGAGAAATATTTGGAATATATTCCACGTGCAATCATCCACGTGCCATGATGTAAAATAAAGCACCAAATGACCATGCATTAAGATGCACAGGTGGCATCTTTAAAATGATAGCATTTATGATGGGTGAATTATATATGCACTGACCCCATGATTTTTAATAAAGGAAATGGCAGCAAAATTCCTACGGATATGAGGCAATATGGCCACCTTTCTTTGAAAGTAAAAACATCATTATATTAGCAAGCATTTCACGTTAGCCTATCCTTTTACACACTTGATGAACATCATTATATTAGCAAGCAGCAAACATTTCACGTTTTGGAAAGATTAGCAACGTTAACGCTGTTGTGTTTTATTTATTTCAAGGAAGAAAAATGTAATCTCTCTCAAGAACAACGTATGGATTTTGCTTTATATTTAGATCCCGTTGTTCCGTTCTGTCGTGTTGTCGAATTCGGGCTTTCTTCAAAGCGAAGTAAGGTGGAAAAAGAATAGTTCTTCGCATATAAGGTAAGAATTATCCTCTCCTCGATATATTTAAATTCGTCCAGGTCATAGTTAAATTGAGAGATGGGAACTACGAAATTAATTGCGGGAAATCGGATAAATCGTTATTGTTATCGTGTGGACTGTTTGGTGGTTGCTATAAATTGTTTGGTGTGCTGGAATATCGTGGGATTGGCTGTAGTTGATGTTGTTGTGTTTGTTGTTATACAATGTATATACGAAAATAAAGAAGTATATACAAGTGTCGATATAGGAATTGATGGAATAAACGCGAACTTACAAATAGAATTGTCAATTGATATAGTTGGAGTTGTGGGCTGTTTTTCTTGTTGTAAATATATGATATAAAGCCGAGATTTGTGATAAATGATGTCCTTATCATATTGAGAATATTTTTAAGGTTAAGAAGAAAACATACGAAAAGGTGCCATGGAGTATACGGATTGTAATTCGAGCTTGTCGCTCGTTATAGAGTATTGCGAAATTGTTATGGACATGCATGTTGTGTTTTTGGGATTTATTCGTTGTTGGGTTGCTATACCCAATTGGGAGATGCTAATGGTATAGAGGAGATGCTGCCCGTTTCGTTTTAGAATTAAGTCATCAATTAATATATATGATGTGCGAAAGCCTTCTTAAGTCACGTGCGTATTCTTACGATTATAGGTTTATCATATTAATTGTGGAAGTTCTTGGCTGGACCGAGCTCTTGAACGACGTAAGGTATGTAAAGTTAACCCTTTTTTTTTTTTGGCATGATCTTTATGAAACGAACAGACGATGTGTATATGGTTCCAAAGAAATTCCTATTCTTAGAGCCACTAGGATGGCTAATGTTCTTGATTCCCAGAACTCACTTTATCATGTTTTAATACGTACATATGGTTCCAGAGTTCTATTTTGATATAATTCACAGTGACATTCGAAAGGTATTTGGTATGACTATTGTCTTGATTTGCAAATGATGGTTCATTTTGATTATTCCATTGAGTCTCAGATATGATTTAAATTGCATATAGTTGCTCACTACTCTGCTCGTGCGTGCCTCAATATGTCTTTCACTGAGTCCCGGGCCAGGACACGTTTTCGTGCACAGTTTCACTGCATTGTTCACCGAGTCCCTCACTAGAGGGCCGGGACACGTTATATATATACATATGATGATGTGATGATATGATAGTGTGATGATGTGATGATGTGATGGTGTGATGATGTGATTATGGCGCCAAGGATGGTATGTGGCGACCTTATTCACCGAGTCCCTCACTAGAGGGCCGGGACACATTATATATATGATATATGATATTGATATGCATGATTTTCATTTCATAAGGCAAGTGTATTGATGTTTTAAAAGTCATACTTGTTTCTGGTAATCTCTATTTCAGTTATGATCCTTTTTACTGTATTTCATGCTTTATATGCTCAGTACATATTCCGTACTGACCCCCCTTTCTTCGGGGGCTGCGTTTCATGCCCGCAGGTACAGAAAGTCGGTTTGGTGACCCTTCAGCATAGGACTTCTACTCAGCTTTCTTGGAGAGCTCCGTTGTTCCGGAGTCTAGACTTTTGGTACAGATCTTATGATATATATGTATATGTTTAACCAGGGGTACGGTGGGGCCCTGTCCCGTCATATTTCGCTATCGATACTCTTAGAGGTCTGTAGACATATGTGTGGGTTGTGTATAAGTTCTGTTCAGCTGTGTCTAAACGATGTGCGATGGATATGTTCGTCTGTGATGGCAGCCTTGTCGGCTTGCATATGATATGATATTGATGTATAGTGGCAGCCTTGTCGGCTTGCGTATCATTTTATGATTTGATCAGTTGTGACTCCTCAGGAGACAGTTCATCTGGATATATATATATGATGACGTTATGGACCTTCGGAGTTCTTCGTAAGTTTCCATATTATTCGTAGTTTCAGTTTGACTACATCTAATAGGTACCAGTGTTTTAAAAGGTGGGGGCGTAAGGCGGGGCGTTTTACATACGCCTCGATGAGGCGTAAGCCTCGAGGCACGGGGCGTAAGCCCCATGGGTATTTTATTTTTAGTATTTCTTAAAATAATATAATTACAATAAATATTTTTAAATAGGTAAAATTACATAAAAAATAAAAGAAAACTGTAAATAAATGAAATATATATATATATGTGTGTGTGTGTGTGTGTGTGTGCGCGCGCGCGCGCGCTTGATCCTCACAAAAAAATGATCAAAGCAATCCATTATACACCGCTTATAACTTGTAATTATATATAACATTATTTTACAAGTATAAACAATACAATGAAATAAAAACTATTATGAAATGCAAATCAATTCTAACATTTTAACTTTCAAACACGGAAAAAAACATAGTTTTTTAAAACACTATTACTATCATACTATTCATTTTATCTCCCTATAAGCAAATAATTAATAAAATTTATCAATATTACAATTAAAACATAACTTCTTCATGAACAAAAAATAAAATTATATGATAATTCTGATACATAGGACTTATGATCAATGACAAGTGAAAATGTACAATTCCGCTATGTGTTTTTTTTTTAAATTAAGTGATATTCACCCTCACGACGTTCTCAAATAGTAAATATCCAATACTACGACTTGTTATATGAGTTACACCCAATCTTCTATTTCTATAGATGAAAAACTATTAAGTATCATTATTTTATTAAACAATTATGAGGGTGAATGATTTTAATTAAGGAATTTAAAATATAATTTGTGTAAGAACTGTTAGGCGAGCCCTGGGCGTTGGGCGTTAGGCGTGTTTAGGGCGTACGGTTGGGCGCTTAGGGCGTAAGCCTCATAGGAACTAAGCCCCGCACGTTAGCCCCAGGGCGTTTTGCCACTGCCCTGCCCGAGGCGAGCCCCGGGGCGAGTCCTCACACTGCCTTTTAAAACAATGATAGGTACGTATATGGGTGTCCAGGTCGGACACTGGTCATGGCCCATGGGGTTGGGTCGTGACAGATCATGCCAAAAGAAAGAAAGGGTAAGCCTTACATACCTGTTCGACCGCCTATAAGCTACACTTATTCGTCCAAGCTTGTAAGTCTACATTTAAAAGGATTCATACTAACGTTAGACTCTGTCATCGCACATTTGTACCATATTTCAAATTATACTATTTTATATTCTGCCAAAAATCGGGCAACATCTCCCCTGTTTATATGCCTAGCCCGAATTCCAATTCAGCAACCAACAACATCAACAACAATACCAATAATATTAACATCATTTCCAATACCGACGTATGCCATAAAACAGCCCGCACACTGTTTTCTAAATTTCTCAACCAACCAAATTTGCGATATAGCTATTTCATAATTTTATTTCCGCAAAGACGTCGAAGTTAATACCAATAACATCAATACTTACATCCTACAAGATAAATAAATAAATAAATATACATTTTATCCAAAATTTTCCTCACGCCTCAAACCATAATCCAACCACACCGATAAACGAATTTATCACACTATTTTCTCCGTTCTAGTTCGTTAAAACTCTAAATAAACTTGCTAGCAATGAAAAGGAACCTTAATATTACCTCAAGTGTGCAGCCACCACGTCCACCCTCTTCTTTTTGGTTGATTTTTAGTTCGAATTGAAGACAACGCGACGTACAACACTTTTCTCTTCATGAGCTTCAGGATTCGGGGCTCAGATTTCGATCAAAATTGGTTTTTATTCTCCAAGACTCTTTTTCTCTCTCTCTCTCCAGAATTTTCTGGGTGTTTTGGTCCGAAAAATGAGGAGAAAGGGCTGAAATCTCATTTAAATAGGCATGGGTCATGGACCTAACCCGTTTGGGCCCGGATTGAGCCTAGCCCACTGACCTCTCTGCCTTAAAAAGTCCATATCTCCTTATCCCGACGTTGCCTGTGGACCCACGACCTATGGTTGGAAAGCTAATTCAATTATCTATAACTTTAATTTTGGGATATTTCCCAAATTCCCAAAAACGAATGGGGTTATGGCCTCCCGAGTCAGATCACCCAAAAATGTAACTTAAAAATATTTGTTTGGAGGGTTTCCACTTTGATTTGGCTCATGGGTTCTTCTTGACTTGTGCTTAACTTCACATATGTGGTTCATATAACTTGTCACGTGTTCCTAAAAAAATCTCGATGTGCAGGCCCTACCTCCGCTTACGACTAATCCGACGTGCAAAAATACGAAATATAATACTATCAACGTGAGTTTAAATTATGTAGTAACAACGTGATTGTCAATGTCTGAGGAAGCACATGTCACGCTAAGGCTCTGAAAATGCGGGGTATAACAAGTACAACATAAAGCACTACCTAATCTAAATAAAGTAAATACAATTTTGTCATGTCTAAATTTCTTAGGTCCATTTTAAGATGATCTCGGCTCTCGTTCATTGTTGATTAAAGCGTACTCCAATGTAAAGTCTTCATACCTGTAATAGAAAGGTTAGTCATTTCCTCCCCCCTAAAGTTAAATTAGTTAGAGCAAATGATCAATGTTTAGGCATAATTATCCTTCAAACATGCACATAAAGTATGATTAGTGTCGCTTGGGTCGTGGACCCACTTGGACATTTGGGTAAAGTTATCTAATGAGCTTAATACACCATGGGTATTAAACCTCCTAGGTCATGAAATGTATGTTCCTAATAAAGGGTGTGGGTTTAGCTCTACGGTAGGTTGACTAAGAGTGGGTTCACTAGACACAAGGTTCCCGAGCCAACAACTCGAGTGAGAAGGCTATGCGGTCACACGGAAAATCCTGACACCTCGCGCATATCCCAACTCTCCTAAAATATGGGATTTTGAAAGAATTTTGCGGGTGCGCAAAACACACCTCTCATGTACATGTGACAGTGTGAATTTTCAGATATGGAGAAAAGTGATACAGGATGACAATTTATATCAAAACAGTAACACATAAACAGTATATATCAAAAAAAGAATTAATAGCATATAAAAACAGTTAACAACAAATAAAGTAATTAAAACGAGCACACAAAGCCATTTTAAACTAAGTCCGTTATGGTTAGAACCTAAGTAGTCCTCAACGAAGTCGCCAAGCTGTTATACCCCATTTTAACCGGAGTCAAAATGATTTACAACATTCCGATAATTCGGAGTTAATTAAAGTTAAGGAGTCGTCACCTAATTATTTATGGTGAACTAGGACGCCTAAAGTTCATTAAAGTAATTGTCTTAAAGTTACTCCATTTTAAAGTCTACGAAACTTAAAGATTCTAGGTAAGGGTTCAGTTAATCTAAAGGGAAGATATTAAACATCCTTTAAGATCCATTACCAATGGTTGACCGACTGGACTTAATTAATTAAAAAGGCCAAGCACTATGAAACTTAAAGATTCTAGGTAAGGATTCAGTTAATCTAAAGGGAAGGTGTTAAACATCCTTTAAGATTCATTACCAATGGTTGACCGACCGGACTTAATTAATTAAAAAGGCCAAGCACGTTAAATTTAAAAGTACAATTGTTTTTTTTTTTTTAAATAATACACTAGGTTGATATGTAAAGATACTGGTTAAGTAATATGATGATTAATTAAAAAGCGTGCTTGTAACAAATCGGGGTATTTGGATTACTCGAAAATCTCAAACTCGGATTAACATTAAAATTGTTTTGACTTCTTCAAAACTAGGTACAATCTTTCTTTGAAAGTAAGTTCTTTTAAAAAACATTATATGTGCACCTATTAGGAAAACCACTAAACTATTACGGAGTAGTAAATTTGAGTTTAAATTACCACAACAGATTTCTGAAAATATTCTTGGAAAAAGCCTTGGCCGAGTTCAAAGTTTAGATCGTGACTTGCAAAAAAAAAAAAAACATAGTAATAAATCTCACTACGCCCCCAAAAAATGTTTTACTGCTACTTAAAGGTTCAGATCCTAAATAAGTTTGTCATGGCAAATATATGGTCCCAACAACTTATCAACAACTAATATATAACCAAACAATCAAGGAGTAAGTTGTAAGAACAAAATAAAATGAGAGACGCAGATAACTCCTATGCAGCTGCTGCAAAGGGTAAATCCCTTCACATTTTTCTCTGTTTAGGTAGTATGAAAGAGAGGGAAGATGGTGATGTATGTATAAGTTTAGATCTGGCAGTGGTATCAAGTCTCAAAGCGAGACTTCTTGCGGAAGTGAGAGTCTCAACAAAGACTCCGTTTTAGCTCCCAAAATGTACATGCAAAGAGAAAAAAAGTGAAAAGAAAGATTAGCCGAGCTGTGTCACATTAATAAAATAAACATCGCCACATCCAGAAACACATAAGGCTGGCG
This sequence comes from Lycium barbarum, assembly GCF_019175385.1. Taxonomy (NCBI): domain Eukaryota; kingdom Viridiplantae; phylum Streptophyta; class Magnoliopsida; order Solanales; family Solanaceae; genus Lycium; species Lycium barbarum. The sequence continues at coordinate 22,450,751 of NC_083342.1, forward strand.
CATAACAATTTCAAGAGAAGCTAACAAAAACATGAAAATTAGGCATACAAATATATGATACAATGTTCAACAACCACTTTTCCAAATTAGAAAATATCGTGATTTCTAATAGACATTTTAGGCGATGGTAATATAAAGTAACTTGTATTATCAGGAACACTAAACAGAGTCCACTTTTAATATTCATATATCTTGTAACTTGACTTACACTAGAGTGAATTAACAAGACTTAAAATCATATGGAAAAACCAGTAGTTCACTTAATATCATTTTAAACTATTTCAGAAGCATCCAAGTTCATTATTTCTAAATGAAAGGGTGCTACAAGAATTTGATACAAAAATCCTTAAAACATGATTTCAAGTACAGATGTCTATCACGAGAATCCTGCAACACATTCAGCCAAGGTAAACACAAAGCATGATCATTAAAATAGTCAACGGCTAAAATGTTATCAAATGAACCTTTACATTCAGAAACTCTAGAAGCAGAGTTAACATGATTTAGTTTATGGAACTTTCACAAAACATATTCGAATATAAGCAAATGGCAGAAACTAAGACATGAATCTTAATGTCTATTTACTATTCATCATCTATAGCAGCCAAACGAAATAAGAAACGCAAACATGTGTTTGAATCACAAATGGTAACAACAGGACATTAGAACATGATTTTTCTAAGAGAACATAATTTTAGCAAAATAATAAGTCAGATTACAGAGGAGGATCCAGGATTTAAACTCTATGGGTTCAAACTTAAGATTTTTAGCATTGAACTCATTATATTTTTAAAGTTAGGGGTTCATATCTACTATTTATTACAATTTCAGTAATTTTTTACACACAAATTTATGCTCCGCGTCGAAAGTTTGGGGTTCAATTGAACCCCAATATACAATGCTACATACGCCTCTGAGTCAGAATAACATTGGATTTTACCCCTTGTGGGTGCAGTGAACGGGGATGTCGGGGGTCTCGAATCTACTCTTTTGTTATGAACAGATCAGAAGCATGATAAAAATGAGCTCGAAAATCTCTGTTGCGACTAAAGTTCGCCGAGATAAAAATGAGCTCGAAAATCTCTGTTGCGACTAACGTTCGCCGAGATAGAATGAGAAGTTTAAACAAAGGTTTAGGATCGTAGTTAAAAGATGAAAATGTTGAAGTGTGATAAGATTTCCAGGTTGCTTTTTTCGTCCCCTTGGCTACTGATATGAGAAACCATTTATAGATAGAAAACTAGGGCTAGGGTTCAAATGAGGGGGAATTTGAAAATTAAGATTCAAAATCGAGTCAAACTCGTTTTGGGAACGTTAGACCTCACGTGATCTCGTCTGACTTTGAAGATTTGTGGAGAGATGAACTAGCCAAAAATGGGTCATGTACCTCCTGGCAATTGCTATTGAAGGCCCCAAAGTATTATTGAAAAGGGACTAGAAACAAAGGTGTCAGCCACAAGAGATAAAAATCCTTTGCTCAAAATGGTGCAACATCTCAGATTTGGGGATGAAGAACGTTTGGAGTTGTATCAAAAAATGGAAATGAGGAGAAGGTGATGGCGCGGCTGCTGAAAAAAAGAGATAGAAAACCCTAGCTACTAGTATTAATTCGGGGGTATTTTGGGTATTTTAGGTAATTAATTGGGCTAATGGGTTTGGGCTATTATCTGGGGTTGTTGGCCGAAATTTGGGCCATTATTTTGGACTTAAATTCCCTCTTCCTTAAAGATTTCTTGGAGCTTCTAACTTAATAACTAGTACAATATATTGTGTGATAATTAATAATTAATATGTAGGAAATAAAGTACTAATATTACAAACTTCCCGTTAATGATTTAGCATATAAAGTATCCACTTATAGCTAATTTAATAACTATGAAAATAAAGTAACGATGATCAATTATTAAAAAGAGGTGTAAAATAATAATAAAAAATGTAATTATAAGTTAGTAATTCTAAAAATGGTGACAATGATAATAAAAACGGTAATTATTATAATAGTAGAGAATAGGAAAATAAGGTAATTATTAATTTAGAAGCTTAGAAAGTGAATCGGAAGAAAGGAGGGTCAAAATTGGGTGTCAACACCCATAAGTCAATTGTATTCCAAATCTAATTGCATCTTATCCTCATAACTCGGTCCAAATCAATGTTCTTTTCGATATTTCAATTAGGGGCAGGCACAGTTTGAACCAACTTGAAATCCAAACCGAAATTCGAACTTTTTAAATATTTGGTTTGGATATTTGGATTATGGATTGGACTTCGGATTTTATTTTTAAAATTTATGGATTTTAGCTTAGATATGGATTTAGTACTATGGATTTTTGGATATCCGAAAATCCGAAATTTTTATACCTTTTTTCGAGACCTACCTATATTACATGTGTCCAGTACTAATAAGTCTAGTTTCTAGAGGTCCAATAGATTAGTATCTAAGGCCCTACCCATTAAAATATTAAATCCAATATACAATTCTTCACTAAATCATATATAATATAGGGTTTTCTTACTTCTCAAGTCTCAAAAGTCTCACGTTAGTGTCACCCAAGATAGAGAGTTCTTTGTTATTTTTCCAGATGACTACTTAAATTTCATTTTGGTCATTTCCACTTTTTCATAATGCTTTTATTTGGTACGGATTTACTATGTTGGACATGACTTGAATTTGTTAATTCTAATTTGAACTGGAAGGTTTTTTTTACTGAGCAGTTAAGATTTAGATTTACCTCTGTGCAACTAACACATGAATTTCGTTCCTAACAAGTTTGCCTTAAGTCTCAAGAGTCAAATATGAAAATCCGAATATCCAAACCGAATAATCCAAAACCAAACTTAAAATGTACAATCAGTTCGAATTTAATTGGATTGAATTTGGATTATAATTTCTTTAATCCAAAAACCGAATATCCAAACCAAAAATTTCATATCTAATCTGATGGCCCGAACACCTACCCCTAATTTCAATCCAAAAAACGCATCATGGGCCTCTAAGCCCAAATAATTTCCTTGCCCAGAATTTGTTAAGTCCAAATCCATTTTTGAAAAAGGCTGTCCAAGTTTATCTTGAATCAAGAATTTGCCCACTTAACGCATACACATTTTTCTTTTAAAAGGCCATTGCACTTCAAAAATCATTTTTGTTCACAATTATCAATACACTAGCAGTCCATCACACTTTTCTCACGGGCTTGAGGCCCAAAATCTAATACTTAGTGTTTTAACAATGTTCTTATTGAATCAATTTAACTTGAGCCAAATCCATTTTTATCTTTCTTCACACTTAACCAAAGTTTTCAAAATAGTTTGCTCCTTAAAATGTTTATTTTGCAAAGCTCGTAAGAAAACATATACACCTGAGTTTAAAATCAATTTTAGTGACTTCGTTATATTACAAAGTTTTTTTCTAAGTTCTACATCCATAAGGTTCCAATATTTAGCACATTCAGTGGATACAATATACATGCCAGATATCAAAATATATAAAACAAAAGAGAGAGTGGAAAGTATTTGCAAAAATAAAGCTGATGGGCCTACCCAAGCCCATCAGTGCCATTTTCACCCATTGGTTGGGCCTTCAAATATATTAGCTTCCCTTGCCATACGGACTCAATGGAAATAAAGGAAAATTGGGCCTTGCACCCAATGGTTTCAGGTAGAAGATGATGGCCCAAGTAGCCCGTGAATTTTTTTTTACGTGCAACACAAAAATCACAGAATTAGAAGGTGTATTTGGACATTTAGTTAACATAAACAAAATCATGCTTTGTATCCTATGTTTAAACACTTCAGCAGATATACATACACATATAAACAGAGTCATCCCAAAATCATGCACAAAAGAGAAGAGATTGTGTTTAGCAAGCCCAAATGACGCAGTTTGGCCAAAATAGAGTTAAATGGCAAACAAAATAAAGCCAGGCCCAACATAGGTGCAAACCTTAACTGAGATATTCAAGAAAAGGAAAAATGCAATGACTTATAATTATGAGCCTACTGGGGTAATATACCATGTTTATACCAGATATTCAAACTCATATACATATGATGTTGTTTCATACGAAGTACGCTATCACTTTCTTTGTTACTGATTTGTGAGACGTTGCTTCCACCCATTTGGTGAAGTAGTCAATGGCAACTAAAATGGATCGGTGGCCATTCGAAGCTGCCGGTTCAATGGGTCCAATAACATCCATGCCCCAAGCAATGAAAGGCTATGGTGAACTCATAGCATTAAACTCACTTGGAGGGACCTTGATTAGATCACCGTGGATTTGGCATTGATGGCACCTTTGCACATATTTGCGGTAATCAATTTCCATGGTCATCCAATAGTATCCAGCTCGTAGAATCTTTTTTTCCAATACAAATCCATTCATATGAGGTCCACATGTCCTAGCATGTACTTTTTTTAGAAGTTTGGAGGCTTCGCCAGCATCTATACATTGAAGCAGACCTAAATCTGGCGTCCGTTTGTACAGTATTTCTTTGTTTAGGAAGAAGCCATTTACCATTCTTTTGATGGTCTTCTTTTGTCCATTTGTAATGTCTTCGGGATATTCCCATCTTTCTAGATGCATTTTGATGTCATTGTACCATGGTTTGCCATCTGTCTCAACTTCCACGTGGCAACAATGTGCATACTCTTCTTTCAAACTTATCTTTAGCGAGTCAATGTGACAACTTTCAGGATGTTGTATCATTGACGCTATTGTGGCCAGCACATCGGCAAATTCATTCTGAGCCCTCGACGTATGTCGAAATTTGATTTTTCTGAATTTCTTGCACAATCGTTGTGCCAAGTTCACATATGGTAAGATCTTTTCATTCTCGATGGCCCATTCGCCTTGTACTTGATGAATCAGTAGGTCAGAATCTCTGCTAACTAGTAATTCATCGATGTCCATATATCCAGTGCCATTCGGAGACCTAGAATGCAAGCCTCGTATTCAGCCATGTTTTTGGTACAACGGAATTTGAGTTTTGCGGCCATGGGGTAGTGTTTCCCATTTTATGATATCAGAACCGCTCCGATTCCAGAACCTTTGTAATTCACTGCTCCATCAAAGAATAGTTTTCAGCAAATGTAGGATTCTGTTGATCCTTCTTCTATGGCCAACACTCCTTCGTTTGAGAAATGGGAGCGAAGTGGTTCGAACTCTTCATCTACCGGACATGCAACTAGTAAGTCAGCCAAAGCCTGTCCTTTAACGGCTTTCTGGGCTATGTACACGATGTCGAATTCACTTAACAACTTCCTCCATATGACCAACTTCCCGATGGGCATGGGCTGACAGAATATGTACCTCAACGGGTCCATTTTGGATATAAAGTGAGTGGTTACGAAGACAAATAATGCCTCAATTTCTGAGCCACCCAAGTTAGAGCACAGCAGGTTTTCTCCACCAAGGTGTATCTTGCCTCACAAGCTGTGAACTTCTTGCTCAGATAGTAAATGGCATGCTCTTTTTTCCCTTCTTCATCGTGTTGGCCTAACATGCAACAGAAGGCCTTTTCAGCGACTGACAAGTATAGCAGCAATAGATTCCCGGGCCTTGGTGGTACCAAGACTGGCGGGTTGGATAGGTATCTTTTGATAGTGTCGAATGCCTCTTGGCACTCCTCTGTCCATTTTGTAGGAGCGTCCTTTGTCAAAATCTTGAGGATGGGCTCTATAATGATGGTAGATTGAGCTATGAATAGTCAAATGTAATTCAACCTTCTCAGGAAACACATGACTTATTTCTTAGTTTGAGGAGGAAGTAATTCTTGGATTGCTTTGATCTTTGTTGGGTCTAGATCTATGCCCCTTCGGCTAACTATGAACTCCAGTAATTTTCCGGTCAGTACTCCGAACGCACATGCCGGGTTCGAAAAATTTCCTCAAATGTGTGGTATGCTCGGAACTTTCCTTTTATTTGATAATGACATCGTCCACATTGACCTTAATTTCTCTATGGATTATGTCGTGAAAAATGGTAGTCATCGCTCTTATGTAAGTTGCGCCGGGGTGATGAAGGCTATTTTCGGCATCCTCTCTATCCATTAAAATCTAGTGGTAGCTGGGAACAACCCACAAACGATTATAGCTCGTGTTTGGCACAATTATCTATGAGTATGTGGATGTTCGAGAGTGAAAAATTATCCTTTGGGCCAACTTTGTTTAGATCTCAGTAGTCTATGCAGATTCTTATCTTGCCATCCTTTTTGGGTACCGGAACTATGTTGGCTAGGAATGTAGTCACTTCGACCACTCCCAACTTAAACTATTCTTCCACCTCATCCTTGATTCGAATACTAAGATCCGATTTGAATTGCCGGGTTTTCTGCTTTACTGGAGCAAAACCCTCATTGATGGGTAACCCATGGGATACTACGCTGGTACTTAGTCCTGGCATATCGGCGTATGACCATGCGAAGATATCTGCATACTCTCAGTGAATTTACCAGCTCCTCTTTTAAAGGCGTCTCTAGGTGGCTTATCCTTGTCTCTCTGACATTCTCGTCATCACCTAAATTTATGGCTTCTGTTTCATCCATAGTTGGTTTCTACTCATTCTCTAATTGTTCCACTTTTTCTGCGAGGCCCTCAGGTAACATTGTGGTCTCATTTTATTCCTTGTACTCCTCTTCCTCTATGCTACCCAACTCATTCGTTTAGCAACATGTCATGACATTTAATAATGCTTTATTGTTTTTATTACTGAAAATTCAAGGAAAAATATGTCAGTATAAAACATGCATGAAAAAATAGATGAATAAAATAGTTTTGATAAACCGAGGCTTTCATTAATAATAAGAAATACAAACCGTTGTCCTAGCTTGGGTAAAGCCATTTCCTTTTTTCGAAAACATTATGAGGTATGTAAGTGATAAAAGGGTGAGCAATCGGGCCTCGATCCGATTCTCCGTATTTTCAAAATAAATTCATTTTTCTCTACCGAAGAGCCAGTAGCGGGGTAGAGGTCCAGTTGGACAGCTGCTCGCCTGGTTTTGCCTCTCTGATGGTGGGCGCTTCAGCACATTCTTCTAAAATCACAAAGCAATCTTCTTCTTGGGATAACATCCTTATCCCTTCTTCAATGTCAGCATCTCCAGGCATAGGCATTCTGTAGGAAAATGACTGGTACAGGTTTGGTTTGCAAAGATCCGTAACCTCTTGTTTCTTCTTGATAGTATCTCTTCTTCTGTTGGGATGTAATCAAGCCCATAGTGGAAATTGTTTGGATAATGGGAATTGGCTCGGTGATGCCTTGCAAATTCTTTCCCAGACCTTTCCCGAGTTCAAACTCGTTCAGGATCATAGTAGAAGCAATCATTTTGTGAACTACCGGCATAGGAGCTTCCAGGAATCTATCTTGTGGGCAGCTCCACTAACTTTTAGGTGCAGCTTCAATGACGGGCACAGAGTTGTCGGGGTAATTGTGCATGCTGGCTTCTCCATGGATCACCATGATATGCTCAAATTACACATTTTAATAGCGTAAAGCGGACGTTGTCAAATATTTTAACCCAACAAGGTTGGGGTCGAATCCCACAGAGAATATTGATAAGTCGTGGATTTTAGGGCTTTTTACATCCACTACTTGTACTTTTTGAGTAGGTTTTTCAAGTGTTTGTTCATGTTTTTGTATGTTTTCATGTGTTTTCAGGTTTTTTAAGTCAAGGAAAAAAGAGGTACAAATTGGAACAAAAAGAGAAAAATAGCTTTGCGGCCGCATTTTTTTCCCAGAGAAGTGACAGTGAACTGAGAAAAGAGCATCAACTTGCGATGAGAATGCGGCACCGCAACTTCAGAGTTGCGGTCGCATTTTGGAGTCCCGAACTCCCAGTAAGCCAAGCTACATGCCTGGACTTGTGAAGCAAATGCGGCACCGCAAACCAAAGTTGTGGCCGCATCTTCAGAAGGAACAAGAAGATTTGTTGAGTGTTCTGCAATCGCAAACTCAAGTTGTGATTGAAAATTTGGATCGCAAGTCGTGAATTTGTCCGAAATTTGACTTTGTGTTCTCCCTCTATAAATACTTCTACCTAGTGCTCTGTGCACATTATTGAATGTTCCTCACCTTTCAATTTTAGTTGTCTTTAAGCACTAAAGAAAGCATTGAATACTATTGTTATGTGAAGCTTTTAGAGAAAATTCTTCACTTTTTGTCATCTTCTTCTTTAACATTATTGTAAGCTTCCATGGATATTCTCTTTGCTACTACTTTTTATTTAATGAGTATGAGTAGCTAAACCATTTAGCTAAGGTTGTGGGACCAAATGAGTTAGTTATGTGATTGGATTTCTACATTCAACTCCCATTTATGTGTTATGATGCTTTTCTATTTACTCATTGTTCTTTAATGCCATTTAATGGTATACAACATTATTTGTGCCTATTTACTTTTCCTTTACTTGAGAAAGAAAGGGGAAGTTAGGAAAAGAGTAAATAGCAAGAATTTGAGGCTTCTAAACCTCATCTAATGACTTGAGCTAGAGATAAGAAAGTTACTTGAAATGAAATGGGTGAGGTCCCAAATTAGACCAATGGAATTCTGTCTGCTATATTTAAAACTAATAAATAAATGCTTCTGAATTGATCTCATCTTTTAAGATTTTAATTTTTCTTTGTTGATTGATAACCATATCATTAAAAATAATGCGCTTTATAGCAATATGACATATACATTTCAACCTCGAATTTTCAATTATGAAAAAAAAATTAGAGAGTCCATGAGTTCAAGAACCATGACAAAAATTTTATCTCTCTAAATAGAAATCAAAATTGAATTATAGGAAAGAAAGAATAAAAACAAAAAAAAAAAAAAAAAAAAGGAAGAAAAAAACAAGACATCCCTCTTTTTTGCTTTCGCAATTAGATTCTTTTCTTTCTATTTCGATTTATTTTATTTTATTCCTATTCTCCTTTCTCTGAAAAAAGGCCTTTAACCAAAGTAAAAGATTACTTTGTTCTTGAAAGCAAAAATGAGTGGATGGTTAGGAAGACCAAGATACACAAAGGATGTCACGACCCAACCGGAGGGCCATGACGGGCACCCGGTGCTAACCCAACCGGGCACCTCTTATCGTACATTCACATTTATATCTAGGTGAGCCACATAGCTTAGTCATAATTTCTATCCATCATTGATGCTAATCTTATCGGGCAACAATACATTTATATCATCATCGGCACAATGCCCATATCCATGTACACTAGCCGACGAGGCTACCAAAATAATATACAAAATAAAAGCCGACAAGGCTACAAGACATCTAACTATACACAACAATCTACGAGCCTCTAAGAAGAGTATGTCACATCATATAGGCGGGACAGGACCCCGCCTTGCCCATAGATATGTACACAAAAGAATAATAACAAAAATTGTAGCTTCGGATGAATGGAGCTCCTCTATGTAGTGCCTGAATAAGAAGTCTATGGATCAAGCCTGTCTCCCTGTCCACCTGCGGGCATGACGCAGCGTCCACAAATAAAAGGACGTCAGTATGAATAATTTACTGAGTATGTAAAGCATAATCAACATCATAATAGGAGCATAAGAGACAACATAAGAAATAGCATAAGATGGGAGAATTGGGAGATAGTAGAGCCATCATCATAATTACTTACTTGTCTTTCATAGGGACCTGCCATTTCTAATGCGTGCTTGTGTACATACACATATACATATGCATATATCCATATGCATATCCATATTCATATCTGTATTCATATACATATTCATATCCATAGCATACCCGACCATGAAGGTTTGGTGGCTTCACATACTCGGCCATGACTAGGCTCGGTGTCATACATACCAGGCCCTACTAAGGCTCAGTGTTATCCGTACCCAATTGCAGTTGTGTGCGCGCAATAAATATCATACCCGGCCATATAAGCTCGGTGGTACATAATAGTCATACATAGACACTATACATAAGAGCTCGTAAGTATCATCAACATTAGTACCATCATCGTTTTCGCTATGTCTATCCTTGAAGGATCAACTATATATAGGGGATGCAATAGAATCGTGAACGTATCGAGGATCATAAGCTTTTGTAATCTTAGAAATAGAGTCATTTGGAAGGCATTATGGAATTCATGAAAGAATACATATAGCAAAGGAACATGCCTTAATGAAAGAAGGGTTAGCCTTACATACCTCTTCATCTTCTTAACTATTTAACGTTCACCGTTGAAGCTTGAATAATCTACATTTAGAAGGATTCATACCATGGTTAAGTCTTAATGATAATCTTAAATTCAAACTAGAATAATTCAGGTCTAATGAAAATTGGGCAGCATTTCCCCTATTTTGTCAACTCCCAAACATCCGTAATACACTCACAATATCATAATCAAGTAATCACACTTCATTAAGCCTTCAAAATTCATCCTTATGTTCAACTTATACCAACAACTTCACATCCATCATAGCACATTTTCATATAATGCTTCTTCATCACCATTATTACCTTCCATAACATAATTATATCCATATTATACTAAGAATCATGACTCAATTTAGTTTACTACTCATAAACATCATAAAAGCTACATTTAGACTTCATTTTCTACTTTTTTCTTCTACCCAAGTATTGCTACAACCAAACATTCTCATTAATAGAAATAAGCATGGAAACTAACCTTTTTACCCCCATAGGAGCAAGCTTTGGAGTAGCTACTAACTTGTGCACAAACCCTAGCTACAATGCCCAAGTTTTCTTGAAATCTACCAACCCTAGGAAACCTTTTAACACATGAACACTTGATTCTTGCTATTTAATCTTTGTAATCTCTTGGGTTTGCGTAAAATATGTTGGGAGAAGGGTTTTGGAGCTTTGGAGAGTTTCGATGAAATGTGGGAAATGAAAAATGAGTAAGGGTCGTTCCCCTTTTAAAATAAAAATCTGACCCGACCCGATTATACAGCCAATTATACGGGTCGTATAATTTATATGGTCCATATAATTGGACCGTATAATCCCACCAGGGATCACCCTTCTCTGGACAAAACCTACGGACCATTATATGGGCCGTATAATTATATGGTCCGTACAAATGGCCGTACAACTGGAGAATTACGATTTTCGTTCTCATCGACTCGTTTGACTTGTAATCCTCGTGGAACCTTCTTGACACTTATATAACACTTCATTAACCATAAAAATAGGCCCTATAGCAGCCCCTCAAGATATTTATAATTAATCATTAGCTCAATTATAGCGGAGACCTTTCCGAACACGACTTGCATTTCATTTCTTTCAACAACTTAGGCTTATATATTCATACGACTTAGAAATCTTATGATATGTACTCTAAGCTATCTAATTCCTTCCTTAACCTCGTAAGGGTTTCATAGTCATCTCAATTTCACATTAGCCTATCCACAAGGCGATACAAATCCGAAATTTTCCGAGGTGTAACATTCTTCCCCCCTTAAGAACATTCGCCCTCGAATGTTAGGCTCTTGGGGTTTCTACAAAAATTTTGCCAGAGTTTCCCCTATAATGTAGCACTACCATCCTGCACAGCAACGCAAAATACATCGCTTCACAGGGCTACAACAACAACAACAATAACCATGGCCACACACGACTAAGAAAACATCAAGGAAAACACTACGTACCTGAGAATAATGGCGTCTCTGCCTGAGTCTCCTCTGAAGGTGAAAATAAATGTGGGTACCAGAATTTCATGTCTTCTTCGGCTTCCCAAGTCATTTCCTCTTTATTTTTATTCTTCTATAAAACTTTAACTAAAGCTACCTCTATTGTCCTGAGCTTTCGTACTTGCCTATCTAAAATGGCAATGGGGACTTCTTCATAAGACAATTGCTTAGTAACTTGGACTTCATCTATTGGTACTATTCTAGACGGATCTCCAATGCACTTACGAAGCATTGATACATGGAAAAGTGGGTGGACTGACTCCAATCAGGAGGTAGATCTAATTCGTAACCCACTTTGCGTACCTTGATTACAATATCATAAGGTCCAATGTACTGGGGACTAAGCTTTCCCTTTTCGCCAAATCTCATAACGCCCTTCATTGGCGACACCTTTAAGAATACCTAATCTTTCACTTGGAACTCTAAGTACCTTCGACGATTATCCGCATAGGACTTTTGACGACTCTGGGCTTTTAATAATCCATCCTATATGAGCTTAACTTTCTCTATAGCTTGCTGGACGAAGTCTGACCCTATCAATTTGGTCTCTCCTACTTCAAACCACCCGATTGGGGATCTCCACTTTCGCCCATATAAAGCCTCATACGGGTCTATTTGGATGCTAGAATGATAGCTATTGTTATAAGCGAACTCAATAAATGGTAAATGATTATCCCACAAAATCCAATATACATGCCCGTAGCATATCCTCCAGAGTCTGAATGGTACCTTCAGCTTGTCCATCAGTCTGTGGGTGAAATGTCGTGCTAAGACTCACTTGAGTCCCCAAACCTTCTTGGAAAGATTTCCAAAAATGGGCTGTAAACTGAGTCCCTCTATCGAAGATAATAGATACTGGAACACCGTGAAGCCGCACTATCTCCTTAAAATAAAGCTTGGCATAATCTTCTACTACATATGTAGTTTTGACTGGTAAGAAATAGGTTGACTTTGTAAGTCTATCCACAATCACCCATATTAAATCATACTTACGTCGAGAACAGGGTAATCCTGTAATGAAGTCCATGTTAATTACTTCCCATTTCCAAGTTGGAATTTCTATAGCTTGCAACAATCCGCCCGACTTTTGGTGCTCAATTTTCACTTGTTGATAGTTGGGACATTGAGCTACGTATCAAGCTATATCTTTCTTCATCCCATTCCACCAATATATAGATTTAAGATCATGATACATTTTCGTTGCTCCGGGGTGAACAGAATAACGAGAACAATGGACTTCTTTCAATATTTGGTTGCGTAGTCCTGCAACATCAGAAACACATAACCGGCCTCAGCATCGGTGAACCCCATCTCCAGAAATCTCAAATGATGACTTCTCCTTCTAAGGGAGCGTATTTCTGTAATGAATTAGCACGGGATCTTCGTATTGTCGCTCTTTCAATTTCACTACTAGTGACGAGACTGCTGAATTCTGAATGACAACTCCCATTCTACCTGAGTCCACTGCTTGAACTGCTAGGCTAGCTAACTGATAGAGCTCACGAGCTAGCTCTATTTTCTCTGGCTGAAAATCACATAAACTTTCCATGGATCTACGGCTAAGAGCAGCAGCCACAACATTTGCTTTTCCGGGATGATACAGGATGTCAACATCATAGTCTTTCAAAAATTCCAACCATTGCCATTACCATATATTTAATTCTTTTTGCTTGAAGATATACTGAAGGCTCTTATGATCTGTATAAATATCAACGTGGACACTATACAAATAATGTCTTCACATCTTCAATGCATGAATCACCGCAGCCAATTCAAGATCATGGGTTGGATAATTTTCTCATGTTTCCGTAGCTGCCTTGAAGCATACGCAATCACCTTCCCATGTTGTATCAACACACAGCCTAGCCCAATGCCTGAAGCATCACAGTATACAATATAACCTTTTGATCCTTCTGGAAGTGTCAGGACTGGGGCAGAGGTCAATCTATCCTTTAGCTCTTGGAAACTATGTTCACAAACATCTGCCCATTAAAACTTAGCTGATTTCTGGGTCAGCTTCGTGAGCGGTGCAGAAATAGAAGAAAAGCCTTCTACAAATCTCCTATAATAACCTGCTAAGCCCAGAAAACTACGAACTTCCATATGACTTGTGGGCCTTGGCCAAGTCTTCACAGCCTCAATCTTTTAAGTATCTACCTGAATACCATTGGCTAAAATAACATGCCCCAAGAAGGTCACTGAGTTCAACCAAAACTCACACTTAGATAATTTGGCAAATAACTCTCGAGTTTGTAGAACTCATCCGCATGCTCTACCTCGGACCTAGAATACACCAGGATATTGGCAATGAACACAATCACAAATAAATCTAGGAAGGGCCTGAACACATTGTTCATCAAATTCATAAATACTGTCGGTGCATTAGTTAGCCCAAATGACATTACCCGGAACTCGAAATGACCGTATCTGGTTCTGAATGCTGTCTTGGGAATATCTTTCTCCCTAACTCACACTTGATGATACCCGGACCTCAAATCTACCTTTGAAAACCATTTGGCGCCTTGTAATTGGTCAAATAAATCATCAACCCTCGGAAGAGGATATTTATTCTTAATCGTCACTTTATAATTGCCGATAGTCAATGCACATTCGCAAGGAGCCATCTTTTTTTTTACACAAGCAACACGGGTGCTCCCCACGGGGAAGAACTAGGCCTAATAAAGTCTTTCTCAAGCAAATCATTCAATTGTTCCTTCAATTCTTTCAACACTGCGGGAGCCATTCTGTAGGAAGGAATAGATATGGGAAAACCACTTTCACTTTTCCTTATGGGACCTTTACTTTTAAGAGGATACCCTTTGGGCTATGTAATTCACCCGCAAATTTTCAATGTTGCATGATGTTTATTTTCTCTGACATGGTTAAAGAGTCTATTGAAATCTTCATGGATGACTTTTTGTGGTGGGGGAATCCTTTGATGAATGCTTGGAGAATCTTGCCCAAGTATTAAAAAGATATGAAGAGACGAACTTGGTTCTAAATTGGGAGAAGTGTCACTTCATGGTGAGAGAAGGAATTGTCTTGGGGCACAAGATTTCGAAAAAGGGGCTTGAGTTTAATTAAGCTAAAATTGAAGGTTAATGTCAAGCTTCCTCCCCCAAGCTCCATCAAAGGTGTTCGTAGCTTCCTTAGGCATGCCGATTTTTATAGAAGATTTATCAAGGATTTCTCAAAAATAGCCAACCCTCTATGCAAGTTATTAGAGAAGGAGTCAAATTTTGTATTTCATGATACTTGCTTGAAAGCATTTGAGGGCTTGAGAGAAAGACTCACATTGGCTCCTATCATCATTGCTCCGGATTGGTCTCAACCCTTTTGAGTTGATGTGTGATACAAACGGATCTTCCATGGGGGCCGCACTTGGTCAAAATCGTGATAAGATCTTCCACTAGATTTACTATGCAAGCAAGACTCTAAATGGTGCCCAAATGAACTACACGGTCACTGAGCAAGAGTTGCTTGCTATTGTGTTTGCTTTCGAGAAGTTTCGGGCTTACTTGTTGGGAACCCATGTGATTGTTCAGAATGATCATGCGTCTCTATGTTACCTCATGACAAAGAAAGATGCTAAACCGAGATTGATACGTTGGGTCCTTCTCTCGCAAGAAATTGACTTTGAAGTCAAAGATAGAAAAGGTTGTGAAAATCAAGTGGCAGACCATTTGTCTCGTCTTGAAGAGGGTAGACGTCCATTGGATGGCTGAGAAGTCAATGAGTCATTCCCGGATGGGGTCACATCATATGATTCCATGGAATTCTGACTTTGCAAATTATCATGCTAGTGAAATCATGCCGGAGGATTTGAATTTCCACCAAAAGAAAAAGTTCTTGACCGATGTCCGGAAGTTCTATTGCGATGAGACATATATATTTTGAGTTTGCGCCGATAACATCATAAGGAGGTGCATACCCGAAGTATAAATGATGCCCATCATTGAAGCGTGTCACTCATCTCCGGTTAGTGGACACCATAGTAGTTCAAGAACAGAGGCCAAGGTTCTTCAAAGTGGTTTTTATGGGCCTAACACCCACCAAGATTCTCACGACTTTGTGATAGCTTGTGACCAATGTCAACGCCATGGTAGCATCTCAAGAAGGCATAAACTCCCAATGACGCCGATTCTTGAAGTGGAGTTATTTGATGTTTGGGGAATCGATTTCATGGGTCCTTTTATGAGTTCCTATAATAACAAGTATATTCCTATAGTGGTGGATTATGTATATAAATGGGTGGAGGCCGTAGCGCTTCCTAACAGTGAAGGAAAGAGTGTCACCGCGTTCTTGAAGAAGCACATCTTCACAAGGTTTGGGACTCCAAGGGCTATCATTAGTGATGGGGGTAGTTATTTTTGCAACCGTTTATTCAAGACACTTCTTGAGAAGTATGGAGTCAAGCAAAGATTTTCTATCCCTTATCATCCCCAAACGAGTGGTCAAGTGGAAGTGTCGAATCGGGAGATTAACAGCATCCTTTCCAAAACTATCAATGCCAATAGGACCGATTGGTCAAGGAAGTTGGATGATGCTCTATGGGCTTACCAGACGGCTTAAAAGACACCAATTGTCATGTCTCTTTATCAATTGGTGTTTGGTAAAGCTTGTCACCTTCTGGTGGAACTTGAACATAAAGCGTTGTGGGCTTTGAAAAAGTTGAACCTTAAATAGGGCAAAACTTCACAATTAAGGATGGATCAAATAAATGATCTGGATGAATTCCGATTTCGAGCCTATGTGAGCTCCTCCATCTATAAGGGCCGCATGAAGCACTTCCACGATAAAAAGATCTTGCAAAGAGAGTTTAGCCCCGGAGATCGAGCATTGTTGTTCAATTCAAGGCTCCGGTTGTTTTCGGGTAAATTGAAGTCTAAGTGGTCCGGGCCCTTTGAAGTGACACAAGTGTTCCCACATGGAGCAATTGAACTTATTGGTCCGGATGGAGAGCATTTTAGGGTGGATGTGTTACATCTCATAGTTTTGGGTTGTTGCAACATGAGTAGACGAACGTAAGCCTAAAGTGGACATGAATTCCTTATTAGATTAAGAAGGGCATTTGATAACTTTAAGCGCGTACCATAAGTTTTTGAAGTCATATGAATCGGTCGAATTGAGTTCGTCGAGGGAAGTAGAATGTAAGCCATTTTAGGGATAATTTCACGACAATTGAGGTGTGCTTTGTTTGGTAACGACTTGGGGATAAGCTATAGGGTCCCTTAGAAGGTTAACGAAGTGTTACACAAGCGCCACGAATGTTCCATAAGGATTGGGAGTCAAACGAATTGAAAGGAGCAACTTATCGGAAGATGGCACTTTGACAGACCATTTGACGAACCGCATAACATTTGACACCACATCAAATGGTGGAGCATCACCGTATAATGGTCACTTGAGCTGGACACTTTGACGGACCGCATGAATTTTGACGGTCCGTCAAAGTAGGCGCAGGATTGCCCGACGGGTTTTTAAGTCACGCTTTATATATTTTGTTTCATTTCATTTGGCCACATTATTTCCCCAAATCAGACCTTGAGCTCTCCAAAACCCTCTCTATAGGTTAATAAACCAATCCAAACCAAAATCCAAGAAAAATCAATTGAATCGAAGAGAATTAAGAGATTCAAGTGCTAAGAAGCTTGCTAGGGCTTATGTACTCAAGTTTTCCTTGGGTGTTGATGTTTGGGTTTTTCACTTTAATGTAGTAAGTTGATCCAAGGCTTGTTCTTGAGTGATTAAGGTAAGTTCTTACATCTTTTGCATATGGTTAAGGTTATTTGATTGTTATACCATGTGGTTGAAGGAAGAAAAAGTGAAAATAGAATTCAAGAGTGAACTTAAGGATACTGTGAGCTATAGGTTAACTTGAATTGTGATTCTTGGCGTGGTATAGGTATAATCTTGTTGTGGATAATATTAATGATGTTGAGGAAGTATTGTATGTAAGTATGTATGGTGTTGTGTTGTAGATATTGTTATGAATGATCACGAGAATGAGTTTGGGGATTGAATGATGCCTAATTTGAGTAAAGTCTCTCCATTATGGTATTGCTAATAATGTCATTGTTGTCGGGTAGTTGTTTTGGAATTAGTAGAATTAAATGAAATAGGGGAAATGCTACTAATTTTTCCTAGCTTACGAATTATACTAGTTTGGACTTGAGAGTGTCTTTGAGACCTAACCATGCTATGAACCCTCTTAAATGTAGATTTCTCAAGCTTTGGAGGTGAACGTTAAGTAGTTAAGAAGACATAAAGGTATGTAAGGCTAACCCTTTTTTTCCTTAAGGCATGATCCTATTGTTGTATACTTTCATGTGAATTTCATAATGTCTTCCAAGATGACTTTATTCCTAGAATCACTAAAGTTCATGATTCTTGATATTCTCACGATACCATTAGTTTCATCCTATGATAGTTGATCCTCTAAGGAAGGATATAATGAAAATGATGATGATGATGATGATGATGATAATGTTGATGATACTTACGTGTATATATATATATATATATATATATATCGAGCCTTGTAATAGTTGGGTATGTGTGACACTGAACCTCTATGGTCGGGTATGGTACTACTATATATATATATATGTGTATATAATGGAAGGTCCCATTAGAAAAAAGGTAAGTAAATATAATGAACGTTGCTAGAGATATAAATGGCCCTACTATCTCATGACTCTTTTATCTCATGTAATCCTTCATGTTTCCATTATGTTATTGATTATGCCTTACATATTCAGTACATTATTCGTACTGACAACTTTTTATTTGTGGACCCTGCGTCATGCCCGCAGGTGGACAGGGAGATAGACTTGATCCTTAGGTTGCTTATCCAGAGATTTCTTAGAGAAACTCCATTTGATCTGGAGCCGCAGCTGCTGGTACTATTATTTTACGTATATATATGGGCATGGCGGGGTCCTGTCCCGTCTTTGCAATGTTACATACTCTTTTTAGAGGCTCGTAGACAGTTGTGTATAGCTAGATATCTCTTAGCCTTGTCGGCTCATATTTTTGTATATCATTTTGTTAGCTTCGTCGGCTTGTGCATATATATGGGCATAGTGTTGATGTTGATATAAAAGTACCTTAGCCCGATGGAAACTGTGTTATTGATGCATAGAGATTATGAGTGGGCCATATGGCCCACCTAGATATGATTGTAGAAGTATGATGAAAGGTGCCCAGGGGGTTAGCTCCGGCTGCCCGTCATGGCCCTTCGGTTAAGTCATGACAGAATGGGCAAAGGGTTAAGCATTACTTTGGCTTACCCAATGAAGCAAAGACAATGGAGGTCACCGACTTCAATGAACCATAAAAAGGGTAAAACCGTCGTGCCGCGACGTTAACTCAAGCGCTTCTTAAGAGGCAACCCAAGTCTTTTGTTTAATGTTTGCTTAAGTGTGTAGGATGCAAAGATGCAAGCAAAATAAATGCAAGGTGAACTCGTGAGGAGAATTGGAAGAGAACATGAGAAAATTAAAGGCAGGGGTGAACTTGCAGCCTTGATGCGGTGAAAGTTTGCGGCCACAAACTTCACCCCATAAAATGGCAGTGGCTAAATGAAAACAAGGAAGTTTCCATTTGCGGCACTGCAAATTGAGTTTACGGCCACAACTTTGCTCAACCCAATCAGCCAGTGCCACACCAGATAAGTGGAGTTTGCGGTGGAAATGCGAGGTCGCAAACTTGACATGCGACCGCATTCTCCCTACAAACTCCAAAAGTATAAAAGGTTGTTTTGAAACATTTATTTCCATTCTTATCCAACGCGACTCCTGTGGCCATTTGTCACCCCTAATCACAATTGCAAGCATACACCCCTCAAATTTGACCTAACCCCCTCCCCATCTATGTGTGGTGCATCCATTGGATTATAATCAACAATTTCCCGCTAGCTCATCTCTACTTTTGATCTATAAGGTATGTTACATGGCTATTGACTTTAACTTTTCCAAATCTTACAATCTAAGCATGGTAGTAGCCAATAACATTGCCTTGTAGCATTAGTGTGATGTGCCACCCATTATCCCCTTTGTTCAATATAATTTACGATGGTTTTGTCGGATTAATGTTTATGTGTGGAAATTATTCGATTAGGTTGTAAGGATTGCTTGTTAGTAGATTAGAAGTGTTAGTAATACTTGTTGTGATACTGGGAAGGGGGATACATGCTTGAAAATGGCTAAAAATGGCTGGGGTCACTTAAGTTTGAATTTTGGGGACGATGATAGATTTGCGGCCTCAAACTAAGTTTGCGGTCGCAAACTTAGATTGCGGTGCCATATCTCCATCACATCCCAACTTGACTTGGCAGTGACCTCACCACAAACCACGAGTTTGCGAGCAAGATGCAGCTCCGCATCTTGAGCTTGCGGCCATAACTTTGTAGTTGCGGCCCCATAAGCTCTACGTTACGGTCACATCCTGTCTTTTCCTCCCTAAATTTTCTTCCGTTTCTTGTGCATCGTTACTAGTTTACTGCTTTCTTGAAACCATAAAAACATCAAAAAGATTTATTTTTCTATTTTTCTTAGGACCTAATGTTTATCGACTGTACAGGATGACTAGGCGCAAGAATTTGGCATAAAAGAACCCAGCTAGCCTGACTGGGAAGAAAAAAAAGTGGCCTGCTCTGGGTGCGGGGCCATCTACCACACCCTCCACATCTCAGCCAACTCCTACAGCCCAGGGCACTCTGGCCACTACTAATGATGTGATCCGCCAGAGATCTAAGGCCCAGATAAAAAGAGAAGAGAGTCTCAGATGGGCTATTGAATTGGTGAAGGAGCTTTACGACATTAAACGCTCCTTCAACATTGAGAAACACATCAGTCTCGCTGGGTTAAAAGAGTTTTTTCCTAGGATCATGGAGCAATTGCACCAGCGAAACTGGATAGTGTTCACCCAAGAGCTCGCGAAGCTTGTCCCCCAAATTGTCAAAGAATTCTACGCCAGCCTAGGTGTGAATATGGCTAAGAAAATAAAGCCATGGTGGGCTGCACTGTGAGAGAAGAGGTTGTGCCCTTGTTCCATGAGGGGATCAAGTTAGAATACTTTGACGAAAAGGGCACCCCTCATAGTGAATATAAAGAAATAATTCTATCAGATATGGTTGAAACTAAACGAGGCTGGTTGGTGGAAATCATAGCGGCTCCAGGAACTATTCCTTCGTGGATAAATTCGAGGACGGGTACTGAAAAGGTGGCCCTAAACATTAAAGAAAATTTTTGGTTATCCTTCATCAGCTCCCAATTATGGTTGTCACATAATGAGACCCTAGTGGGGATTCACAAGGCCGTTCTCATCGCATGCATCATGACTGGGGTACACATTAATGTGGGTCGCATTAAGCACCCCCATATTATCGATAGAGCTTGGCAGACGTTTCAGTCCATCCCTTTCCCATGCTTGATCACTGCTTTATGCAGGAGGCACAAGATGCCTGTGTTTAAAAGGGTTGATCGAGAATATGCAGCAGTTGGGGTCATAGATATTCTCCGAATGGAAGATGATGATAACCCCGAGAGAAAGAGAAAAAGGCCCAGGCTTAGACTATTGACCTCACAGTCGGATGAGAGAACCTTGCTAGGCCTGCCACTTCGGCCATCCCGACACCTTCGGGTCCTACTTCGGTAGGTGCTTCCACTAGCACTACTGCGGGGTCCACCACTAGTGACACCCCTCCACCTTCTATAGGGGCCCCACATCAGAGCATGCGCCCTCTCTCTGTTAATGATTTTTGGAACATGGCTTAGACTGTGGGGGCTGTGGATTGCAAAGTGACCCGCTTCATCCGCACTCTTCCTGACATGATTAAAAAAGCGGTGGAGGAGTCCAACAGGAAGTGGGAAGAGCGTGTGGTTGGTCTAGAGAAGAGAGTAGAAAAGATAGAGGTTGGTGACGCAGAGAGTCTGAGGCCGATGAAGACTGACCTTGCTCAGTTGCGCACTGATTTCACAGTTTCTCGGACCCTACTAATTGAGGTCATGGACCCAGCATCAGTCAGAGGCAGCAGAGATTTTTTCGCATCACTCCCCTACCAGAGATAATCCATTAGATCTGGGTGATGATGAGTACGAGGAGCTGGATGAGATTGAGACATTTCCAGATGCTTCAGAGGAGCAACTTCAGGCGGTATTAGCAGTTGCTGCCAAGCATGACCACCATGTTGCTCGTACAAATGCTGAGCTTGAGTGTGATATGCAGATAGCACGAGAGTACACCATTATGGATATAATGCCCCCTGTAGGGAAGAGTACTAGTGCCACATCCAGACATCCACCTGCTGGCAGCACTTCAGCACCATCTGAGCCCACATCATCCACCATTGACACTACTGAGCCCACCGCTGAGCACAGTACTGAGGCAGTTCGAGAGGCCACATGAGCTGTTACAGGGAATGCTTACTTCCTTTTGAGTGATACTTATTAATTGCATTGGGGACAATGCAATGTTTTTAGTGGGGGGTGGTACTCCTAGTGTCATTTGATGGAGCTTTTGAGTCTTTTTGATATGATGTACTTTTGACGGATAGTGCTTTTGATTATTGTTTTAAATATTGTAGTATTTTCATTATTGTATAGTTGTTGCTGTGGTGTTGCGGGTATGTTGTTTGTGTCATTTTATGGTATTAGCTATATCCTTGGCTTTTCTTAGCCGTGGTTCTTTTCCTAAGGATGCTAATGGTCTTTTGAACCCAGTATTTGTAGAAGGTTTTAAGTCGGCTGGTCCCAATGATAGATATTTGGGCGCTTTCTTAAACGAACTAAGCCTTGTAGGGTCGGGACGTAAGCATGACTTGTTTGGTATCAATATAGTTAGAATGTTACATAATATGGCATACCTCTCCAAAAAAATTGAATTTTAGTGAGAAATGAGGACCACTACAACTTAGGCTTCACTTTGTTACTCTTGACTATTCAATTGGTTAAACCATTAATTGATCTTGTTTTGATAGATATTGACTCATTCTGAATAATGCATGTGCCAGGAGTGGTGACATTTTGTACTGACTTGTGTGATTGCTTGTGTCAACTAGAACTTGCACGGTTTGTCTTTCTAAGTTAAACTTGAATGATAGGTTGAAGAAAGGATCTTAGGCAATCTTTGAATTTCCATATGAAGCATCTTATACATATATGTATCACTAGTCAACCATTTTGAGGTTTAGCCTTTTTCTTGTTGTCATATTACAAGTCGTACCACTTCATGTATCTCTTTTGAACCCATCCTTCCTTGAACTCTAAAATCCCAGCATAGGTTGTTAGCCTAATTTGGGGTGAGAGGCCATGAGAGTAAGGTTGACGAAAAATAAAAAGTGGAATGGCGGTTTTTAGAAATGAAGAGGTTGTCCTTGCACGAAAGAAAAAGAAAGAAGTTTTGTTTATTATTGTGTTTGCTAAAAGGGATTCAAATAAGTGCAAAAAGGGCAGTTAATAAGAAGGCAATAGAAAGATGTGACTAAGGAGAGATGAGATGGAAAGAAAACGAAACCGTGGTGAATCAAAGAAAAGGCCTCAACCAAGTCAAATGTAGTGCTCAAGGATGGAATAGTCACTTTTGTACCCAAATTTATATCCTACCCAACCCAAAGCCATAATTAGAACCCGGAAAGACCTTTGTGATCTACAATCAAATGTTTTTGGAATTAGTATGGAAAGAAAGTAAGGGCAAGCATATGGTTTGATACTTGTGACACGTGAGATTCTTTTTTAGTGCGAGTGTTCTCCTTTTGTCTCTCTATATTGATTGATATTTGTGTGAAAGGGACTTTCTTTCTTGTGAGGTCGCATATATTGTAATAATAGATGAGCAAGGACTCCATGCAATCGAGTCAGTAGAATGTGAATGTGAATGTGAATGTGAATTGATAATCTCAAGAAACCATGTGAAGCTTTGGAGTGTCATAAGGTCATTGTTAGTGCATTTCTGAAATAACAGGAAGGGGTGGATATAGTAGAACGATTATGTGTATTTTCTAATTATTGATACCAACTGATAGTCATGTGCATCCTATATAGGCCAGTTAGCAAGTTGGGAGCCGTGAATATCGAGTCGTTTGCTTGAGGACAAGTAAAAGGTCAAGTTGGGGGTGTTGATAAGTCGTGGATTTAGGGATTTTTACATGCACTACTTATAGTTTTTGAGTAGGTTTTTTAAGTGTTTATTCGTGTTTCCGTGTGTTTTCATGTGTTTTCAGGTTTTGTGAGTCAAGGATAAAAGAGGGACAAAATGGAACAAAAAAGAGCAAAAGAGCATAAAATTGCGGCAAATATGCAGCACCGCAAATTGAGTTTGCGGCCACATCTTTTGCCCAGAGAAGTAATAGTGAGCTGAGAAAAGAGCATCAACTTGCGATGAGAATGCGGCACCGCAACTTCGGAGTTGCGGTCGCATCTTGGAGGCCCGACCTCCTAGTAAGCCAAGCTACATGCCTGAAGTTGCGAAGCAGATGCGACACCGCAAACTAAAGTTGCGGCCGAATCTTTATAAGAACCAAGAAGATTTGCTGAGTGTTCTGCGATTGCAAACTCAAGTTGTGATTGCAAATTTGGATCGCAAGTCGTAAATTTGTCCGAAATTTGAATTTTTGTTCTCCCTGTATAATACTTGTACCTAGTGCTCTATGCACATTGTTGAATATTCCTCACTTTTCAGTTTTAGTTGTCTTCTAGTACTAAAGAGAGCATTGAATACTAGTGTTGTGTGAAGCTTTTAGAGAAGATTCTTCACCATTTGTCATCTTCTTCTTTAACATTATTATAAGCTACCATGGATATTCTCTTTGATACTACTTTTTATTTAATGAGCATGAGTAGCTAAACCATTTAGCTAAGGTTGTGGGACCAGATGAGTTAGTTATGTGATTGGGTTTTTGCATTCAACTCCCATTTATGTGTTATGATGCTTTTCTATTTACTCTTTGTCCTTTAATGCCATTTAATGGTGTACAACATTATTTGTGCCTATTTACTTTTCCTTTGCTTGAGAAAGAAAGGGGAAGTTAGGAAAAGAGTAAATAGCAAGAATTTGAGGCTTCTAAACCTCATCTAATGACTTGAGCTAGAGATAAGAAATTTACTTGAAATGAAATGGGTGTTCATTCATATTTCACATCCTCAGGATTGAGAAATCTTAGTGATGACATTTATCACCTTGGTTGAGAAACTCTTGATAAACTTGTTTATTCCATGTTTAATCGCACATACACATGAGAAGGAGTTGGATTAATACCCAGTTGCATTACTTTCCATTGAAACCACAACCTTAGTGCCTTTAGAAATTGTTAATCACAAATCAAGCATTCTCTTACAAATGATCATGACAAATATTAAAACCAAACTTTTTGTACATTCCCGCCTCTAGAAATATAGACTATTAGTCAAGAGTTAGACTGAACGAGTTTATTTCTTCATTGTATTCTCTATGGGATTTGAACCCAACAAGGTCGGGTTCTATATTTGACAACGACCGCTTACGCCTATTTTAAAGGTGTAATTTGGGCGTATCAAATATGGTGTAATTTTTTTACTAAATACATATTATACTAATCTCGCGGTCCCGGTGTATTTCACGAAAAGGGGTTTTATAATTGTTTTGGTTTGTGGATTTAATTTAGAGTGACTAAAAATTTAAAGTTGTAAATATATGGGTAAAAAGAACTAAGGTTTTTTTCTCGTCAGGTAAAGTTTATGATCAAGGGTATCGATCTTGATATACTTCTAATGGATTGTTGTATGACTGCACTTAACCTTTATGTGAATCTAGACTATTTCCCAATAAGAAAAAATTATTTATTTCTATACTTTTCCCAAAGATAAGAAAGCATGCATGAAGAACGGTTAATTATGCCAAGTAAATTCCTCTTAGTCCTAAGTGAATTTATTAAACAAGGTTTAAAGCCTTGAGTTCTTGTTATTTGCTCTTACCAAACCCTAGTTATTTTCCCAAATAAACCAAAGTTTATGGCATTAGCTAATGTTTGCAACCACTAACTATACGATTAAAACGAAGAATAAATAAACCCTAACAATCCATTATACATATATCAACCACAATCCCCAATCACAAAACACCCATCCTTGGGTTCACAACCTTAGTAAGAAAATTTAGCTACTTATAGAAAAAGAAGAACAACAAGAATTTATGGAAATCATAAGGCTTACAACTGAACTGAATTGAAGAAATTAATAGTCTTGTCCAAAAGCCTTGCACAAAATCAAGAGTAACCAAAATTATGAAATTAAGTCGCAAAACTGAAAACTAATATTGAAGTGGTACTGTTTTCAAAAGCCCTATTGGCAATTTATAAGGCACAAATCTTATCTTTTCAGGAATGCAAAAAATCCAATTTTCGTCGGAAAGAGTATGGGATGTACTTCAAAGTACGTCCCATACATTGAATGTACGGGCTCTGCTCTTTGAGCTTCCAAATTCAATTCTCTCTGTTAACTGCTACTGGTGTACGTGAATGAGGCACGGGACATACATTGATGGATAGCCCATACTTTGCATCTCGTACTTTACCTTCGTCACTTCGAACCTTTCTACTACTTTCCAACAAAGTACGGGGAAGAGATATGGGACGTACTTTGATGTACCGCCCGTACTTCTTCAACTTTTCCTTCGTTTTCTAAAAAACATCTTCTTTCCTGCCTTGTAGTTCCACTTTCCGGCACATTACACAAATGTATCAAAAACGACCATAACTTGCTTAAAAACAAGTAAAGCTTATAGTCAATAGTATCAAATGTTCCATAATTTCATGGCACATCACGCCATTTCTTCCCCTTCCCAGACAAATTTTACTGATTGATGGAGGGAGGATGGTATTGCCCCTGCCATGTGGATCCATGGTCTTCCCAGAAGCAAATTATAATTGATGGGTATTTTCATAACCTGGAATTCAGTGGTGAATTCAGCTGGTCCTATTCAAATATCCAAATCAACTACCCTAGTGGCATCACAACGACTTTTATCGAATGCTCTTATGTTAGTGTGGAATTGATGAACCTTTCCAAGGTCATATCCCAGCTGAGTTAAGGTAGACTCGGGAAAATGTTAAGTCCTGCCCCATCGTCGATTAATACTCGAGTTACTACATTGTTGCGACACATAATAGTGATGTATAGTGCTTTGTTTGGCCAACTCTTTCTCTGTGAAGGCAATTTGATGTTCCTCCATAACATGAGCGACCATTTTGGCCATATTTTTCTCTGTTTGTTCCAGCTGGGACGTGAGCTTCTTCCAACACCTTCATTAAAACCAGGCAGTTTTGAGGTGAGCTTTGCAGCAAAGACAGTACCGAGATTTGGGCTGGCATTTTCTTTATATGCTCAACAATGGAGTATTCCTTTGGCTGCATTTGGCCCTAGAGATCTTCAGCTTCACCTTCAGTGAAAGTCTTTTTTATATTATTTCCCTTCCTTCAGGGTGCCCCTTGGGCCAGATCTTCAGGAGTGTAGCATCTCCCTGATCTTGTAATGCCATATGCGGAAGCAACTTGGACTATGAACTCTTTATGAGCGGTGCCGAAGTCACTTGAGCTATATGCGCTGTCATTGGCGCAGGGATTAGTACTTTTAATTACAGGCGTTCTTGCAAAGACAATGACGCTACTATGCGCTCAAGTTCTTTCACAGAATCGTGGATTGTGGTTCTTCCTGTGACCCAGTCTTCCTCCCTCTCAATCATGTGAATCACATTATTTCCATGGTTTGGCAAAAGGTTGGTGTTCACGTTTGGAGGGGTTGTTTGGAGCACAGCTGTTTGGAGCACAATTTCCTTTCAGACAATCAGGTCCGGTATTTTGTACTTGAGATTAATGTAATCTTCAGTACTGTGTCCTACGCCATTGGAATAATAGGCACATGTCTGGT
This sequence comes from Lycium barbarum, assembly GCF_019175385.1. Classification (NCBI taxonomy): domain Eukaryota; kingdom Viridiplantae; phylum Streptophyta; class Magnoliopsida; order Solanales; family Solanaceae; genus Lycium; species Lycium barbarum. Next base: position 22,478,319 of record NC_083342.1, read on the forward strand.
CATCTCGGTAAAACCAGTTCTTTGGGTTAACGAACTTTGGGGGAAGCGTTTGGATCATCCCAGCCGCACTTAATCTTTTGAATAAATCACTACGAGATTTCATTAAAAGGATGAATACCTGAGGTGGTTTCTTTTCGCAATTCTAGCGTGGCGCATTATAGGCATTCAGTAGTGGTTGATTCTGGTAGGTATTGGGTTGGTTATTTTGTAGAGTTCGGTAAACGGGTGGGGGAGTTTGATAATTTGGCTATGGAGCTTGGTAATTTGGGGGTGGTGACTGGAAGGCATTTTGTGGAGCTTGGTAATTTGAGGGTGGTGACTGAAAGGCATTTTGTGGAGCTTAGTAATTTGGGGGTGGTGACTGGAAGGCATTTTGTAGAGCTTGGTAATTTGTGTGTGGTGATTGGAAGGTTGGTTGCGCGTAATAGACGGGCACCGTATTGTAAGGAGTGGAAATGTAGGTATTTGGGGGAGGTAAAACGTATACTTCTATCGAGAAATCTTCTCTCCTTTTGGGTTTGGGGCTAGGAGTGTGGGATATGCTAGCCACATCTTCCTTCTTCTTTCGTATGATCCCGGTTGAGCTTGAACCGGCGGACTTTCCGGTCATAATTATGATTCGGCCAGTCTTAAGACCATCTTCTATGACCTCGCCCATTTTGACCAATTCAGAGAAAGGTCATCCTGCCATTCAGAGCATTCTATCATAAAATTTGTTTCTTGTGAACATATAAAAATCGACATAAGCTCTTCCTCGCCCATAGGGGGTTGTACCCGGGCGACCTATGTTCTCCACCTGCTCTTATATTCACAAAAATGTTTGGTGGACTTTTTTTTTTACTTTCTCTAAGTAGTATCTATCTGGTACCGTCTCCATGTTAAAGTCAAACCTTTCCATGAAATTCGTATCCATATCTTCCCATGTGATCCAATAGCGTATGCCTTGCACCGTGAACCATTCTGAGGCTTCTCCGGTCAAACTTCTGTTAAATAGCCTTATAATGAGCGCTTGGTTGTCTCGGACACCGACCAATTGGTCATAGTAGGCTCGTAGATACGCTTTAGGATTGCCCGTCCCATTGAACAACTCAAAACGGGGTACTTTGAAGCCCTCGGGTAAATCCAAGTTTGGATGCATACACAAATCGTCGTAGCTTAAGCCCATGCCAGTGAGGGTAGTTCTCATGGACCGTTCCGACATTGCGATCATCTTTCGCTCTAGTCTTTCTTTCTGTTTTTAATGCTCGTCCTTCCACACTTTTTCTATCTCCTCATAATGGTCAATTTCTTGATCGGGTAAAAGTGTCTAGTGTGACAGGTTTGTGGAAGGAAACATCAGGGTGAGTTCAAGGAATAGAGGTGCTTTTGTCGGTTGGTAGTGGGATGACGCTTGGTTGTATAGTGATGTTGGGATAGGTATTTTGTGGTGTTAGATAAGAGGGGATAGAGTGAGTAGTTTCGGGAATTTAGTCAGTGTTAAGTGGTGGTGGGGTGTGGTTCGAGGCACCAACGTGCCCGTCGATTGGGTAAATAGCATGGTGGTCATAACTAACCAGGTAGGAAAGTGATCAGGCATTGGTGAATTCAGAGATGGAAAAGAAAGTGGAGAGCTTCTTTCATCGGCAGGGGCATCTCGGGCAACATTAGCAGCTTTGTTTCGCATCACTTCCTCTTGAAGATGGGTGATTTTTTCAAACATCATTTTTATGACATCTTCAGCAGGTGAAGACTCAGGCAGTTCGCGCAAAGGTGATTCTCTGAGAGCAATGTCAGTAGGGGTAGTTTCGTTCTCAGAAGCACCAGTCATTTTTTCTTTGCCTCTATCTTGTTGAGATAAGGATGCTATAACAGCTTCGGATATTGTAAAGTATGCCAATGTGAACACGAATCAACCTCTCTTTCTATAACAAAAGAATAACTTAAAGGCAAACAGAGTTACCTTCAGAAAATGGAAAGAAAATCAAGATATCACATAGATGGCAGTTTAAAACACGTAGCACATAAATAATCATATGTTCGATTTAAATGCTCAATTGATCTCTTGTACTGAGTTTTGGGTACTTGGGATTTTGTCGAGTGAAGGGAATATAATATTTATAATATATAGCGACCAATTCTTACATAGACTGCCTAGGTATCCCTCTGCGAGAAGTCAGGCCCTTCCGTAGTTCGATTTATATAAGATAAGACTCCCTATCTTAAAACATACTTCTGACCAGGACCGATAGGGGCTTCTTGTGTATCCTTCCTTGGGACATCAGGTTGGTGCAATTGCATTTACAAAGAATTAGGGGGAGGGTTGGGGGAAGGTTGACAAATCCGTATTAAGTACAAAAAATGGGATCCCCCTTAAAACTACCCAAAAGTGACCTTTCTTTTGAGGTCAACACAGGTTGTTTGTCCGCTCAAACCTTTCTGACCCTAAAGGCCCCAAAATCCTAATATTGGGATGGGAGCACCAACAAAATGGCACCTTCGTGGACCAAATTCTTCAACTCAAACTCGAATGCGTCGCACTCTTCTATGTCGTGCCCTAAAGCTCCAGAATAGTATAGGCACATTTTGCGGCAGCCAACTCCCTTACTTTGAGCCCTTCTGGTTCTGATAGGGCTGATCTTCCCAATACCGACCAACTTTTGGAAGATGCTGGCGTAAAATTCCCTAAACACTGTAAAGTCATAGCGCCAGATATGAGTATTCAGCGTAATCCCTTCAGTTAGGGTAATGTTATCATGGACCAAAAGCGAATGCGGTCCCCACATCTTGGTGATGTTTTTCTCATATATCACTAGATGAGTCTCTTCTTGAAAGCTAAGCATTCATTGATGGTGTGCCCTGCCTGATCCTAGTGATAAGGGCACCTTTTGTGTGCAAAGACCGGAGCGCATGGTGGCAACCTGTCGAAGCAAATACGGACTATTCCTTTGCTCCAAAACTTGATCATCATTTCCTCACTCGTAATGTGATTAGGAGAGATGCGGTAGGGACAATCCAATGCCTTAATCGCAATGGCCCACCATTCGGACGAAGCTAGTCGGACATACCCTATTCGCTCCTCGGGCTCTTCCCAAGGGCTTGATGTGGCAGCAGAAGTTCCTTTCCCTTTTGGGCTTGACGGTGCAACAGAGATGTCACGACCCGACTAGGGGCCGCGACGGGTACCCGGGGCTAACCACCGAGCACCACTCGTTCTACCGCTTATCATACTCATTAAACATTCTTTTATTAAATTCATACTCACATTATAAGAAAATCATCTTCCCTTTCAAAACATGAATACTTTTATATACATAAGTCTTCGGCCATCAAACTAATATATATACATGATAGCAATCTCGTGAGACCATATAACCCACACTGCGTATCTACGAGCCTCTACTGGAGTGCTAGACCTGAGGAAGGGACAGGACCCCGTCGTGCCCAAAATACGCATACATATATACCGAAAGAATAATCAATGGCACCTCCGGAAAATGGAGTGCTCTCAATCAGATAACAACTCCTACGAGTCTGGATCAAGCTCACCTCCCTGTCTACCTGTGGGCATGAACACGGCGTCCAAAGAAAAAACGGACTTTAGTACGAATATTGTACTGAGTATGTAAGACAAGAATGAAATAAATATAATAGAAGCATCATGAGCCATAAGAGAAAGATATAACCTGCATGAGTTTCATAGGTCAATACATTTCGTACACATATCATATATTTATATAATCATGGTACACAAGTCATCCCATTACATATATCATCACATCATAATCCTCATCGTTAACCCGCGTCCGGGTAACTATCATATGCCGCCCACTAGTGGTGATCATGCCCGGCCCTCTAGGCTCGATGTAAACATAGCAGCCCGCCTCAGCGGTGATATGCCCGGCTATCGAGGCTCGGTGGAATCACATGCTCGACCATTTTGGCGCGGTGGAATCATATCATCATATAATCAATCACAAATTCATCATTTTTACACATCTCATAGGCATAACATAATCTTACATTATTGATCGTCTCATAGACATATCATGACTTAGCATCATTATACATTTATCATTAAGAGCATACATTAGACTTTGAAGGCAACTATGGCTATGTCGGGGTGACATAGGTCGTGAGCCCTCGATTATATTATGGAGTAATCATCAATATCATACCTCTTCTTGAAGGAACTAACAATTTAAGGTGAGTGTGCGCAAAGAGAAGCATCGATAAAACCATACTTAGAATTATTAGCTTCATGGACACCTTATTATACACTAGGATTTCTCATACTTATGTTCACCATCATCATTATCATGCTCGTATCGTATTTCCTTTCTTAATCATGTGCGTATGTAGTTTGGTATATTTACGGACTCATAGTCTCCGTCGTATAGGATGATCATGGAAAACTTGAAAGATTCATGCCTTTGAAAGAAGGGATTAGCCTTACATACCTTTTCGTCTAGCTACTCTATCGCTTGAACGTTCCTCTCAAATATGCACGTTTCTCCCTTCAAGAGAATTCGTATTAACGTTAGTTAATCGACTATAAGAACGTGTTACTATTTCTAGGGAAAATTGGGAAGCATTTCCTTTGTTTCTACTACTTTCCCCATATTCTATATCAACTCCCAAACGTTAATAACAACATTCACAATATAGCGACAACAATCATCATTTAACTACATTTACCACAATTCACCATTTCCCTTCAATTTCTCCACAATTATAGTTATAGCTCATTATTGCGTTTTCTCACATATAATACTTATTTCATGGTCTAAATGTCATTTATAACATATTCACAATCACAACATACAAACATTCATGATTCACCCCAACCACTCTTCAATAATGACACTATTCACTCATTTATGACCCATTTTCTATGTCTTTCTACAATTCAAGCGTCTTAGCCTTCCAATACCTTAAACAACATGGTATGGTCATGAAACTTACCTTAGATGATGGATGAACAACCCTTGAGTGTAACTTCTCTTCTTGCACTAAAACCCTAACTCACTTCCCTTGAGATTTCTTGGTATAGATGAACTTTTGCTAGGTTTCATGCACTTGTTTTCATGGATTTGGTGTTGTTGATCTTGGTTTTCCCTTGAATTCTTGTGGATGAAGAGTGGAGAGAATATTCTAGAGGTTTCTTGACTTGTGGAGTGAAAGTGAAATGAAAATGAAATGAGAGAAAGGTCCCTTACATTAATTCAAAATCTGTCCCGACCAGAACATACGAACCAACATACGGTTCGTATATTTTTCACTAACCGTGTGTTTGGACCGTATGTTTGGTCCAGTGAAGTGTGCCATTCTGGACTGAACCTACGGCTGGACATACGGTCCGTGTAATTTATACGGCCAGTATGTCTGGCCGTATAATGTCCAGCTATCCGAGACTTGTTCTCGTCGACTCGTTTGATCTCCGATCCTTATGGAACCTTCTTGACACTTGTTTAACACCTCAATACCAATATAAGGGGCGTTATCACTCTTCTCTAAGATGTTATTACGCCATCATTAACTCATCACTCATAATTTCTATCCGATACATAACATATCCCTTACTTTCTTTGACTAACTTCTTCCCTTACGCCTAATGTCTTTGAATCTCAATCAAGATTATCAAATGCCATCTCTTACTTATCAAATCATCGTATACGTTGTCCTCTTCACTAGCCTATTCACTGCACGTTAACGGGTAATTTTCCAAGGTGTAACATTCTTCTCCCCTTTTGGAACATTCGTCCTCGAATGTTGAACACTCGAAATTCTATGAAAATTTCGCCAGAGTTTCCCCTGTAATATGGAACTACCAACCTATCACAACAACCCATAATAACATGGCCTCACAGGGCCACAACACAATAGAACTTATATATTGTCCACACACGGCCAAAAGCATGAAAAGTAAGCATACATACCTTATATTGATGGCGTTTCATCTTGAACCTCTACTGGGGGTTGGAATAAGTGCGGATACTTGGACTTCATACTCTCTTCTGCTTCCCAAGTCATTTCTTCCCACTTGTTGTTTCGCCACAAGACTTTGACTGAAGCTACTTCCTTATTTCGAAGTCTTCGTACTTGCCTGTCTAAGATGGCAATAGGCACTTCTTCGTATGTTACCTTTTCTATCACCTGAAGATCATCAATCGGAACAATCCTCGTAGGATCTCCGACACACTTGCGAAGCATCGAGACATGAAAGACTGGATGAACTGATTCAAGCTCTGAAGGCAAGTCCAACTCATAAGCTACATGACCCACCTTGCGGGTGATTTTATAGGGTCCAATGTATCGAGGACTTATATTTCCTTTCTTGCCAAATCTCATCACCCCTTTCATTGGTGATACTTTCAAAAATACCCAATCATCAACCTGAAATTCCAAGTCTCGCCGCGATTATCCACATAAGACTTTTGGCGACTTTGGGCTGTAAACAATCGATCTCGGATCACCTTGACTTTTTCTACCGCTTGCTGAACCAATTCAAGGCCTATTAGCTGTACTTCTCCTATTTCAAACCATCCAATTGGAGATCTGCATTTCCTTTCATATAAAGCTTCATACGGAGTCATTTGGATACTGGAATGGTAGTTATGGTTATATGCAAACTCAATAAGGGGTAAGTGATCATCCCAACTACCACCGAAATCCAGCACATATGCTCGTAGCATATCTTCCAAGGTCTGAATAGTACACTCGGCTTGCCCATCTGTCTGCGGATGAAATGTCGTGCTAAGCTTCACTTGAGTACCTAGACCTTCTTGAAAAGACTTCCAAAACTTGGCTGTAAATTGTGCTCCTATATCTGTAATAATGGATAGTGGAATACCATGAAGTCGCACAATTTCTTTGAGATACAGCCTTGCGTAGTCTTCCGCTGAGTATGTGGTTCTGACTGGAAGAAAATAGGCTGAATTCGTGAGTTTGTCCACAATCACCCATATAGGATCATACCTGCCTCGAGAATGAGGTAACCCCAAAATAAAATCCATGTTGATCACTTCCCATTTCCAAGTAGGGATTTCCATGGCTTGCAATAAACCTCCTGGCCTTTGATGTTCGATCTTTACTTGTTGGCAATTTGGACATTGTGCTACAAATTCTGCTATGTCTCTCCTCATGCCATACCACCAATATATCAATTTGAGATCATGATACATTTTGGTTGTACCTGGGTGAATAGAATACCGAGAATAATGGGCTTCCTCTAGAATTCTACGGCGCAATTCTGCGATATTTGGAACACATAGCCTACCCCGGTATCTAAGAATTTCATCCGTGGAAACATCAAATGGAGACTTATCATTTTCATGAGATATGTCTCTGTAATGGCTCACTTGAGGATATTCATATTGTCTCTCCTTCACTTCTATATTCACAGATGAAACTGTGGGATTATGAATGCCAATCCCTGTACTACCCGAATCAATTACACGTACTCCAAAATTAGCTAATTGACGGATCTCGTGAACCATCTTTTTCTTTTTCGGAGGAACTTCACATAAACTGCCCATTGATCGGCGGCTAAGCGCGTCAGCCACTACATTTGCTTTTCCGGGGTGGTACAAAATGTTTACATCGTAATCTTTCAATAACTCTAACCACCGCCTCTGCCGCAAATTTAACTCCTTCTGCTTGAAAATGTACTGAAGACTCTTATGATCTGTGTAAATATCGACATGCACTCCGTACAAGTAATGTCTCCACATTTTCAATGCATGAATAACCACAGCCAATTCGAGATCATGAGTTGGATAGTTCTTTCCATGTTTTCGCAGTTGTCTTGAAGCATAAGAAATAACTATACCGTGCTGCATCAACACACATCCTAACCCAACGCCGTGTCACGACCCGTCTAGAGGGCCGCGACGAAAGTGGTATCAGAGCAGTTCATTCCTAGGGTGTGTCCACGAGCTGTGTCTAGTAGAGTCTTGATTATGGGTGTGTTGCGCGCCACACTTATAAACAAGAAGTTGCAGACATTATAGGAATGATTGACCTTCTTTCTTCATAAGAATCGTGCGATAGAGCTATGATGTAAGAAATTCTTGTTCCTTAATCGTGTGTTGTGTATTTCAGAAATGCCTGTAAAGAGAAAGGCTACAGCAGCCCAAAAGGGCAAGACGGTGGCAAAAAACGGGCTGAAAGAGCACCGCCACCTGTAGTAGAGGAAAGTGAGTCCCAGAGTGCGGCTCATTCTCAGTCCTCCCGGACAGTGCCTATTACTGAGGAGCGTGAGGAAGCCTCAGCCCCAGCTCCAGCACCTCCAGCTCCTCCACCGGATGCTTCGGGCCAAGATGTGAAAGAGGCCACACATTTTCTTACTCAGTTGGTTGCGGCCTAGACTCAGAGGCAAAGTTCAGGGCAAGGTGATAGGGCTGTTAGTGCAAGGGCCCGTGACTTTATTACTTTGAACCCTCCGGAATTCTTTGGATCAAAGCCGGAGGAGGACCCTCAGGATTTTATCAATGGTATGTTGAGGACGCTCCGATTGATACATGCTTCGGACACCGATTCGGTGGAGCTAGCGTCGTATAGATTGAGAGATGTCTCGATCCAATGGTATACGGTATGGATGGCTTCACGAGGAGCCAATGCACCTCCCTCGGTATGGCAAGAATTTGTTGATGCTTTCCTCCGACACTATATGCCTCCAGAAGTTCGGCGAGCTAGGGCCGAGTCAGAGTTATTCGGGGTCTCAGTTTAGAGATGATTCGGGTCAGGCAAGGCCACCCGTACTACAATGTTCCTAGTGTGGGAAGTTGCATTGGGGTCGATGCCGATTGGGTTCGAATTTTTGCTAGCCATGTGGTCGACCAGGCCATATCATGCGTGATTTCCCCTCAGTTCATGGTAGAGGTAGGACCCAGCCTTCAGGGTCGATAGCCGGATCTTCAGGATCTGTACGCCCTATGGGGCCAGGTTCACACGCGCCTGTCGGCCATGGTAGAGGTAGAGAGAGAGCTCCCAGTTCCAGCGGTCCTCAGCACCGTGTTTATACTTTGGCTGGACGCCAAGACCTTGAGTCTTCCCCTGACGTGGTTACAGGAATAATATCGGTATTCTCTCATGATGTATATGCTTTGATTGATCCGGGCTCCACCTTGTCATATGTTACTCCGTATGTTGCGGGTCAATTTAGAATTGAACCGGAGTCGATTAAACCTTTTGAGGTGTCTACACCCGTGGGTGAATCGGTAATAGCTAGCTGAGTATATAGAAATTGTGTAATTATGATTTGTGATCGTCGTACCATGATTGATTTGCATGAGCTAGAAATGGTGGATTTTGATGTTATCATGGGCATGGATTGGTTGGCTTTTTGCTATGCCAATGTTGATTGTAGAATGAAAATTGTTCGTTTCCAATTTCTGGGAGAACCAGTTTTAGAAAGGAAGGGGAATACGGCGTCACCAAAAGGTAGGTTTATTTCCTATCTAAAGGCAAGGAAGATGATCACGAAAGGTTGCATCTATTATCTAGTTCGGGTTCAAGATGTAGAAGCTGAATCACCGACTCTTCGGATAGTTCCCGTAATAAATGACTTTCCGGATGTGTTCCCGGAAGAGCTTCCAGGCCTTCCTCCCGAGCGGAATATTGATTTTGCTATTGATGTGTTGTCGGGCACTAAGCCGATATCTATTCCTCCTTATAGAATGGCTCCCGCAGAATTGAAAGAGTTGAAGGAGCAATTGAAAGACCTGCTTGATAAAGGCTTCATTAGGCCTAGTTCATCCCCGTGGGGAGCACCCGTATTGTTTGTCCGAAAGAAAGATGGCTCCTTGAGAATGTGCATTGATTATCGGAAATTGAACAAGGTGACGATTAAGAATAAATATCCTCTTCCGAGGATTGATGACTTATTTGATCAATTGCAAGGTGCCAAGTGGTTTTCAAAGATTGATTTGGGGTCCGGTATCATCAAGTGAGAGTTAGGGAGAAAGATATCCCTAAGACGGCATTTAGAACAAGGTATGGTCATTTTGAGTTCCGGGTGATGTCATTTGGGCTAACTAATGCGCCGACGGCATTTATGGATCTGATGAATAATGTGTTCAGGCCTTTTCTGGATTTATTTGTGATCGTATTTATCGACGACATCTTGGTATATTCTAGATCCGAGGCAGAACATGTGGATCATTTGCGTACCGTCCTTGGAGTTCTTCGGACTCGAGAGTTGTTTGCAAAGTTTTCCAAATGCGAGTTTTGGTTGAACTCAGTGGCATTTCTGGGGCATATCGTTGAAGCCGATGATATTCGAGAAGATAGCCAAAAGATTGAGGTTGTGAAGACTTGGCCAAGGCCCACAACTCCTATGGAGGTTCATAGCTTTCTGGGCTTAACAGGTTATTACAGAGGTTTGTTGAAGGCTTTTCTTCTATTTCTGCACCGCTCACAAAGTTGACCCAGAAATCAGCCAAGTTTCAATGGACAGATGCTTGCGAACGTAGTTTCCAAGAGTTGAAAGATAGATTGACTTCTGCTCCAGTCTTGACACTCCCAGAGGGATTGGAAGGATATGTTGTTTATTGCGATGCTTCTAGGGTTGGGTTAGGCTGTGTATTGATGCAACATGGTAAAGTGATTGCGTATGCCTCAAGGCAATTGCGAAAACATGAGTGGAATTATCCGACCCATGATCTAGAACTGGTTGCAGTGGTTCATGCGTTAAAGATATGGAGACATTATTTATATGGTGTCCATGTGGATATTTACACAGATCATAAGAGTCTCAGGTACATCTTCAAGCAGAAAGAGTTGAATTTGCGGCAACGACGATGGTTGCAACTGCTAAAGGATTATGATGTCGATATTTTGTATCACCTTGGAAAGACAAATGTTGTAGCTGATGCTCTTAGCCGCAGATCTATGGGAAGTTTATATGATGTACGACCAGAGAGAAGAGAAATGGCCCGCGAGCTCCAGCAATTAGCTAACCTAGGAGTTCGAGTGGTGGACTCAGGCAGCGGGGGAACTACTATTCAGAATTCAGCAATCTCGTCGCTAGTAGCAGAAGTGAAAGAGCGACAATATGAGGATCTCATGATAAGGCATTACAGAGATACACTCTCTCAGAAAGAGGAGTCATCATTTGAGCTTTCGGGAGACGGAGTTCTCCGATGTCGAGGAAGATTATGTGTTCCCAACGTGGCAGGTCTACGCCACCAGATATTGAGAGAAGCTCATTGCTCCCGTTATTCTGTCCACCCCGGAGCGACGAAAATGTATCACGACCTTAAGTCTATATATTGGTGGAATGGAATGAAGAAACATATAGCGGAATTCGTAGCTCAATGTCCAAATTGCCAGCAAGTGAAAATCGAGCACCAAAAGCCGGGTGGATTGTTGCAAGCTATAGAAATCCCAAATTGGAAATGGGAAGGGAGTAACAAGGACTTCATTTCAGGCTTACCCTGTTCTCGACGTAAGTATGATTCCATATGGGTGATTGTGGATAGACTCACAAAGTCAGCTCATTTCTTATCGGTCAGAACGACGTATGTGGCAGAAGATTATGCAAAGCTTTATCTTAAAGAGATAGTAAGACTCCATGGTGTTCCAGTATCTATTATCTCAGACAGAGGAACTCAGTTTACAGCCAATTTTTGGAAGTCTTTCCAAGAAGGTCTAGGGACCCAAGTGAGCCTTAGTACGGCATTTCACCCGCAGACTGATGGACAAGCCGAGCGTACCGTTCAGACTCTTGAAGATATGTTGCGGGCATGTATGCTAGAATTTGGAGGAAATTGGGATGATCATTTGCCCCTCATTGAATTTTCTTACAATAACAGTTACCATTCCAGCATTCAAATGGCACCGTATGAAGCTTTATATGAGCGAAAGTGTAGATCCCCAATTGGGTGGTTTGAAACAGGAGAGACTAAATTGATAGGTCCAGACTCGGTCCAGCAAGATATAGAGAAAGTTAAGCTCATACAAGATCGATTGTTAGCATCCCAAAGTCGTCAAAAGTCCTATGCGGATAATCGTCGAAGAGACTTGGAGTTCAAAGTGAAAGATTGGGTATTCTTGAAAGTATCGCCTATGAAGGGTGTAATGAGATTTGGCAAAAAGGGGAAGCTTAGTCCCCCATACATTGGTTCTGATGAGATTGTACGAAAAGTGGGCAAGGTATCCTATGAATTAGATCTACCTCCGGACTTGGAATCAGTCCATCCTGTTTTCCACGTCTCGATGCTTCGGAAATGTGTAGGAGCTCCTACTAAGATCGTACCAATAAGTGATGTACATGTGACAGAAAAGTTATCTTATGAAGAGGTACCTATTGCCATAATAGATAGGCAAGTACGGAGGCTCAGAAACAAAGAAGTGGCCTCAGTTAAGGTTCTATGGAGAAGCAGCAAACGAGAGGAAATAACACGGGAAGCGGAAGAAAGTATGCGATCCAGATACCCTCATTTATTTCAGCCCGTGGAAGAAATCCAATATGAGACGTCAAGATTTTAAGGTATGTATGTTTCCTTTTATGCTTTTTGGGTTGTGTGTGGCCAAATTTGTATGCTATTGTGTTGTGGCCCTGTGAGGCATCGATATTATGGGTTGTTGTGATAGGATGGTAGTGCCATATTATAGGGGAGACTCTGGCGAAATTTTTATAGAATCCCCGAAGACTTTAACATTCGAGGACGAATGTTCTTAAGGGGGGAAGAATGTTACACCTCGGAAAAATCCTCCGTTGTTGTCCAAGTGAATGGACTCGCGGGATATACGAGTATCCGATGTTTTCATGAGTAAGAAATAACATTTGACGACCCTAAGTAAGATTCCGAAGGCAATTGCAATAAGAGATAGGTTATGCTCAATAATGAATAATTATAGGTTTTGGAAATGTGAAAAGTTGCAGGTTTGCATTCTGGCCAGTTGGTCGTAAAGTGAAATACGAACCGTAAAGTGGTATATGGTCCGTAAACTGCCATGTCGTATTTTGGCTTCCAAAACTTCAACTTTCTGCCAAATGATCAAATGGTTAAATACGACTTGAAATACGGACCGTAAAGTGGTTTATGGCCCGTAGACCGTGATCATAAATCACCATGTTTCAGCCTGAGTTTCTGGTTCTGATATGATTAAATACAACCACGAAGGACGGTCCGTAAATTGGAATACGGACCGTAAACCAAGTTTACGACCACTGTGCACTTCAAATCAGATTTTTAAGTCATTAAATAAGGGGACCAAGGCTTATTTCATTTCACTTCTACATCACACCCCTTCTCTCTAGAACATCACTCTACATATATTCCACAAGAATTCAAGGATATTTGGTGATCAACAACATAAATCAAGGGAATCAAGTGTAAGAAAACCATCAAGATCATCCAAGGTCAAGAAATCCAAATGGAGATAAACTAGGGTTTTGCTCAAAGTGGAGTATTATCAACTAAAGCTTGTTCCTACAACATTTAAGGTAAGATTCATGATATTTCTATGTTGTTTAAGGTAGTTAAGAGTTGAAATACTTGGATTGTAGAAGAGTATAGAAAAATGAGTCATGAATATGGAATAGTGTCATTTTGAGAAATAGTATGAATTGAGCTATGGGTCTTGATGTATTGTGATGTAAATACGATATAAATGATGTTGAGAACATGAGATGAACAATGTATGTAAATGGACGTCGTGTGTGTTATGTCCATGGTTATGGATGAATTGAATATAAGTCTAGGAATATGGATAATATGAATGAGTAATGGCTATTGTTATGGCATCGTGAATTTATTATGACGTTTGGGAGTTGAGATACGTTATGGAGGAGATGCTGTCCGATTTTCTCTAGATTTAGTCATATATGCTAGCTATCGATTCTAATCATAGTATGACTTCAATGAAGGTAGAAACGCTAGCATTGGAGGAGGACGCGCAAGTGTAGAATAGTGCAACGGAAAGGTATGTAAGGCTAACCCTTCTTTCATAAGGCATGGTTCTTTGGCCAAACATCTAAATCTTCTGTAAGAGTATGATATCCTTCAATTGATTTGATCTTCCGAGCTAGCAAGCTCACGATTCTTGATACGCTACAATTGTACTAATGTCCTCGTATAACGAGTACGCCTATAAAGATGGATGTGACGAATGACGATGATAGTGATAATGATATCGACGATGATAACGATGAAGATGATGATAATGGCGGTGATAATAATGAAGCTTATGAGCTATTATGTATATGTATCTATGAGTGACTATTATAGAGCCCCGAGCTTATGAGGCTGGGTATGATATGTAAATAAGTACGTATACGATTACAAAACGCGCGCACACCTCTGCAGATGGTACGGATAACCCTGACGCCTTGGTAGGGCCAGGTAGATGTAACCCTGAAGCCTTGGTAGGGCCAGGTATGAGTAACCTTGAGCCTTGGTTATCCAAGTATGTATGAAACACCGATCCTACGTGGTCGGGTATGCTATGTAAATGCTATGTATATGATATGATTATGTATATGACGTGAATATGAATATGATATAACTATGTATATGAATGTGAATAAGGGCATGTATACGATCCGAGCACAAATATGGTACGGGTACTATTATAGAATACGGATAATGATGTATGTACATAAATACGTATTAGCAACGGAAAGTCCCTATGAAACAAGTAAGTGCATATGACGATGATATTGCCATCTCCCATTCTATGATATTTCTTATGTTGCTATTTATGCTTCTATATTGATATTGATCATGCTTTACATACTCAGTACATTCTTCGTACTGGCGTCCTTTTGTTTGTGGACGCTGCGCCATGCCCGCAGGTGCACAGGGAGACAGGCTTGATCCATAGCTGCTTACTCAGAGATTACATAGCAGAGCTCCATTTCATTCGGAGCCATAGCTTTTGGGTACTTATTCTTTTGTGTACATAATTATGGGCATAGCGGGGTCCTGTCCCACTCATGTGATATGTTATACTCTTCTTAGAGGCTCGTAGTCACGTGTATATGGTTAGATATGTCTGGCCTTGTCGGCCTATATTTTGTATATCATTTTGATAGCCTCGTCGGCTCATGTACGTTGATGTGGCATAGATGCCAATTATGATATAAAGGCATTGTCGTCCAATGGGACTAGTATGATGAATGAATAGATATATATGTTTAATTGTATGGCTCACCTAGATGTAAGCATAAGTGTAAGTTAAGGGGTGCCCGGGTGGGCTAGCACCGGGTGCTCGTCGCGGCCCTCTAGACGGGTCGTGACACGCCGGAAGCATCACAGTACACAACATAACCATCTGGCCCTTCTGGAAGTGTTAAGACTGGAGCTGAGGTTAATCTGTCTTTCAACTCTTGGAAGCTGCGTTCACAAGCATCATTCCATTGAAATTTAACTGATTCTGGGTTAGCTTCGTCAATGGGGCTGAATAGAGGAAAATCCCTCTACGAATCTTCTATAGTAGCCTGCCAATCCCAGAAAACTACGGACTTCTGTAAGGGTCGTAGGTCTTAGCCAAGTCTTCACAGCTTCAATTTTCTGAGTGTCAACTCGAATACCATCATTTGAAATAACATGGCCCAGAAATGTTACAGAATTCAGCCAGAACTCGCATTTTGAAAATTTTGCATATAATTCTCGAGCTCGCAGAATTCCAAGAACAATACGTAAGTGATCCGTATGTTCTGATTCTGTGCGAGAGTATACCAAGATGTCATCAATAAATACTATCACGAACAAATCCAAGAGTGTCCTGAATACATTATTCATCAAATTCATGAACACTGCCGAAGCATTAGTCAACCCAAACGACAGCACCCGGAATTCATAGTGGCCATATCTCGTCCTAAAAGCTGTTTTGGGAATATCTTCTTCTCGAACCCTCACTTGATGATAACCCGACCTCAAGTCTATTTTAAAAAACCACCTGGCACCCTGTAGCTGATCAAACAAATCATCAATCCTTGGGAGAGGATATTTGTTCTTTATCGTCACCTTGTTCAATTGCCTGTAATCGATGCACATTCGTAGAGAACCGTCTTTCTTTCTCACAAACAAGACTGGTGCTCCCCACGGTGATGAACTGGGTCTAATAAACCCTTTTTCAAGCAAATCTTTCAACTGTGCCTTTAGCTCTTTCAATTCTGTCGGAGCCATCCGATAAGGAGGAATGGAAATGGGCTTGGTGTCCGGCAACACATCAATGGAAAAATCAATCTCTCTTTCAGGAGGAAGACCTGGAAGTTCATCTGGGAATACATCCGGAAATTCATTCACTATCGGAACGGATTGGAAGGTAGGTGACCTTGCTTCGGTGTCATGTACTCGAACTAGATGATAAATATAGCCCTTCGCTATCATCTTCCTTGCCTTAAGGTAGGAAATAAACCTACCCTTTGGAGACGCTGTATTACCCTTCCATTCAAGCACGGGCCCTCCCGGAAATTGAAATCGAACCACTTTCATTCGGCAATGTACACTAGCATAACATGATGCCAACCAATCCATACCCATAATCACATCAAAATCTAGCATTTCCAGCTTAATTAAATCAGCTTTGGTCTGGCGATCACATATCACCAGTACACAATTTTTATACACTTGTCTTGCTATCACGGGATCACCAATCGGAGTAGATACCTCAAAATGTTTAATTGGCTCAGGTTTCACCCCAATACGACCAGCAACATATGGAGTAATATAAGAGAAAGTAGAACCCGGATATATCAAGGCATACACATCATGGGAGAATATGGACAATATACCTATAACCACATCCGGGGAGGACTCAAGATCTTGTCGTCCGGCTAAAGCATACACACGGGGCTGAGTGGCACCTGAAGTAGATGCTCTCCCTCTGCCTCTACCTCGACCTGCTAATATCTGGGGAGTCTGCCCTACCGGGCACGCTGAAGAAGAACCAGCTGCTGATCCTATGGGCTGAACCCCACCTCTACCATACCGTGAGGGACAATCTCACATCAAATGCCCAGTCTGTCAAAAAACATAACAAGCATTTGTGTCCTGGCGACATGGCCCCGAGTGTAATTTCCTGCACCGGCTATACCGTGGAACTGGTGGTCTCCTCTGACTATAATCACCCCCAAACTGAGAACCCGAAGCTCTCGAACTCTGGCCCTGTCCTGAAGGAAAGGAGCGATCAAATCTCCTATCTGCAAATCGTGGAGGCACACCAGTCACCGACTGGCCTGAATGTCGAGAATAAGTCTGCCTCGATCCCCTTCTATAGTCGCTACCTGCTCCCATAGACCTGGCCCTCTTGCTTTACCTTCTATCAATATCACGATCACTTCTTTGTGGTTGATGTCGTCTCTCTAAGTTTTGGGCATGGGCTTGTATTCGGGAAATATCCATCCCGTCTTGCAATGAAGTCGTTAAACAATCCTTGAACAAATTTGGCCCCAAGCCACTCACAAATATGTGTACCCGATCTCCCATGTCGGCCACTATAGTCGGAGCATATCTAGCCAAGGAATTGAATTGAAGGCTATATTCCCGAGCACTAATATTTCCTTGTTTTAGATTTAAGAATCTATCCGCTCTAGCTCAGCGGACCTCGGGTGGCAAATAATGGTGGATAAAAGCATCTACAAATTCCTGCCACACGGGAGGAGGGGCATTCTCTTTTCTCGATGCTATCCAATTATTATACCACAATACCGCCACATCTCGGAGTCTATACGATGCCAACTCCACGGATTCAGTCTCGAAGGCATGAATAATCTTCAATGTCCTCAACATCTCATCAATGAAACCTTGCGAGTCTTTATCCGGCTTTGACCCGAAAAACTTCGGAGGATTCAAACTCATAAAATCACGGGCTCTGGTACTAGATGACCGATCACTTGGGCCCGCATTCTGCCGCTGTTCCTGGGCGGCAACCAACTGTGTTAATAAATGAATGGCCTCGGTCACTTGTTGACCTGAAGCACCCGGTGGAGGAATTGGAGCTGAAACTCCTCCTTGTTCTTCTGCATTGGGCGGGGTAGAGGAAGTGTAAGATAGGGCCTTATTATGTGACTCGCCCTCTTCTACATTCATTGGTGGCTCTCTTTCCACCCGCCTTTTTGTCATAGTCTTGCCCTTCTGGGCGGCTATAGCTTTTCCTTTTGGCGGCATTTCTGAAATCACAACACACTATTAGGGAGGATAAAATCTTATACACGGCTCTATCGCACGATCTCATAAGAAGAAAGATGGTTATTTTTTCGAAATGCCCTGTAGCCACTTGTTTATTAGCGTGGCGCGTAACACACCATAAACAAGACTCTACTAGACACGGCTCGTAGACACTTCCTAGGACTGAACTGCTCTGATACCACTTTTGTCACGACCCGGCTAGGGGCCGCGACGGGTACCCATGGCTAACCACCGAGCACCACTCGTTATACCGCTTATCATACTCATTAAACATTCTTTTATTAAATTCATACTCACGTTATAAGAAAATCATCTTCCCTTTGAAAACATGAATACTTTTATATACATAAGCCTTTCGGCCATCAAACTAATATATATACATGATAGCAATCTCGTGAGACCATATAACCCACACTGCGTATCTACGAGCCTCTACTGGAGTGCTAGACCTGAGGAAGGGACAGGACCCCGTCGTGCCCAAAATACGCATACATATATACCGAAAGAATAATCAATGACACCTCCGGAAAATGGAGTGCTCTCAATCAGCTAACAGCTCCTACGAGTCTGGATCAAGCTCACCTCCCTGTCTACCTGTGGACATGAACATGGCGTCCAAAGAAAAAACGGACTTCAGTACGAACATTGTACTGAGTATGTAAGACAAGAATGAAATAAATATAATAGAAGCATCATGAGCCATAAGAGAAAGATATAACCTGCATGAGTTTCATAGGTGAATACATTTCGTACACATATCATATGTTTATATAATCATGGTACACATGTCATCCCATTACATATATCATCACATCATAATCCTCATCATTAACCCGCGTCCGGGTAACTATCATATGCCGCCCACTAGTGGTGATCATGCCCGGCCCTCTAGGCTCGGTGTAAACATAGCAGCCCGCCTCAGCGGTGACATGCCCGGCCATCGAGGCTCGGTGGAATCATATGCAGCCCGCCTTAGCAGTGACATGCCCGACCATTTTGGCGCGGTGGAATCATATCATCATATAATCAATCACAAATTCATCATTTTTACACATCTCATAGGCATAACATAATCTTACATTATTGATCGTCTCATAGACATATCATAACTTAGCATTATTATAAATTTATCATTAAGAGCATACATTAGACTTTGAAGGCAACTATGGCTATGTCGGGGTGACATAAGGTCGTGAGCCCCCGATTATATTATGGAGTAATCATCAATATCATACCTCACCTTGAAGGAACTAACAATTTAAGGTGAGTGTGCGCAAAGAGAAGCATCGATGAAACCATACTTAGAATTATTAGCTTCATGGACACCTTATTATACACTAGGATTTCTCATACTTATGTTCACCATCATCATTATCATGCTCGTATCGTATTTCCTTTCTTAATCATGTGTGTATGTAGTTTGGTATATTTACGGACTCATAGTCTCCGTCGTATAGGATGATCATGGAAAACTTGAAAGATTCATGCCTTTGAAAGAAGGGATTAGCCTTACATACCTTTTCGTCTAGCTACTCTATCGCTTGAACGTTCCTCTCCAATATGCACGTTTCTCCCTTCAAGAGAATTCGTATTAACGTTAGTTAATCAACTATAAGAACGTGTTACTATTTCTAGGGAAAATTGGGCAGCATTTCCTTTGTTTCTACTACTTTCCCCATATTCTATATCAACTCCCAAATGTTAATAACAACATTCACAATATAGCGACAACAATCATCATTTAACTACATTTACCACAATTCACCATTTCCCTTCAATTTCTCCACAATTATGGTTATAGCTCATTATCGCGTTTTCTCACATATAATACTTATTCCATGGTCTAAATGTCATTTATAACATATTCACAATCACAACATACCAACATTCATGATTCACCCCAACCACTATTCAACAATGACACTATTCACTTATTTATGACCTATTTTCTATGTCTTTCTACAATTCAAGTGTCTTAGTCTTCCAATACCTCAAAAAACATGGTATGGTCATGAAAATTACCTTAGATGATGGATGAACAACCCTTGAGTGGAACTTCTCTTCTTGCACTAAAACCCTAACTCACTTCCCTTGAGATTTCTTGGTATAGATGAACTTTTGCTAGGTTTCATGCACTTGTTTTTATGGATTTGGTGTTGTTGATCTTGGTTTTCCCTTGAATTCTTGTGGATGAAGAGTGGAGAGAATATTCTAGAGGTTTCTTGACTTGTGGAGTGAAAATGAAATGAAAATGAAATGAGAGAGAGGTCCCTTATATTAATTCAAAATCTGTCCCGACCAGAACATACGAACCAACATACGGTCCGTATATTTTTCATTGACCGTATGTTTGGTCCAGTGAAGTGTGCCATTCTAGGCTGAACCTACGGCTGGACATACGGTCCGTGTATTTTATACGGCCAGTATGTCTGGCCATATAATGTCCATCTATCTGAAACTTGTTCTCGTCGACTCGTTTGATCTCCGATCCTTATGGAACCTTCTTGACACTTGTTTAACACCTCAATACCAATCTAAGGGACGCTATCACTCTTCTCTAAGACGTCATTACGCCATCATTAACGCATCACTCATAATTTCTATCCGACACATAACATATCCTTTACTTTCTTTGACCAACTTCTTCCCTTACGCCTAATGTCTTTGAATCTCAATTAAGATCATCAAATGCCATCTCTTACTTATCAAATCATCGTATACGTCGTCCTCTTCACTAGCCTATTCACTGCATGTTAACGGGGAATTTTCCAAGGTGTAACAAGAGATTTCTTCCTTTTTTGGGCTTGACAGTGCAGCAGAGGCAGTCCCTTTGATGGCCATATGGGCTTCTGCGGGTCCGACTACATTTCTTCTTCCTTGGACTCCTCCATTACCTGGATGTATTCGGGAAGGATCCATTATCCCTTGTCCAGGACGTTCTCTCCTTGAGCTTCAACAGTTTTCTCGGGCGAACTCTCTGTCGAATCCCTTAACTCATCAGGCTCTTTGATCTTGGCTTTGACCGCTCGGATCTGCTTTTCGAGATCTTGAATCTTTCGTCGAAGCAAGAGCTCATTCTTTTTCATAACCTCGAGCTCGGGTGCATTTTTGTTGTTCATCTTCAGATTCTGAGAAGGTTGTAAGACTTAGTACGGGTAGTTTTGTTCATTGTTTTTCTTTAGGTGAATAGGCGGATTCGAGATAAATTAAGCATTTAAACGAAAACATATGAAAGCAAATAAGTCACACAAAGCAGTTTATAAGATTATGCTACGTGCGCTACTGAGCATACTAATCGTTTGAAGCATAAATGTGCCTTTTGAATCAAACCATTGCCCCATAATCATTAATAATAATATTCTTCCCCGCAGGGGTACAAAAGATAAAGTAAAGACAGTGCATAAAATAAATCAGAAGGTGCATTT
This sequence comes from Lycium barbarum, assembly GCF_019175385.1. Taxonomy (NCBI): domain Eukaryota; kingdom Viridiplantae; phylum Streptophyta; class Magnoliopsida; order Solanales; family Solanaceae; genus Lycium; species Lycium barbarum. Next base: position 22,499,863 of record NC_083342.1, read on the forward strand.
GGACATTTAGTTAACATAAACTAAATCATGCTTTGTATCCTATAATTAAACATTTCAGCAGATATACACATATAAACAGAGTCAGCCCAGAATCATGCACAAAAGAGAAGAGATTGTGTTTAGAAAGCCCAAATGACGCAGTTTGGCCAAAATAGAGTTAAGTGGCAGACAAAGTAAAGCTAGGCCTAACAAAGGTGCCAACCTTAACTGAGATATTCAAGAAAAGTAAAAATGCAATGACTTATAATTATGAGCCTACTGGGTAATATACCATGTTTATACCAGCTATTCAAACTCATATACATTACAAGTATACATAATTGTCCTGCCTAGTATGTATCAATGTATCATTCTCATCTCCTAGTCCATTTTATAAGAATCAACATCTTAACTTAGACTCTCCTCCAAATTTTAACTCTTAGACGCTCCTCCTAATTTTAACTCAGCAAATCATTCAGAGAGAACATAAAAGCTATTCTAAAGTCACAACAGAGATGATATACCCCAAATATACCTTTCAATATAAAAGCCTCCATATATCTGAGATACATAAGGTTGTACATCATGGGTATATTCAAGTATATTTCATGTATATTCAAGTAGAGACTCTCATTTAGGCGTAGATGATACACAGAGCTAAACTTACAGCCCATGCTCATCCCACAATTTCCAAATATGCAGATAGTGTTTCATACAAGGGACAGACTACTCAATGGAACATAAATCATAGATATTTAGAGAATCATGATAGAGATAGGATACATCATATACTCAGAGAGCATAACAAACTAACAAGGAAAGGGAGGGGTAAAACATGGCATGCTATCAGTTTAGTACCCTTTCTTGAGTGAAATGTATGCATAACATTCATAAGTTAGAGAACAAGATATATGGCTTTGTTAAAACTAATGTGTACATATTTGACACTGATGAAGGTGAGGCAAGGAACATGTACAATGATAAGTTCTGATCTTTAAAATAGGACAAATGGGTTAGACTAGTAAGCATAGGCAGGCTTTTTGTCATGTTCTTAAATAAACATGATCAAATACCATAGCCATATAAGTCACACTTATACAATCATTGACATTTATGCAGGATGTTTATCAACTAAAGCATGGATAGGCAGGTTATTAAGTAAAGAAACAAATCATTTTTTGCCATGAATTTCAAAGATGAAGGCCTAGTCTAGAGGATTCAGCATTTGTATCAAAAGTCAACACCTTGAACTCACATTAGTCATACACACCCTATACTAGTCATGGGGTATCTCAAAACCTTTCAACCATTATGAAAACAAGCTACCAATACATCAATACATCACTTATTAGACACAGACAAACAGCACAGCTTACAATAAAGCATTTAACAGCATATATAAACAGGATCTTGGCAAGATATGATTCCAAATCATTGCTACTGTGTTTTATCATAACAAGAAACTAGTTCACTAAGGAAAACAAGGAATTATCATTATACAGAGTTGAGTTGAGTGCATACCAAACCAGAGCAAATACAATACATCAACTAACTGCCTATCCACATGCTGATATTTTCGATTAAAACATGTTTGGGACTGACACTACCACATAGAAAGAAGTATTAAAGACTCTTTCACCATGTTTTAACTTATCAAATGAGAACACATGATCCTAAAACAGGACGGATAGGCACTTAACTTGATTAATAAACTACTATTACACCAATCAATTTATATCTAGGAAAATTAAACAGCAGGATTATATATTAAACTCGTATGGACTAGCAATCAGAGATTCAAAACCTACACCAACAGCTAAACAAACTAAGCATGAACTAATCTAAAACTAATCACATATTTAGCTGACAAATACACTACACGACTAATTATAAGCTAAAAACACAATTACTACTAAATGAATATCAAGAACTACAAAAATTAAAAAAAGCAAGAAGATTACCTCTTTCAAACTCAGCCTTAGATCAAGAATGGACTTGAAAAATCCTACGCTTCCTTGATCCCAACTCAGCCAACACACGAAACCCAAAGGAAAAAACAAGATAAAACAAACTCTTTAAAATTTTACTTGAACTCAGAAAAGTTAAGGATTTCCAGCACTTTCAAAATCTTAGGAATTTTTGAGTTCTTTCTGAGTATATCAAAATTTATATCCTAAAAACTTTTCAAATAACAAAGAAATAGGGTCCTTTAAATAGGAATCCCCAAAACCCCAAACCGTAGGTTTCACGATGTGGGATAAATCTCAATTTTTGGGATTTCCTCCTTACAAATCGACATTGTTGGGCTAGGATTATATCAAATAAAGCATCAAAGGCCAGAATTTAACCAGCAAAAGTTAATCCGAAGGGTTCGCGCAAGAGCCAATCAAATTTCAAGATTTCAAACCAATACAAACAAAACCATTAAGGCTTCAAACAGAGTTGACCGTCAACTCGGAGGAAAGTAAAGAAAAAATAATGAAATACAGAGGTTTATACCGTGCATGAGCAGCGTTTCGTGAGATTAGGATGAAATTGGGGTGGAGCATTAAATGCTTTACCCCTCCCAGCCTTGCAAACACTGCAAAAAGTCTATCCCCTCTGAGATTTTGCCATTTTCAGGCGTAGTGACGAGGAGAGAGAAGCGGGAAAGGGGTGGCGGTGCCTATGGTTTTCCTCCTATTTGGGAGAAAACCCTAGGGCCTGTTTTCTTCGAGAAATGGCATGAAGTGAAGCGTGTTACCCTTTTAGAAATTGAGGTAGGCCAGGTCTGGCCCTATTTTAGGCTTGGCTCAGCCAATTTAAAAGTGAAATTAAAGGGGGCTGCCCATATATATATATATGGTATCCATGGTATACATATATGGACGTGTATATACATGTATACGTGTGTGTATACGACAAAGCTTAAATGGCCAAAATTTAGAAAAGATAAAAAAAATAAAAATTCTTTAATTTAATGGCCAAATATGACTTAATTAACCAATTAATCAAACTTATGCACATGATTAATATGCTAATGGATTTAGGTTGCAAATATAGCCTTAATCGACTTTAAACCATGAAATTGGTCATTTTAATTAAGGCCAGATTTAAACTCAACCCAACCATTGAAGGCTAGTACCGCAAAAGTGACCTTAATCAACTTTAGGCCATGCAAATTAGGTGTTTCAATTAAAAACCACAATTAGCCGATATTTGAATAATTTGTGAAATTAACCACAAGTAAATGCTTTAACTAATTATGATTAATTCTAACAAATTAATTTGTAAATAATTTCCTTTCTGGATTAATTTTGACAAACGTATCATAATAGGTAAATTAATTTCCAAATTAACATTATGGAAATTGTTTTACCCAAATAAAAATGGTAAAATATTATCTAAATATTTTTATAAAATCATTTTGATTTCTGAAAATACATATTTCACTCTGTTTACTACTCAAGGGCTCTGGGTAATTAAAATAAATTATGAGAGGTCAAAAATTAGGTGTCAACAACTATTTTGAGATGGAGGAAGTATAACTTGAGATTGAGGGTGAATAGAAAGAGTAGATCCTTTTTTTCTTCTTCTTCTTCTTCTTCTATGGAGATAAAACAATTTTGAGACATTCATTAGAAAAGAGTAAAACATTCTAAGATGAAAACTTTATCATTTCAAAAGAGACAAGGCAACAAAATAGAAAGTTGGATGTCCACTGCTGATAAGAACCTGACTTCCAACAAAGTTGTTGTCAGAACACAGATGATAACAATATTAGAGACATAAAACATGATTTACTTGACTTAGACGCAAGTCAAGACGTTTCTTGAGATAGTTGGAGTTTCTCCCACGAACAAACAGAAGAATAAATAACAACTCTATCTTCGGGATTCAACAAAGCCACACAAGAAGTAACATTCAAGAATGTTGCTCTTCTATTCTTGAATATGTGATTTTACCTTTTGATCAATGTCTTTCAACTATTTCAAAGGAAAAGTGTCTGGGGATTGCTTTTCTTTTCAAAGAAAAATTATAAGAACTATTTATAGGTCAAATAATTCTTGCAAAGTGAGCTTTTTTATTAAAAGAAGAAAATGAATAAGTTCATGCATTCTTGAAATCAAAATGTACTTGTCAAAAGATTAAAAAGTATAAACTAAATGACGATGAAACTTATGAATTCTTCAAATTCATTTCATATTCATTTAATTTAAGAAATAAATATTTTTATCAAATATGTTATTTCAAATTTTTTGGAACACTTGTTCCAACAATCCCCAAATGTTTCAAGAAATTTTGAAAATATACGAGACATGAATGTAGTAACTTGGATCAATAATAGTGTCTTTTGGACTTGAACCATTAGCTACTGAAGAATTTCTAAATCATTGATTACTTAGTGAACAAATCTTGAACTAAGTAGTTCATTGAATGAAGTAGAAAGTATCTCACGTACATTACTATGTTCCAGGGAAAATCGAAATCTTTTGACACCTAACGGTCATGTTTCCTGAATCCTTTTATCAAAGTGCTTTAAATTTTTCTGGTAAAATCTTATTGATGCGGCCTCCACTTCGCACTCAGCGGGGTAAATTCATCAAGAGTATGCATAATCCGACCAAATAGTCTATGAATTCATGAAGAGACTTTAATCTCATCCTCTTTTTACAGCAAAGTGTCGGTAAATCTCTTCCTACACACTCCAACCGAAACCGATTTATAGACTTATTAAAAGAATATAATCTCGTCCTCATCTTTAGTAGGAATATCGGTAAATCTATCGAGAGTGTTCTTACTAACTCAAACCAAGAACGGTCTTATAGATTTATTAAGATAATAGAATCTCAACCTGTCCATATCTGCTCACTGTTTTAGTAAATGGAAGCTTCATTGATGTGCTCCATAATTATAACTTTACTTGCTTTTCGCTTTGAACCTAAGATTTAACCATTAGGAAGGGTTTTCATGAAGTGCAATTAATTTTCAACCAGCTTTATTCCCATTCCTTTACAAATTTTCAACACCAACTATTTGTCTAAATTTAGACAAAAAAAAAATTGCTAAATTGAACCTAGACTTCACATATTGAAGGGAAATTATATCATCCTCCGATAATTTTCTCATGTGATTGTGTTTGAGATGAACTTGTCTTGACTTGTTGTTGTAACAATCAATTGAAGTCCAAAATATAGCAGCTTTATTATCACAATAGATAGTCAAAAAAGATGGCACCGACTTACTCCATATAGGAATATCTAGCATAATACTTCTAATCCAAACAATTTCTTCTCAAGTAGAAGGTATTACTATAAAGTTGTATTTCATCAACTAGTCATCATCAATACCGGACTTGTTCAATGTATCCACTAAGAATTTTCTGGGGTTCATATTTTCAATATTCCAAGAGCTTTCCCATCGTCTGGAACTCAAAAATCACATTATTGCTGATTATAATGCACCAAATTCATCATATAAATTCATGAAAAGACCTTCAAACTATAACGGAATCGATATCATAATTTACAATTTTGCATGCAGAATATATATATATATATATATATGTGTGTGTGTGTGTGTGTGTGCGCGCGCGCGCGTCAATTTGCATTTCTTTTCTTCAAAGAAATCATATGTTGTCTCTAATCGTGTGCACCATTCAAGATTATCACAAAAAGGATCATCTACCTAGCATTAGATTTCACGAAAAATCGTAATAGGAGAATAAATAGAGAATTGAGTTTAGAATATAGAACCCAAATTTCATTGATAACTTTCCTTTTGATTATGTCTTTGATGTTGTCTATTTGGTCACCTCCACAGTCAAAGTCAGCAAAATACCTTGAAACTTTGAATTTCTGCGACACTTGATTACAAATATTTGAGTTCTATACAACAACAAACTATGTTTGGTAACTCCCCACTAATAGAATAACAAGACCTCAAAAAATCTTCAAGATTCTTCTATGAAAAAAATATAGATGATTTTGATGGACCCTACATCTTTGAGATAACGTCTCAAGTCATAATGTATAGTCCTTGATTTTTATTTTTATTTTTACTTTTCCATATGGTAGAATTTCATAGAGATATATAATGACTTTAGCATATCTCCCATCACTTTTCCACATGATAGATTTTTCATATATATATTGACTCTATCATATTCCCCACTATTTCATAGATTTTTTTTAAAGCATTTCATGTCATCTGATATGTGACAAGTTTTATCCCAATGTATTCAACCATACCAATTGAATCATCAGTATCCATATCCACTCTAATGTGTGTATTTGCTGCTCAACTCATAAGGACAACTATCTTCAAATTGTTAGAACACGGATGATAATACTATTAGAGACATAAATTGGGACTTGCTTGGCTTAAAGGCACGTCGAGTCGTTTGTTGAAGATAGTTGGAGTCTCTCCACAAGAAAACAGAAGAATAAATAACAACTCTATCTTCGGAATTCAATAAAGCCACACAACAAGTAGCATTCAAGAACGTTTCTATTCTATTTTTGAATATGTGATTTCACTTTTTGATCAATATCTCTCAACTATTTCAAAGGAAAATTGTTTGTGTATTGCTTGCCTTGTCAAAGAAAAATAAGAACTATTTATAGGCCAAATAATTCTTCAAAGTGAGCTCTTTCATAAAAAGAAGACAATGAATAATTTCATGTATTCTAGATTTTATTTATCAAAAGATTAAAACGTATAAACCAAACTAGTTATGTGAGGCCCGTGCTGAGCCCGGGCCCAAACTCAAGATATAAAAGTAGATATTTTAACTAAAGAAAATATAATTTGTGTTAGTACAAGTGTACAATAACAACAACAATCATATACCCATTGTAGTCCCGCAAGTGGGTAGTTATATGAAAGCAAAATTTTCATTCCACTCCTTTAATATTTTAACTTCCATTTTGATGAAATTATTTACTTCAAATCAAATGTCGAGCCAGAATTTGACATTTATAACTTATGTATCCTAATTTTCTGAAGTTATTTAGTTCCAAATAAATAATCTATACATAGTTAATGAACTTTTAAGACAAATACGTACTTTAACTTGTGCAGCGGATGGAGCTGATTCTCTCTTAATTAGGGATTAGGGGTTCGAACATGGATATGGAAAAAATCTTTGGAGGAAGGCTCCTCCCGATAAGCGCGATACAGTGCGAATTATTTAGATTAATTGGGCTCAAATGCAAATATCAAGCACCAACCAGAAAACCAAAGAACATGAAAAATGAGGTAGGAGGTTCGATAGTTTTTGAAAAGTAGACCTTAAAAATAAAAAAATAAAAAAATTGACTTACATAAATAAGATTAGGACCTAAAAGTAATTAACTAAAAAGTTTTAAAAATTTTGAAAATTATTGTGAGGACTACAAAAGTCCCCAGGTTCGATAGCTTTTGAAAAGTAGACCTTAAAAATAAAAAGCAAAAAAATTGACTTAAATAAATAAGATTAGGACCTAAAAGTAGTTAATTAAAAAGTTTTTAAAAATTTTGAAAATTATTGTGAGGACTACAAAAATCCCCACATTTGCTCTTATATATAATAGTAACAAAAAGTTAATTTGAGGGATCATGTATTACCAAAATAAGTTTGGAAGTGTCTAGATTTATTGAAAATATACTTTAATATATATGCAATAAAAATCAAATACAAGGGCAAAATTGAAATTGCAAACCATTTGGTTAGCAAACTCTCCAACAAGAAAGTTGAGAACTAACTAAGGCCTACAAAATTCATTACATTGCCACTTATTATATATAGTAATGAAGATGAAACTTGTAAATTCTTCAAATTCATTTCATATTCATGTACTTTAAGAAATAAATACTTTTATCAAATACGTAATTTCAAATTTATTGAAACATTTGTTCCAATGGTTGCTTGTATTCAATTTTATAAATTTGTAACCTAATTTAATGGCAATACCAAAAAATAATAGAGAAATACAAACTGGACACTCTAACTGAGTTCCGTACCACCTGAACCCTCCAAGAAGACGTTTATTGTGTCACTTGGACACAAAATTAATGCATCTAGACACAATAAGTGCGTGCAATTCACAAAAAATAAAAAAAAATAAAAAAATTATATTTTTGGTTTGTTTTCCAGTTTATAAGTGTCCTTAGGGACCCACTTTAGTAAGCATTATATATTTGTTCACACTCCTATGAGATGTGAGTGAGACTTACACCGCTAAGTATTTAAGTGACACATAAAACGTCTTCTCAAAGGGTTTAAATGGTACAAATTTCAGTTGAGGTATCCAAATGAAATTTTTTGAACAAGTTCAAGACCTGTTCATGTATTACACCAAAAAAAAAAAAAAAAAGAGTTACTTAGCTTAGGAGTTAGGACCCCACTACAAGTCCCATTTATATTGCTCCAAGAGTCCAAACATGACTTTTAGAGTCATGATGATATTGCTGAGGAACACGTCTTTACCATAATATTTTTCAATTAGCAATAATTCTCCCATTAAACATGGTGGCATGGCCTTCATTCTCTGCTTTGCTGAGCAGTTGAGCAGAGTAAACAGTGTTACTGTGAAATGGATATTGGCCTAGCAGTTGGAGGTTCTTTTCTCTCCTCAGCCTTGAACATGATCTTTGATCGTCTGGCTCCTCGTGGCGATTGGCTGAATAATATTTTTCAGAAACGGAAACAAGATCTTAGCCTTTTCAACAAGCTGAGGATGACTCTGTTGGGCCTTCAAGCAGTGCTGGATAACAAGTTACAGACATCAAATCGATACGAAACTGAGTGGCTAAGTGAGCTCCAAGATGCTGTGGACGATGCAGAAAACTTACTGGAAGAGATCAACTATCAAGTTCTCAAGCTCAAGGTGTGGAAGAAAGTATTTTATTCATAAACTCAATCACTCTATCAAAGTAGCTAGCAACATCTTTATTTATAATAGTACGAAACCTACTTGACTTAAAATAGGAAAACCTATTCTCATATAAATTCTAACTAGACATAAATTAAAATATCAAATCCTAACCGATCTTGATTTCCTGCAACTTTGAATTATTTTTTCCAACAAAGTGGAAGCTCAGCATCAATACTCGGGAGAAACTAGCCTGGTGAGTGATCAATTTCTTGATAACATAATGCCCAGGGTCGAAGATATCCTTCATACCCTGAAAGCCTTGGAAGCACAAATTGGTAACCTTCGCCTGCTGGGAAACTCTGGTTCGAGTAAACATGAAACTCCTAAGCGACACCCTACGACATCTATAGTTGATGAATCTGCTGTGTATGGGAGGAAAAATGAAATTGAGCAATTGGTTAATCGCCTACTTTCTGTTGATATAGATGGTGAAAAACCAAGTGTAATTACTATTGTTGGCTTGGGTGGGCTTGGCAAGACTACTCTTGCTAAAGTTGTTTACAATGATCCAAGGGTGCAAAACCATTTTGATTTGACAGCTTGGGTATGTGTTTCTGAACAATATGATGTTCTCAAAGTTACAAAAACACTACTGGAAGAGATTGGTTCATCAGGCTCAATTGCTGATGACGATCTTAATCAAATGCAAATCAAGCTGAGGAAACAAATAAAAGGGAAAAAGTTTCTTTTTGTTTTAGATGATATTTGGCACGACAACTATATTGACTGGGTTGACTTGAAGAGTACTTTTGTGCAAGGAGAAATAGGAAGCAAGGTCATTGTGATGACGTGTAAGGATAGTGTTGCCTTGATGATGGACACTGAGCCGATGTATTTGAAGACTCTATCAAGTGAGGAATCTTGGAGTTTGTTCGAGAGGCACGCATTTAAGAATAAAGAACTCCGTGAACATCCAAAACTTCAAGAAGTTGGTAAAAGAATTACAGACAAGTGCAAAGGGTTGCCTTTAGCTCTAAAGGCAGTAGCCGGTCTCTTACGTCTAAAATCAGGGATTGAAGAGTGGAGAGTTGTTTTGCGAAGTGGAATATGGGAGCAATCACTAATTTCTTCGGCAGGCATATTACCTGCATTACAACTGAGCTACAATGATCTTACCCAGAATTTGAAGCGTTGTTTCGCCTACTGTGCAATATTTCCTAAAGATTTTGCGTTTGATAGAGAATATGTTGTTCAATTGTGGATTGCTAATGGTCTTGTGAAACAACTTCAAACAGATAAAACAATTGAAGATACAGGCAACAGGTATTTTCTTGAATTGTTATCAAGGTTGTTAATCGAACAGGAGTCCAAGAAATTCATGATGCATGACCTTGTTAATGATTTGGCACAATTTGTGTCCTCGAATCTCTGTCTTTGGTTGGAAGATCTCCAAGGATCTCATTTGTTGGAAAGGGCTCAACATCTATCTTACTCTATGAAATACCATGAAAAGTTTGAGAAATTTAAACTCCTCTACAACCTAGAGCAATTGAGGACGTTGCTACCAGTAAATCAATCTATGTTTAATTGGTTTCATCTGGACAAGGAAGTGCTACACAATATATTTCCAAAGCTGGTATCCTTGAGAGTGTTATCATTGTCTAACTATTATATCACCGAGCTACCTGATATCTTGTTCATCAAACTGAATCAGTTAAGATTTCTGGACCTTTCTTATGCTCATCTAATAGAGTTGCCCGCTTCAACTTGTGTGCTATATAACTTACAAACATTGTTGTTGTCACATTGTCAATATCTTGTTGCATTACCATCAAAGATGGAAAATTTGATCAGCTTGTGTTATCTTGATATCTGAGCCTCTCCTCTCTTAAAAATGCGGCTAGAAGAAAGCAAGTTGAAATTTATCAATGTTTTATTAGGAGCTAAGTGTGTTATAGGTGGATGTGATGGTATGGGGATTGAAGAGTTGGGTGACTTCCACAACCTCCATGGGTCATTATCAATCTTAGAGCTGCAAAATGTTGGCAATGGGAAGGAGGCTGCCAAGGCAATATTGAGCAACAAAGAGCACCTTGAAGAACTATCGTTTGAGTGGAGTTAGATGGAACCTGATGATTCACAAGTTGAGCGAGACATACTCGATAAGATGAGCCCAAGTACGAAGATAAAGGAGCTCAAAATAGGTGGATATCGAGGAACAAAATTTCCAAATTGGTTAGGAGATCAATCATTTTGTAAGCTGGTGAACTTGTCTCTCGAGAACTGCAATAACTGTGATTCGTTGCCAGCATTAGGACAACTTCCTTCTCTGAAATTCCTTATCATTCAAGGGATGCATGGAATATCAAAAGTGACTGAAGAATTCTATGGAAGTGAGTCTTCAAAAGAGCCATTTCAATCTCTAGTGGAACTCAAATTTAATTGTATGCCGGAGTGGAAGGAATGGCATGTGTTAGGGAAAGGAGAGTTCCCTAAACTTGAGTATCTTTTCATTAATGATTGTCCAAAGTTGATTGGAAAGTTACCAGAAAAGCTTTGTTCTTTAAAAATGTTGAATATTTGGAAATGTCAGGAACTCATCTTGGAGGATCACTGCCAACTTAATCAGTGCGATAATCTCCATGACTTCTCAGTTACTCATCTCAAGGTTAGTAACCGCCTGAAGCCTAGAAGGCTTTTAATTCCAACCGGGCTTAAGGATTTCAGAGTGTGAAAGTCTTGAACGGTGATCAACACTCAACACAAAAGCAAGAGTCTGAGGCCATTTCCGCTAGGAGGTTTGGTTGCTCCCAATTTAAAGGTGCTTCCAGAACTTAGGTAGACATGTGATTGTCCATATCTTGAGAAATTGGTGACATGTGATTGTCCAGAAATTGATTCTTTCCAGAAGGGGGTTTGCCCTTCAGTTAGAAAGCTTTGTGTTGTCAATTGCAATAAACCCTGAATGGACAAAAGAAGTGGCGTTTACAGGAACTCCTCAGTCTGAGAGAATTAGTTATTGGGGAAAATGATAGCGACGAGGTTGGGGAACTGCATAGTAAAATTTTGAAGACTTGAGTCAAGCAACCTGAGAACACTAAACAGCAAAACTCTGGAAAGCCTCATCTCTCTGGAAACTCTACATATTGAACAATTCCATAAGATACAGTCATGACTGAGAAAAGGTATTCTTCTAGGCCTCATTTCTCTTCAACACCTGCATATTAGTGAAATTTACATAAATACACTCATACGCGCACATATATTGTGTCATTGTGTGTGTCTCTATCTGTATATATTAGATGTATATTTTCTGTGAGATTCATTCTGGATATATTGTTATAATGGATGCTAGCTACAAATTTGAAGCTGTTGTTTGTAGCTTCTATGTCCAAATCAATTATTTTAATTCTAGTTCATTCCTTTGTAGAAAAGAAAAAGTTTTGTCAATCTGCAAAAATGCAAAAGATAAGTAATGTTCTATATTGCATCTTTGGAGTTTCTCATTAGGCATAATACATAAACAGACCCTCAAACTTGACCTCAGTTGGCAAGTATGACCTCGAACTTTGGGCGTGCACAAGTAAGCACCTCAGCTTGTATAAAGTTGAACATGTAAACACAAATGCTGACGTGATACACAAATTATGGAGGTGTCTAGATGATCATTTTGTAAGTTGGAGTGTTCAACTGACAGAGTGGAGACAAGTTGAGGTGCCTACTCGTGCACACTCAAAGTTGGAGGGCATACTTGCCAGCTGAGGCCAATTTTGAGAGCCTGTTTATGTACTATGCCTTCTCATTAGCATACTGACCTTTCCGTCAGGTTTTTTCTTAGAGTTTTCTGTCTTTGGTTGAGTTTGGAGATACTGAAATGGACATGAATTAGAAACTAGCAAAAACATAACACCATTTGGATGTTCCACTGAAGGAGAATGGAACTTCTTTTCAAAAACTTGAAGACTATCATCTGAACTACGAGGACTTACACTTACCTGCTTGGTTGAACAATCTAAAAGAGTCTGTGGCAGTGAGGATATGGGGAAGTTGATATAACAGAATGTACATATATCAGTGATAATGTTATGGAGCTCTCTAAAATGTGTTGTTTCTTGGATGAAAGAATTGCACAACTATGACATGCATACCAGATAATAGTGTTGTTGCTACAGAACAAGCATTTGATTGATTTGGTGAGTTTTTTAGATTTAGGTACCTATAATGTATTGGTGTTCTGCAGAACCTTATTCTCGGATATCCTTTTCTATAGAATATCTTAGGAACTTAAAAGGATCTAGTGCCTTGAATTTGATAGTTCATATGTAAATTAACTTAACAGCATTGCTTCATTTTCTCCTCCTCCCCAGCCTCAAAAAAAAAACAAAGAACAACTAAGACTAGAAACTCAAGATTTCAGCCCAAAACATCTTTTATGCAGAAATTATCCTAAATCAATTCAACATAATACGTATATTTTGCTAATTTACATACTAACTACTGTTTCTTTACTGTTCCTGCATGATGTAAAATGACCTTAGATATGATTTTGAGTATTTCTTTTGCAACTTTATGGCTTCCAATGGCAGACTTTCCTAATCAATAGCTTGTTGGGTGAATCGGTTTGGGTCTGTTGACTTGTTTGTGACAAATTGTTTGGGCATGTAAGGTTGAAACAAGGAGATGATAATTAAGGATAGGATCTTGCTAAATTTATAACGGAAGGCCAAAATCCGTAAAACAGCAAGATCTATAGAAAAAATGACGATAAAAGAAGGGAGCTCTATCCTACTACTCCATCAAAAGGTGGTGGAGTTTGCAAAAGTTATCAAGGGAAAAGAAATCAGCTCCGGAAATCAGGGAGTAGTATGGTACTTTATGACTTCTCTTATGGGCCATTTATTAGTTAGTTTGATACTATATAATTCTATCAAGTGCAGATTTTGTTATGGTTGTAACAGATTGGAGCTTTGCGTTTTCCTTCACACTTCGTAAATTTTTTTCTTTTTCTGGGAACTTGTTGCTTTGAATTATGTCAATATGCTATCTGGTGGTCTACTCCCATTCTGTAGTTAGAGGTTATTACATCATTCATCAATTGGTCAAGATTTTCCTGGTTTATGGGATTACTTTGACTCTTTGAGCAGCGATAACTAATCTCTTTTGGTTATAAATGACAGATTGGTTATCGAGGATGTTAACACTGACCAATTAGAGGATTGATGATGAAGAAACAGTGACTCAGCTACGAATTTGGAGTTGAAGAGTATGCAGTGGCGGAGCCAGGATTTTCATGTAGGGGGTTCAAAAATTCTAAAAGGTAAATAAACGAAAGGGGTTCAACATCTACTATATATACATAATAAAATAATTTTAACTTTGAAAATACACTGTAATTTTTCGCCAAGGGGGTTCGGATCCCCCTGGACATAAGCTGGCTCCGCCTCTGAGAGTATGTACATCTTGAGCCTGGTGATGACCATGCTTCTTTGGAAACAATACTGTGTAAAACTGGGATTCTTCGGTCACAAGTTAGTCAGCTTATGCAACAATGTAACAGATGAGAATCCTGGAAATTTATTCTCAAGCACTGATGAATCAAAATTGCTTCTAACAAGTAATGCCTTAGCAAATTCTGCTCTAAGTTCTTTTGATCGGCTGACGACGCTCTTGTATTTTGAATTTATAATATGTGATGTAGACTTTGTCCGCCCTGTAGATATGTTTGATATGGCTACACATTTTTCTAAACAGAAAAGTTACCTTTTTGTGCTTCATCGCGTTGAATTGTGAAAATTAATGACTAATTAATGATTGTTTATCATGTTTTAGGCAGTTTGGAGTACTGGGATTTGAAAGATGTCAGGAGAATTCATCACCCGATTTTTGGGGTATGCAATTTACTTATCTTCTAATGTTTTGTGTTCTACCTATTGTTTTGCTTTATTCTTTTTTTCTTTTCCAGTTTAGTTCATTTTTTACTGACATGTGGCGAAATTTGTTGACTTGCAATCTGGTTCTTGGATAGGCATAGCTTGTTTTTGAGTGTTTTGAGTCTGGTCATTTCAATTAATTTATGTTTGGATTATCAATATGATTCATATTGTTTATCAACTTGAGCTTGTAATTTTCTCCTTTGAAATTTATGTTACTCATTATAAACACGATTTAATACTCTCTATACTGTTTTGAAGAATTTGTACTGAGGAACATGAAAACACGTGCAACGCATGTGTCCAGAAATTAGTCTCTATATAATTAATCTGTACTATATATTATATACTAATTATTAATTA
This sequence comes from Lycium barbarum, assembly GCF_019175385.1. NCBI lineage: Eukaryota > Viridiplantae > Streptophyta > Magnoliopsida > Solanales > Solanaceae > Lycium > Lycium barbarum. The sequence goes on from NC_083342.1 coordinate 22,514,972, forward strand.
ATCATACTTTTGTTATACATTAATTACCTATCGATGATAGTTACGGTTAGCCGGATGAGAACTATTTGTAAAAATTTCATGTGGCGCCTATTTTGGTGGCGTCATTTAAGTAATACCCGGCGGAAATTTTATTTTGTACCGTTACCTGCTTTTGATTTTAAAATGGTGTAAAAAGACAACTTTGTCTTTTTTTTACTTTTGAAGCTGATATCATTATTTTACGTTTTTGTTTGTGTGAAGTTACATCGTCGTTGCTAACATTTGTATTCAGTTGTTTTGATTCTTTTGCAAGTTGATCTTCTGCAAATTGAAGGTACAATTTTGTAATGTAGGTTACTTGTTATTTTGAATTTAGTAGCTTGTAATGTGGTTTTATATGTGATCATTGGGGATTTAGCCTGCGATTACGGTTTTTAACCAGCGACTAAATTTTTTGTAATGTTTTTCTGTTGTTGAATCAATTTGAAACGAAGTTGAAAAATGTGCAGCCATTTAGGGTTATATTATATGCGAAATTGATTTTTCAGAGTTTTAAAATGTAGTTATTGATTAATTTCGAAGTTATTAACTATTATTAACTAATTTCGAAGTCAAGCGTTATTTGTTTTTGTAATTTCAGCAATTATTATGGCAGTAGATCATGTGATTTTTGAGGTTGGCTTGTAAAGTTCAGACACCTGTGCATGAGCATTGTCCTTTTTTGTCTTGAAACATGAAGCGCATATGTATGAGTCGCATTTTTTGTATATATGAGGTGCATATGTATGAGTATTTTTGTATTCTTTTTTCTTTTTTTTGGAGTTTTATATGATATGAGACACCTGTATATGAGCATTGTGTTTTTTTATCTTGAAATTTGAGGCGCATATGTATGAGTCCCATTTTTTGTGTTTTTTTTTTTTTTTTTTTCCTTTTTGGGATTTTGTATAACATGAGACACTGGTGTATGAGCATTGGGCTTTTTTGTTGGGCGCATATGCATGAGTAGGGGTGTACAAAGCAAACCGACAAATCGCACCAAACCGATAATTCGAACCAAACTGAGAAAAAAACCCGCCTAATGGTTTGATTTGACTTGGTTTGGTTTTAAAAAGAAAAACCCGAACACTATTGGTTTGGTTTTAGCTAAAAAAAGTCAAACCGAATCAAACCAACCCGACATTACATTTATTAAAATTTCAAACATATTTTATACATAGAAATATTTATTTATAATGTAATTTATAAATGTTTCTTTAACTTTTTCATAGTTTTTTGTCTTTTAACATATTATTTCAAACTTGGAATTAGAATTTTGAATGGTTTAATAAGTTTTATAGCTCAATGTTATTAGTAACTCAAATAAAACTCAACAAAAATCAAATCAATACTAATGCTAACAGAAGAAATTCATATCTAACACTGGAATGACAATAATTTTGATATCTATTCTTTAGTTTTATATTAGTTTAGAAAGTGAAAATACATAACTTAATTTTATTTTTTTCTTTAATATCTAATCATGTAATTAATACTTATTAGTCGTACATATTTTAGCATGACGTAGTACTTTAAGGGGTCGTTTGGTATGAAGGATAAACATAAATAGTCCTGGGATAAGAATTTAGCAATTTCTTATCCCTCGTTTGGTTAGTAATCATGGGATAAGTTATCCCAGGAGTAAAAATAGTGCTGGGATAACTTATACCTGCCACAGGGTGGAATATCCAATGTATAATACTTTTAGTCCAACATACCAAACAGTCAATAAAAAATAACTCCAGAATAACTAGTCCCAGCATAACTTATCCCAACGTAATTAATCCCAGCATAACTTATCCCAGCGTAATTTGATTTTGAACCAAACGACCCCTAAGATTATGATCATTTTCTACATGCCTTATAAATTAGTTGTATTTATTGTAGCATGACTTAGTACTTTTAGATTATGAAAATTTTATTTTATGCAATTTCATTAATTTTTTTCGTTGAATATTTTAGTACAATGTCATCTCTCATCACGTTTTGTGTTATTTTCTTAATAAATATCTTAATTAGATAGTCGTATCTTACTAGGACTAAAGAAATATTTGAAGTACAAGTTATATGTTTTGTATGAAGACTTTACCGGGAAAAACCCGAAAAACCCGAAATACCCTAGCAATCCGAAAAAACCGAGAAAACCCGAGGTTGAAAACCCCGACTTTTGTTGGTTTGGTTTGGTGTATAGATTTAAAAACCCGATGCAATTGGTTTGGTTTGGTCTTTAAAAAATCCGAACCAACCCTGTCCATGTACACCCCTATGCATGAGTTCAATTCTACTAATAAAATGTACCCATAAACCAATAAAATAGATGGCGAATTTAAAAGATCGGCAAAAAAAGGCAAGGGAAATAGATTAAACTGATATCAAAGAATCAAGACAAAGTAAGCTTCTCATAAATCCCTTAATTAGCGAGCTAACTAGGGAAGTCCCATTATTAGAAATTAGAGGAGATTTCTTTTTAACCTTGTCATATACAAAGTCCACTGGTCAAACTATTTTAGATTCACATCGTTAAAGTCCACTAAGAACTATTTTAGATTCACATCGTTAAGTCCACTAAGAAAAAACAAACACTTCTTATAGAAAAGTTCTCTATTAATAGTGCTTGAACCTAAGGATGGAAGAATTTCAACCATCCTACCACACCCCAGTGGTATCAAATAGAAGGCATAGTATATTATCTGCTAGCATGTGCTATAAATGTTGGCTTTAGTGCATTGTATTCCACAACCAACAACGATAAATCTGTGCATCTAAGTGGTACCAAAACTTTGATTTACTGAAATATAATTTCAGAAGATTGAAATATATATGTACAAAAATTTCCAAAAATATAGTCACATTTTCCAATACCATGAGCTAAAGCAGGACAGAAGGTTAGAAAAGCAACAACACAACTAAAATATCAAGAAATAGTAATTCCAATTTAGGTAACAGCAAAAGAAGGGACACTTCTCTTGTATGTATATATATCTGATGATGATACAGCAATTTGTCTGGCTCTATAATGGAAGCAAATTTATTGTCATGGTTCAACAAATGAAACCTCAAGGACAATTAAGTTTAATCTTATGAACTAATGAGATATTATTAACAGTAATCAGATGATAGCATCTTTGATATATAGTTCTATGGGATTGGAGAACTAAGACCCTCTTGAGAAGACAATGACCTGAGAGTATGTTGCCTTTTTGAATGGGATAAAGATGGTTTCCTCCTGAATGACGGCCGCTTTTTGAGTTGATGCATAGTTCTCTTGGCATACATTGATCGGAAAAATGGCGTAGCTTTCTCTTTTAGCTTGAGAATGATAAAGAATAGAAGCCTGTACATCACGATGAGGGCGTATAATGCAAGTAAATCCCACCACTTTGAATGATCCAACGACAATTTGAACATATTCGTGATGACATATTCTCCTGTTAGTTTATCTCCGCCAGGAATTAGCGGATCAAATACAAGTCCAATCATATCATTCTTATATGATCCCTGCAATAGTATCAATATGTCATCTTCTATGAACTCGTCAAAACTATTCTTAATACATAGAATCTGTTTTAAACTGTTTGGCCAAGCTTCTAAAATTAGGTTTTTTTTTTTTTTGGTTGAAAAGTGCTTTTACAAAAAGTACATTTGGCGAGAAGCAGTTTGTGTTTAGCTAATAAATTTAAAACACTTTTGAGCAAGAATTAGTATTTGGTTAAGCTTTTAAAAACTGTTTCTAAGTGTATTTTCTCAAAAGTGTTTTAAAAACATTACTTTTGGAGAGAGCTACTTTTGTTAGCTCCTACTTCTATTTAAAAAAACAGTTTTTTTCTCCTTAAAAAGTTTGGTCAAACACCTCACCTGAAAAAGAAAGCACTTTTTTTTTTTTTAAGAAGCACACTTTTGGCCTTGGAGAAGCTTGGTCAAACAGACTTTAGTCTACATTCATTGATAAAATTTTATCAAAATCTCTATAGGTACTAAGAAAAATTTTCCACAAGTTGCAAAATAGATCACATGCTGCTTTAGTTGTTACCTGTAAACCCCATGCCCCATAACCGATAAACGAAATAGGATAGCGCCAAATTGGCTTGGGAAGATCTGGCAGCAAACGGAAAAATCCAGCAGTCATCATCATGATTCCCTGTATAAAGCAATGCGAGAGTGTAATTACTTAGACAAGTTTGGTAGATAAAATAAGATGAGAAGTGTGTTAAGCAGTAGTTACTTACAAGCACACCAGCTCCTGTTATGATTCCCATTAAGAAGTTTGGAACAAGTGCAGCCACAATCATCATGCAGCTCTCAACAACAGCGATACAACCGAAAAGATTTAGGCAGAAAAAAACATAACGGAAGAATCTAGCCCGAAACACCATGTAATAGGTGATGGTCCCAGTGATGAGTGAAACTGCAACTAAGAATGGAAATGATGAGAGAAAGTTTGCCAAAACGAATGCTCCAACACCATAGTGCCCGTTCAGCCTTTCTTTCGTAAAAACCTGTAAACGAGATATAGTATCAGTCCTAAAATGCTCTAAAACTCACAACAAAAAGACTCAAAATTAGCTGTCATGTCTTGTACTTGCAAGTCAGATAAAATTTATCTTCAACTCAAAATTAGGAACATAAGTTATATTTGGAAAAACAATTTAGTCGAAGTTCAATTTATTTTTGAGAGTCAACAAATGGCCTAGGATAAGCAATTTAGGACTAGCTCCTTTCATTAAGAGTACTCTAGGTGTTTGTGTTAGGATACTTCACTGGTGTTCAGTATTAAAGATAGTAATAAACGGTTGTTTACCTTCATTTCTTCTATGAAGGATGGAAAGCCTCCAATGGACATGAAAGTCATGTAGCCCGTGACAAATCCACCACAAGCTCCCCGAGCCAATATTGCTGTGTAACTGGTGCCGACATCATAGAAGAGGGTACCAACTGCAATAGCTACAATGATATAAATTACTATGCGAGACCAATAATATCCCTTGTCTCTCGACATGTTTACAAATGATCTCCGTGTCAATGTCGAAAGTTGCTTTCCCCAACCAGCTTGACTTCCTTTTACTATTTCAATCTCAACTCCTTGCTGCAAGCAAAATGATGCATTATGGAGCCTCTAAATTGAACAATTTAGTGCATACTTCTTGTAGGAACTCTTTTCTTTGATACTTATCAACATTAGACAAATGCTCATTGTTTAAACAGCAAAAAGTTAGAAGAATGCTAATGTTTTGAGAATTTCAAACTATACTTGATGGAAGCTTGCCTGTCACCTTTTTCTATTAGCTATTGCAGCATGTCAACAACCAGAGTTGCTTTTCCATTTATGGGGAGCGGTCTTGATTCTAAACGAAACATTCAATATCACCTCACAAGTTAAGTAATTTAGATTTCAATAGTTTAGAAGAGAAAAGTAGCCAACATGAAAAGCAAATCACATCCAGAACAGAGAAATTTTGCACACAAATAACACTTATCAGATATGTGTAAGACAATTTTTCAGCATGTTTTGCACGATGATTTGACCAACATTTCCAAGGGTTTCCAGCACTTGAAGATTTTCATCCTACGGACTGACACTTGCGATAAACTTTTTATTCCTACAGCTACTGGAACTCTTCCCCGTGATACTTAAGAAGTTAACAGAATTGTAATTCTTTAGATGTATGTTAACTATATTTAGAGTCTCAAAATATACATGCTTGCTGGAAGCATTTCAGTGTAGAGCATTCAATGAGTTGTCTGTTAACAAATAAAATGGCTATGCGTTTTATTAGACAAGCAAATCAAAATACAGCACTCATTCTCACTTTGCAGGTTGTGTGGCATAAATTTCAGTTATCTCCGAGGTGTAAAAAGCAGTGAAACAAAGGGGGGGAAATCACATATGAAGAGTGGGAAAAGGAACTAACAGTGGCCAAGAGTTCTCGCATCCGTGACCTGGCCCTTGCTGCATATGCTGAGTGCTTATATTTGCTGGCAAGCGTTTCTTTTATTTCTGCGGTTGCCATGTTCATTAAATAGTCACTTTTATGTGTTTCCTGCATAACAACAACAAAGATTATCTCTTGAGCATCATAAGCTTTTGAGAAAAGTATAAACAACATATGATCCAAAACATGGAAGATAAATGACTGTTAGTATGAATTAGAAATTAAATGGTATCAAAGATAGAAGAGCAAGTAAAACTATACTGGCAAAAGTTCTGATTGTGACATGTAAAACCATATGTGGTCGTTTAGTAAGCGGACAAAATTATCCTGGTATTATAATCCCAGGATTATAAGCATGGGACTAATTTATCCCATCTAAAAGGTGAGATAAAATAATCCCAAGGCTAATGGGATAAAGTGGGATATCCCATCTTTAAGTATGGGCTTCATTTTATACTTTGTTTAGTAGAAGGTATAAATTTATCCTGGGATAATTTTATACCTTATATCAAACATGGTACAAAATTAATCCCAAAATTAGTTCCGGGATATCCCACCTTATACTGGGATAAAGATTTTCTATATGCCAACAGAAAAACTAGAAATCCATCACTTGAGTCCATAGGTTTTCAGTGTATGTGTATCTGGAATCATAGTTCTGAAGTAACACCTCGAGCACTTTTATCTTAAAATTTTCAATCTATATATTTTTGAGAACGCGGTAAACATATATTGAAGGCTTTGCCAGTGCTTCATGTCACAAATTCATTGGGAGAAATGCATCAACAAGTCTAAATCCTGACACTTAAAGGGAATCAATAGCCAGCTTCAATTTTGAAGTCAAAGCTGATATAGAAGACTGATTACAAATAACAAAAGACTAACAAGAGTGGTCATAACAGGAAACTGCATAGCTATAGTAGCAGTTGTTGAAGTGTGTGCTCATCTTATCTAAAATTAAAGCAGTCCGAAAGAACAGACCCCTTATCACTTAATTATGTTATGTCTCAACAGTCAACAGTAGTCATACCCGAAGTCTTTGTGAGCCTTTCAGTGTGGCTGTGACGACGTCAAAGTCCGAATTAACACAACGTAGGAAATGATCGGATGGATTTCTCCTACTTGGACATGGAAATCCCGATTCAGCAAAGAACTGAAAAATCAATAACAATGTGTAAATATTAAATTCAATCTCATCAGAAAGAACAATTCTAACAAAGAAAATAACAAGTTTCTAGAATGCAGATGCCAATTTGAAAGTAACATTTTCAATACGCTCGCCTTTATTAAGATAAAAGATCATACAAATTTTATTACGCGTCTTACCTGTACTGCCAATTTTGCTTCTCCAAAATATACAGCCTCTCCACCAGACAACAGAAAGAGGTCATCAAACAAGGCGAAAACTTCACTACTAGGCTGATGAATAGACGAGATAACCGTTCTTCCATCACGTGAAATATTTTTAAGAGCTTGAACAACAAAGAACGCTGAGGCACTGTCAAGACCGGTGGTAGGTTCATCAAGAAAAAGTATACGAGGTCGTACAAGGATTTCAAGAGCAATGCCCAGTCTCTTTTTCTCTCCACCACTTATTCCTCTTAATTGCCAATTTCCTACCAACCGATCAGCACAATCACCTAGCCCCATTTCCATTATTGTCCCCTCCACAATGTCATTTACCTCTTCTTTCGTCATGCTAGTTGGAAGTCGAAGATGGGCTGAATAAGTAATTGTTTCTCTTGGTGTTAGAGTTCCCAACAGTGTATCCTCTTGAGTAACATAAGCCTGTAAAATTCAGGCAGTTCATCAAAAAGATCTTAAAGAAGAATCACCTTTGATTTTATTTAGGATCCTTGTTACACGTCAAAATCGGTTATCAACAAAAAGTTTCTGATAACAATGTAATAATCTTATTTTTTTTATTGAGCACTTTGGAAAAGGTCTTTAACTTCAACATGCTCACCCGTCACATTATTATGATAGAAAGTGTTATGTTCTTTCTAGAAAAAGTCATACAGGCAATCCTCTTTATAACGGTGTCGTTGTTCAGATATTTTTGGGCTGCAATAGCAAAATGATGTTATACAGAACATATAATATAATATAACATTGAAATAGGTTCCAACGAAAACTCGAATGTTATAGTGAAATATTATTATAAAGAATGACCGTTATAGAGAGGTTTGACCGTGTAACTGTTTGTTGTAAATCTTGAGAAATTGACATTCAAGATTTGACAACTTTTTACGAGCAAGCATGTGGTATGGAAGAAAAGATTAAATCAGAATAACTTACAACAACGCCATAATCCAACCTCCTCTTCTTCCCGTTGAGAAGGATATTTCCAGTCATTACCACATTTGTCGACAGCCTACCTGCAGTCCAAAGCCAATCATGATTTAGCAAATTGTGCAGATGTATTAATTCACTAAGAGGTGAATATGATCATCTACTTTTCCTCTCTTTTTTATTTTCACCAATAAATTCAGTGAGTACTTGAGTTGGTGCTGATATCCAAGAGTCAGATCGGTTTTTCTCGTTCCTTCTCTTCGATAAGAATAGGGATTTGACACGCAAAAAAAGAAGACGCGAAACTTATAGAGTCGTAGCTTTTGATACACCTAGGACATGGATTCTATATGAACCAATGGATCGTGACAAAGCTGCTTCGCCTGCTTCTTATTATGGCGGCTATGTTTTCGTGGCGAAAATGAACGAAAAGCGAGATGAGCACGTGACTTCCTGACTGGATCTAAATTCACAACTTAGTACTAATGCTACTCATTTTATTTACGGGTTTATTCGCTCAAACTCTGTATATGCCTTAAAAAAATTACTTACACTAAATAAGTACAAATAATATATTCTGAACTGATTAAATCAAACGGATTATGGTAGAATTTCGAACTCAAACTCATAATGTTCAAATCACGGACTTGCCGGAGATGATCAAATTCGAACCAACTTCAGCTTTTATTCCATGAATTCATTACATAGTTTTATGAATTATTTCCAGCATTAAATGAATTTATATTCCTCACTGGATCACCAAGTCAATAGGAACTTGCAAGGAAAACCTTGGAATAATCCATAGTTTCATATCCCGTCTGGATCACCAAGTCCATTTTTATTTTCTATAACGTGACTACACTTACAAAAACAACATCATTAAATGTGAAAATACAGGTATCCGATATTCTTATTTTCCAAATAATGGGAGAAAAAAAAATGTGCCTGATCAATAGAATAGAAGACCTTAGTGTGTCAATGGTAATTAGAAACCAAAAAAGTCTTTTTCAACCCATAGTATGTGGCTAGAGATTCACAGAGCTTAATTAACTTTCCATCTGCCCAACTACCTTGCCGACCTTTAATTACAGATCTGGCATAATAAACCCAATAATACATAGGTTTATTCTTCGAATTTCAATATATCTACCCTATTAAAGCCTACTTTCACATTTTACTGTGTACATGAACTATATTTACATTTTGTTAACATAGGTGAACAGGGATCCTTCACAAGAAAAGAAAAAAGGGAACTGTTAAAAATAAAACATACTCAAGAACTAATAGGAGCATTGGATTTCATTCTTCAACTAAATTGTAGAATTCTCCACACACACCCCAACAAAAAGCCCCAAAAGATGACATTCTTGAAAAATAGTGTGAAAAAGGGAAAACAAACAAACAAACAAAAAAGCACAAACGTATTCCAAGAAGTGGGCACAAGGATGTCTAATGGAGACTAACTTAGGTGAAAATTATGGGAGATCAAAGTTAAATCCTAGGAAACAATTATTATTTTTTTCGGCTTAATAATTAGAGGGCAACTGTGCTAGCGAGAGTAATAGATTCCTGATAGGACAATCAAGGTGCACCCAAACTCATCTAAACAACATTATTATAATATATAAGTATGATCCAAAAAGTTGGGTACAAGGATGTGTCTAACGGAGACAAACTTAAGTGAAAATCATAGGAGATCAGAGTTAAATCCTAGAAAATAGACATGATTTTTTTCATTCGGGTAATACTTAGAGGGCAGATTACTAGCACATGTGCTGGCAAGAGTAATAGATCCCCGATAAAATAATCAAGGTGCACACAAACTGACTTAAACACCATCATTATAATATATATTTCAAAGAAATGGGCACAAGGGTGTGTCTAACAGAGGCGAAATTAGGTGAAAATAATGGGAGATCAGAGTTAAATCCTACGAAACATATACTAATTTTTTTTTTCAGTCTGCTAATACTTATAGGGTAGATTACTAGCACCTGTGCTATCAAGAGTAACAGATCTTCGATAAAATGATCAAGGTGCATACAAACTTACTTAAACACTATCATTGTAATATATATTCCAAAGAAGTTGGCACAAGGATGTGTCTAACAGAGGCTAAAGAACAGAGTTAAATCCTAGGAAACAAATACTATTTTTTTTCATTCGGCCTAATACTTAGAGCTCAGATACTAGCACATGTGCTGGCAAGAGTAACAGATCCCCTATAAATTAATCCACATGCACACAAACTGACTTAAACACCATCATTATAATATATATATATATTCCAAAGAAGTGTGAGTGGGAGTGAAAGAGAGAAGAAATAAAGGAAAACCTGCTAAAGTATCAAGAAGTGTGGATTTTCCAGAACCAGAAGGACCCATAATAGCCATAATTCTCCCAGGTTCAGCATAACCGCTTAGACCTTGAAGCAACTTCTTAGTTGGTCCATGCCCAAAATTTGGCAACATTACTGTTAGATCTTCCCATACTAAGTATGCAACTCCTTGATTATGCAATACCCCTTTCTCAATATCACCACTTGTTACCTCTATCTCCATTCCATCCATCTCCAAATTAAGAACTCTCTAAAACAACAAGAAAAAACAAATAACCTTTAAACTATATATAATGACAAGATTTCTTTGTCATGAAATGATGACTCTAATGATCAGTACATATTTTTTTTCAGTTTATAAACTTCCAAAAAGTGCAACTCAAACATGTTTGCATCTATGTGTCTATATGTATTGAAGTTTTTTTTTGGAGTTAGATAATGGGCATTATGGCAAAGCTTTTATGTCAAAGGGATAGGTGGGAAGTGAGGGCAATTAATGTGATGGGGTCCAATTTGCTACTACTACAATTTATGCAGTTTACAGTTGCAATAAATAGATTGTTGCCGCCTAGCTATGAATTTATTATTTTATTTTTTGAGATATGACTCATGAGATAATTTTCCTACTTGATTCTTCGGTCCATTATTTGCCTTGATGTGTGCTTGCAACAACATTTTTAAATGAAAATTTAATGCTGATCAAGACTAATGAATGAAAAAGATGGTACGTCCTACGGTGGATCTAACGATACTTTTTCCATGTTATAATATCTCATTGATATTTGCATTAACGCTCTGATACAAGTAGAACAAGAAAACAGAAACCAAAAAAGGAAGAGAAAAATGTACTCCCTCCTTTATATAGACTCATCAATCATCATACATCTTTTAAGGTTTTTGCATGCTTTTTAAAATTATCTAACCTAGCGCCTTTTTACTTCAATTTACATGTCTCATTTAATTAAACTACGCAGTTAGAACATTAAATGATATATTTGGAAAAGAAAATGATTTTTTAAATTTTTATACACATTTAATAGACAAAATGATTGATGTTTGAGACGGCAGAAAATAATAAAAGGTTAAATATCTAACTTGAACCAAGGTGTTTGTGTTGAGTTCCCACATAGGTGGGTAAAGGTGCTTGGATCTTTATCTTGGATAATCCTTACATTTTGAACTAGTTTTTGAGATCATTTTTTTGTGCGGATTTCCCTTCAAAAGCACTGGTCTTTAATGTTTGTCCCTCAAATTGGTGGTCTTTAATTTTTGTTCTCCACCTAATATTTCAAGGTTCTGGGTTCGAATCCCAGCTCAGTGAAAAAAAAAAAAAACGCAAGACAGAGGTTTGGATTCTCAAGCCTCAGGCACAATTTTGAATGCAAAACTCTGCTTGCAGGGAGAGTTTTTCATTCAAAACTCTGGCTAAGGCCTAACTTTGCTACAAAACTCTGACTTGCAAATTTTTTTGTTTTTGACTGAGTCGGGATTCGAACCCCAAACCTCATGGTATTAGGCGAAGGGAAAAAATTAAAGACCACCGATTTGAGGGGCAAAAATTAAAGACCACCCCAAAATAAGGGCATTCCTGAGAATTTCCCTTTTGAGATTAAGTTAAGCCCAAAGTCTGATACTTTTCAATTTATAATTTAGCCGATGTTGAGCCCCCATATTATATTATTTGAATAATTCTCACATCTTGAATTAGGAGTTTTTGAACTTGAAGTTTAAAAAACTGTTTTTGAAAGTCAAAGTTATGCGTAGTCACTTGAAAAAGAAGTGAAAATTTGTTTCCACTTAAAGAACTTGAATAGCTTATCTTTAAAATATTAGTTCAATATATAGTTATCAAATGATATTTTGAAAAAGAAATTTTATGGACAAAACTGACACGTGGTGTCCTTAAAAGTGTCTTGTCTTGAAGTTTTGTCCCTGCTTAACAAAATCATTAAAAAAAAATGATCTTAAATTGAAAAAATTTGCTGGGAAGAACTTATATTGCCCATTAGAACCTGTGGCCAATTGAGCAGATTTGCTGTCTTAAATTATAGGCAAAAGCTAAAATTTGTGGTCAATTGAGCATTTTCACCGTCTCGAAATATCCTGAACTCCTTCCTTTTAGGTAAAACAAATTTATATCCACAATTTATACCCGTTAGGCAATAAAAAACCTTTGCCTCGCAAATTTTCTGAAAAAGAGACTATTTAAAAAAAAAATTACTAAGCGGGACCAAAAAAAATTAAGAAAAAATTATGTCCGCCCTTATAGAGGCCATTTGTGAACTTAACCTGGGGCCCACTGAAGTTTTATATGGGTATCTCGCACGATTGCCCCTATTTTTTTTTCGAGTCCAACACATACAAATCAGACCTTTAAAAAAAACAAAAGGCTGTAGCTACTGGCTAGCTGAAAGTGAAGTCGTAATAGTTAAGGGAAAAAAACATAAATATACAATAATATAGAAGTATTTACAGAACCTTATCAGAACTATTTAATTAACATTGAATGGCAGTTTAGGAGTTACATACAGTAATGATTTCTCTCTCTATTAATTGGGCGAGATTAGGGGCACGTCATTAACAGCATAATAATTGATTCTCTTCCTACATTTTTGCTAAAAAAATTATATTATACAACGATAATTGTGTTCCTAGTTTCTTTCCATTTTAGTTATATGATTTTGCCGTATATTATGTTTATACCATAAGTATAAATGGTATGATTTAGATATAAAAAAGTTATACCTTACATATACTACAAATATATATTTATATTTAGTAAACCTTTTTCACAAAAAAATACTTTCAACTTAACAAATTTATTCCATGAATATACAACTTTTACCGATATCTTATAATTTATACCAGAACTATAACAGTAAAAAAATTATATCAGGTATATGTAATATTATACCTTAGTATCATTATAGTATATGTTAAATTATACTATGTATACATACACCATGTCAGAAGTTAAAAAACGTCTTCAACAAAGGAGAAAGATCATAACTACTCCAGCCACAACCCAAGCTTTGGAAAGAGAGATTGATAATCTCAAACAAGAGATTTCCACCCTTAAACAACATAATATGATTCTAGATGAGAGAATTTCTAGAATTGAGGAAGGGGAAAACAAGTTATGAAAATTCCAGCAGATAATATTATAGAAAATACATCTGTGGAAGGAAGTACTAGTAAAGAAGGAGAATTTCTGAAAACTCTGGAATTTATTACTTCACAAAAGTTTTTTTTATAAAAGTTACTTTTTTAATTGATTATAATTTCAAAAAGGAATTTACTGCTCTCGTTGATAGCGGAGCTGATTTAAATTGTATTCAAGAAGGATTAATTCCTTCAAAATATTTTCATAAAACTACCCATAATCTTAGATCTGCTAATGGGCAGAAAATGAGAATTATTTTTAAATTACCCAAAGATTATATTTGCCAAGACAAGTCTGCATGCCAGAAAGTTTTGTGTTAGTAAAAGATATTTCAAATCAAATAATTTTGGGAACCCCATTTTTTCAAAAAATATTTTCTATCCAGAGATGGGATACTAAAGGTATTATAGGTACCTTTGAAGGAAAAGCTGTTGAATTTCAGTTTATAACTGAATCATTTTCAAGGATTATAAATGAAATCAAAGATAAGTTGATGAATAAATATCAACAAGTCAATTTTCTAAAACAAGAAATTTATACTCTTAGTATTGAAGAAATTTTGCAAAATCCTAAATTACAGCAAAAAATAGATTTTCTAAAAAAATCAGTTTTCATTACAAATTTGTAGTGATCACCCTAATTCTTTTTGGGATAGAAAAAAAACATATCGTTTTTCTTCCATATGAAGAAACTTTTTTGGAAGAAAATATTCCTACTCAAGCAAGACCATGTCAAATGAATTAAGAATATTCAGAATTATGTAAAAATGAGATTTCTTCTCTTTTACAAAAGGGTCTTATAAGATCTTCAAAATCTCCATGATTATGCACATCTTTTTATGTTAATAAACATGCTGAACAGGAATGTGAAGTTCGTAGATTAGTTATTAATTATAAACCTCTTAATAAAGTTTTAAAATGGATTAGATATCCGATTCCTAATAAAAAGGATTTATTGGATTGTCTCCAAAATGCTATTATATTTTCTAAATTTGATTTAAAATCAGGATATTGGCAAATTCAGATTGCCGAAGCAGATAAATACAAGACTGCTTTTAATGTCCCTACTGGGCAATTCGAATGGAATGTTATGCCATTTGGACTAAAGAATGCCCCTTCAGAATTCCAAAAAATTATGAATGATATTTTTATGTCTTATAGTAACTTTATCATTGTTTATATCGACGATATCTTGGTATTTTCAAATACTATAGAGATGCATTTTAAACATCTTGACATATTCAAGAAGATCATCATTCAAAATGGATTGGTCATATCCAAGCCAAATATGTCTATTTTCCAAATAAAGGTCCGCTTTTTAGGCCATAATATTGAGAAAGGAAAAATTATTCCTATTAATAGAAGTATTGAATTTACTTCTAAATTCCCTGATATTATTACTGATAAGACTCAACTACAAAGATTTGTTGGAAGCTTAAATTATATTTCACCATTTTATAAAGACTTGGTGAAAGATACATCTATTTTATATGATAGATTGAAAAAGATTCCAAAGCCCTGGACTGATGATCATACTCAAGCAGTTCGCAAGATCAAGAAAAGAGTTAATAATCTTCCTTGTCTAACACCAGCCAATCCTAGTTGGCAAAAAATTATTGAAACAGATGCCTCTGATATTGGATATGGAGGAATATTAAAACAATATTCTCCAGATGATAAACAAGAATATTTGGTCCAATTTTATTCTGGTAAATGGAATAACAGCCAGAAAAATTATGCTACTGTGGCTAAAGAAATTCTTGCTATAGTAAAATGTGTTCATAAATTTCAAGGAGATCTATATAATCAAAAGTTTTTAATAAAAATTGATTGCTAAGCAGCTAAATTTATGTTTAATAAATATTGTAAGCATAATGTTTCTAACAAATGTTTGCAAGGTGGCAGACATTGTTAGCCCCATTTGATTTCAAAATTCATTATAAAAAAAGGTCAGATAATAGTCTCCCTGATTTTCTCACTAGAGAATATTTGAGTTCATAATTCTTATTCATCTTATTTGCAGGATGAGGCCACAATTTAGCCTCAACTCTAATAGAGGACGAGGAGGTAGAGGAACAACATCCAAAGGAACAGGCAGAGGCCCTGTTCTCACCCAAATAGGAAAAAAAAGGCTAATAGCCGATAACATTACAAGATCTTCCAGTAATACTAAGGAAGAGATTACATATCGGCAATATCTGGATTTTATAAAATCTCAGAAGCAGAAGGATAATATTCCACCCTCATATTCCAGTGTCCTTACAGATGATGATCATGAGCACACTGATTCATATGAACAAAATGCAGAGAATTAATAATTCTCATAGAAAATGAAGACCTCCAATGGAGAGATGAACCTCGGCAAATAATGCAAAGGTATTTTGATGCAGCGTCATACGCTATAATTACTTATAAATATTGGATGAATTATGAGCTAGTTCTTTCATCTTTAGGATCAGCAGAATTTCAACATTTTTACCCTGCTAATAGTAAAAAAGTTTATAACTTTTCCAAAATCACTATAAAAAAAATTTTCTCTCCAAATGAATGGGGAATAAGTACTTTGAAGGAAAAGGATTATATCCATCCTGATCAAAAAATCTCAGTTAAATTTCATTATTGGGATTATGTTGAAGGCTTTAATAAACTCCTTTTATATGAAAATCCTAATAGGAAACATTCATGGTTTATAAAAATATGTGTCAATATTTATAAACAGGGCATTCCAAATTGTTTTTGTCAATGGGAGATCAATTATGGTCCAACTGTAAAGATTTTACTAGAACCCTTTAAAAGTTTATATACTGAATAGGTTAAAGTTTCTCCAAAAATTATAGATTTGGAGACTAATACTACATTCTCTGAAGGAATTGCTAATATGTGTTTCTTCATTGAATTCTCTATCCCATGGATCATGAAATGGTCTGTAGAAGTGGGTAATACCCTCCCCCCCCCCCCCCCCCCCCCCCACACACACACAAAATACTCCTTGCCTACATAGGATTTTTTATACAAAATTCTGGAAGAAGTTAATACAAAAATCTGCTGATAGAACTATACCTGGACGAGAGTTAATAAACTAGATTGAGACTACAATAGCCAGTTATAGAGACTCAATTCATTCCAGACAAAGGGACATTCCCAGTCCCTTCTAGCATATTGCTAGAAGATGTTCAAATCAAAAAGGGAATTATACCCCCAGACGAAATAACAGCTACATACATGAAAGAATTTATAAAAGATTTAACGAAAAATCTTAATATGGAAATTCCCTCAGATGCATCCATGGCATCAGTTGGTCATACTACAGATAATGAAGATGATGATGCAAATGCAGAACATATTTTAGCGGGTGAATCACAGAGTCCAGACAATACTGAAGACTTTTCTCAATTTCTGGCACAATGCACAAGCCAGCAGGAAGAATCTTCCAGCTCAGCTAAAGACAATGGAAAATCAATAATGAAGGGATAAGGTGGACCCCACTACAAGAATCTGCTTTTATAAAACATATCTTTAATAAAGAAAAGTATTTTGTTTTTAGTAATGATTGTATATTACTTTTTCTTTTTCAAACTTTTTTGCAAGTTTTCTGAGATTTCCAAAATTAAGGAATCTCTTTTCTTTCGGCCAAAAACTGTCGGCCATTTTTATCTTTTCAATTTTATCGTCTTTTATACTGATCCATTATATAAGGATCATTTAGTTACGATAGAAGACAGGTTTTCACAGACCACCTTCTCTCTCTCTCTCTCTCTCTCTCTATTTGTAAAATACTCTCTCTAAATAAAAAAAATTTGTTGTTTATTATCTCCATCCTTGCTGAGCACAACTCCAGTTTATTATGTAATTTTTACTTTCTTTTATTTTATTTTGATTTTAATTTTTTTTTACATATTCATATTTAGCCTAAATGACAGGCTAAAACCCCTGTGTTGAACTATATCACACTAGACTACTAGGTATTATGGTGAAAATGCTTTAATTAGTCAGGATTCATCAAAGATGGTGCTGAGGTCAGACAGAGAATAACCAGGCGGACTGTTCAAATTCAGGCGGTGGTCCTGTTTGTGTGCCTGCTGAGCCGAGGTGGCGTTAGGGCTGTTTTTGGACTTGTTCTGAGTTGGACAACCCCATCGCCAGGGTTATTAACCTAGTAAAAGTCCCTCTGCAGTATCATCTCACCGTGCGATCCGTGAAGCTCTGGATCCTTAATAATTTTTAATAAATCCACAAGATTATTACCATCTAAAACATTGATATTGGTATCTTGTATTGGGGAGAAGAGATTATAAAACTCATCCTCTTCGTTATTACCCTTGCTAGTACATGGTTGTCCCATTTGACATAGTGCACGCCCTTCATCTAAACTGGTAGAGGTATAACTCTCATTCTCAAGAACTCTAAGTCCTCCGAATTATCAGACTCAAAATCAGAATCTTCCGGTTCTGAATTTAATAAAATCTTGTATAAAGATTCTGTTAGGTCATCATCAATATCAAGGTTCTTAATCTTTTCCTTGACTTTACAATTTTTGTAAAAATGACCAACTCTGCCACATTTATAACAGGCTCTTGGATTTTTGGATTTAATATAATCCCTTCTTTTCTTGAATTCTTTTTTTCGCCTTGCTTTCTTTTGCAAGCGTTTTTCTTTCCATACTTGGAAATCTTTCTTCTTTTTCTTGCACCTAGGAGGTGCTTTGGTTTGTGGAATATCCATACCAAATTATCCACAGAATTCTCCTAATTGTTCTCTCATTTAGACCATGTCTCTTGATTTGCTGATTCAGCTTGATCTCATTGCATAAGGCTAAACCTTCCTGCATACATGTTCCTATTAACTTTCCATAAGTATAGTTATCATAATTGATACTAACTTCCCATTTCCAAAGAGCTTTTCTTAGTCTTTCTGCAAAAAGGGAGGGTAATCCATCTATAAATTTGGATTTCCAATGAGTGTCATTACATTCAGGTAATTCCATAACCCGACAAAGGAATACATCCTTATACCACCTAAATGAGGTAAGGGTTTTGCATCTTAAATTCTGAAGCATGGTCCTAATGGTTTCATTATTATTCGACCATCTTCCTAAAAAATGCTCTATAATATTAATAACCAATGAATAAACGGCATTTGGAACTATAACTGGTTCTTGAGAAGTTCCTTGCTCCCGTTTTACGGCATTCAAAATATTACTACGTTGTTCCTGGGTTAAATAATTATCCCACCAACCTTTTAATTGGCCAGTAAAACCAACAATAATCATATCTGCAATAGTTCGCTCATTATTTTTATTAACCTTGCTTACCGTACTATACATCAACATTCTATGTATGGTACAATAAATCTGTCTTTCACTATAACCATCTATGTTCCATTCATAGATTTCTTTACCACTGTAACTATTGGTAACAATATGCCCATGTTCCTCTAATAAGACATCTTGAGGAGTAGGCCTAGGATAGTAGTACATCCTTTTAGCAGGTTTATCAGCATAATATTCATCTATTTTATTAATATATGCTGCAACTTTGACTTTGTAATCTATATTAGGAAAATTATCATCATCCTTTGCTATTAAAGGGCTAATATTTAAATCTTTGAATTTCTCATCAAGCATTTGCTCTAATTCTGAAAAAGGTTTTAATTTAAAATCTTTGATTTCAGGTAGAGGCTGTGTACTTGGAGTAGCAACAACTTCCTGCTTTTTTCCCTTATTAAGGGTAGAATCATATAATTTTTCTATATGAGAAAATAGTTTGTCAATCCTATCATGAAGTGAAAGAATTTGTTTTTCACCCAAGATATTCATGTAAATATTAGAATAATTTTGTTGTTTCAGCATATTATTAATATGCTTAGCAGTAACTTGTAAAGTATCGTTTTCAAATAATTTTGAAAAGGCTGCAAAATGAAGAACTTTGTCATCTTTTTCAATTTGAAAAGATTGTTGGGGAGGAAATATAGTATTAACAATCTCTCCATTAGTCAATTTATATCCACGTTCTAAAACAGAAATATAATTTTCGACATATTTAGTGATAAACCAAGGAACAAAAGATATAATTTTGTTGACTTTGGAAAGATCCCTATAAAAGTCTTCTTGGAAAAATGTTTTTTCATCATCATTAAATTAAAATTTGGAAAAAATCCACTTTCTAAATGGTTCCCATCTGCGCATATAAAACTCATGACTAATTTTTTGTCTTGCGGGTGATCCCCGACTAAAATCAATTTTATTGACTTGATCCATTAAATACCATTAAAATCCATATCAGACATGGTTAATTCCATGTCTTGAATACCAGTAACAATGTTATCTTGATCAATTTTAAGACTACCGATTCTGTTATCATCAGTTTCTCTAATTTGAGAAGTGGAAGCTCTAGATGGAGATTTGACAATATAATCAACTGGTGAAATATAAGAATGACATGAAGAATTTGATCTAGTTAGTCTAGACCTAGTGCTGATACTATGACTTTCAGCTTTATCTAACAAAGATGGAGGTTCATATCTTAACTTAATATTCCCATGTGGGGTTTCCTCTATTTCTGAAATGTCAGTATTAATATTATTTTAAGGAGGTGCTGCTCCTTCTATGATCCACTCTTTGGGAAAATCAATTTCATCCCATTTGATGGGTCTTCGAGTAACAACTTTGGATTTGCCAAAATTAGTTTCTATCAAAATAGTTTCATTTTTAAAATCCATGATTTTACACATAGGATTCATAGTGTATAATGGTTTAAAATATATTCTATAACAAATACATGTTACCTCTGTACCAGGCATATAATCATAGCTATGTAATTTAACACTTAATATTAAAGCATCTAGAGAGTTAACATCCTGTAAAGATGCCTGCAAATTAGGATAAGCATTAAAATATACAGGGCGATAAGCCAAACTGGTTTGAACTGTCCCTATGAGGGATTTTTTCCAATTTTGGTTCCTGCCATATCTTAAAGCTGCTATAAAGTTTTCCGATAAACCTCTTAATGTAAGTGGCTTGAATGCAACCTGTACTAACCTAATATGCATAAATCTATGGGTTTCCCTATAGAGGGCTAAATCACTACATGGTTACTATCAACTGTAATTGTTTCTTCAGTAGTTTTTATCACTTGCTTGAGACCTAATTTCTCAAAAGTACCCATCTGATAAATTAATCTGGGCTGGATTTTAGGGATGGTCCACTTATTAAGCAGATCCAATTACTGAGGCATATCATATTCCTCTTTTTTACTATTTTTAATAGTACTTTTACTTCTAATGATATTCATTAGGAGATGTGTGTTGGACGTATATCACCTATTACTACTTCTGTACCATGGTTCTGATACCATTAATCAGCACGGATCGCACGGTGAGATGATACTGCAGAGTGACTTTTACTATGTTAATAACTCTGGCGATGGATATACAACTTTTACCTATATCTCATAATTTATACTAGAACTATAACAAAAAATTCTATCAGGTATATCTAATATTATACCTTAATATCATTATAGTATATGTTGAATTATACTACACATAAATACATACCTCTAAAAATGAATTATACCATGTATATATAATACTATATCTCAATAAATTATAATATAAATGAATTATACCGTGTGTGTGTGTATATATATATATATATATATATATATATATATATATATATATATATATATGGTTAACTAAATATTTTATTGTCATAGTGATTAAGAAAATTAAGGGAGTGTATCAGTTAAAGAGGAGAGATAAAAGATGATAAACCTTAAGAGAATATAACTGAATCCCAAGTTTAGCGACATACATAGAGCCTATTTGACCAACTTATAAGCCCTTTTTAGCTTATTTTAGTGTTTGGGTAAAAATTTAAAGTGCTTAAAAAGAGTCATAAAGTGCTTAAAGTCGGCCAAGAATGAGAAGTTGGTGATTCCTAACTTTTTTTTTGGGGGGGCTTAAAAGCCATTTGGTTTGACAATTAAAATTACTTTTATATCCCTCATATTTTATTCTAATTCCAATACTACCCTCTCACCTAAAGCCCTAAAAATACGATCTTTTTTTTTTATCATCTTCTACAACGCAGCCTCTCACCTAAAGCCCTAAAAATATGATCTTTTCCTCTTTTCATCATCTTCTACGCAACCCTCTTGCTTTCACTGCTGCTTTTCACCTTGGGAAGTTCTTCTTCATTATTCTCTTGCAAGTTCAGTCACTTGTATTATTAATCTGAAGAATTCGAAATCTAGTGCACTTTTGTGAGTGATGGAGTTATCAAAAGGAATTGGTAATAGATTTTTACTCTATTAGGTGTCTACGATTTCAAACTACATGTTTTGGTCTCAGACTTGCTTAATTTTTTAAAACTAATTTTGACAAGTATTTATTAACATTCAGAGCATTATTGCCCCCTTCCCACCCACCCAATTCGTGGAAGCTATAGAATTGATCATAGTATCCTTCTTAAATTCTTCAGATTTCAATTGAATTTCAGGTTCTTATTTCTTTAGCCTTTATTTTATTTGTTCTCAATGATCTTCAATATTATGAGGGAAAACCCATAAAATAGAAGTGAAGAACCCTATTTGATTTTAAGAAAATTAATAATTAAGAGTTCAAAAAATATAAGAGTAATAAATGATGCTTAAGGACTCGATTTAATAAAATGAGAGTATCAATTATGATCACACCGAAAGCTTAAAACGTTTGGTCTAAAAGAATTACCCTTTGAAGCATTCAGTCAAAAAGAACAAGGTTAAAATAAAGAAGCCATATTAGAATTGAAAGCTCTGGACATATATTTGGACTTACATTGATTTTAATTAGTTGAAATATTTTTATATTGTTTGACTTCCCTTCCTTATTTTTCTTATATATTACTTTTCGTGTAGTATTCGATTTTCCTTCAGATTTATGTGCTCTTACCTTTTGCTCTCGTGGTTGTAGTATTTGTTTGATTCCTATAAGTTCGAGCAAGAGTGGGCTGGTTTGCTTCGTGTTTGAGGTATATTATCACTTCTTAACTTCATAAAAGGGCTCTTAAGGACCGTTTAGTATGTGGTGATTGGAAACCGTGAGTCTGAGTTATTGAATTTGTTGTGGCTGTTTGTTTGGTTATTGGGCTGCCAACATTGTGATGTTGCTAATTTCTGGGCTGATTTATCTCTGTGGTTGAGTGTCGTCAGCAGAGTGATTAAGTTCCGACGTGTGCATTTCCTTTTGAGAACTTCAATATCCCTCTGTAACCCCGGAACTTTTGGCCTAAGTCTAGGTGAATATAAACAACTACTGTCTGAATTCTGCTCAGCTAGCCTATCCTAATAAACAGATGAATCCTTCATTGATGAACTAATGGATGACTCTCTACATACATCATGGTTAAATTTCTCGAGGGGTTTCTCGGTCTCCCTTTTCTCAATGTAATCTCGGATTGCACATCAGTTCAAGGGAAGGTCCTCATATATGACCTAAAAATGTCACAAACTGCTAAAAATCAAGAGAATCCTGTCATACGAATGTAGGAAAATAAATTTCAGTGTTAAGTGGATGAAGAGAGTAGACATGGATACAAACCTCTTCCATAATTGCTTCAGGAAGAAAAGAATTCTTGTGCATTTTTGACTCCACACTGTACTTCAATAGAGTATGATGACTTCCTAATTGCTCTAAGATCCATTTTTCCTTGAAAAGAATCGAAGTCTCCTTCCACCTGCTCAAAGCTAATTTCTTGCTCTATATGTTCCGATAAGTCTAAGACTACATGTGCAGGGAGTACTAGGGGTGTCAATGATTCGGTTCGACCGGTTATTTGACAAAATTTAAACCATCCCAATTTTTTAGTTACTCCGTATATATAACCAAAACTAAGCTTTTCAAAACCGTACCAATCATCTCGGTTTTTCTTCGGTTTCGGTACGATTCGGTTAATATTCGGTATTTTATTCTTACATGCATACAATTTTTTTTGGTCTTAAATTCCCATTCAATGATACTTAATATCCACATACACAGTAATTCATGTATGCAGAGAACACATATTGGTTATTGCAAAGAACAGATAACTAGGTTCCAACAAGATACATTTGAGACAAAATTATTTTTCTAATTGTCAAAAAAATACCCTCAGGCGATGAGACTTGTCTTGTGCAGTAAGTTTGGTCCCTTTACTCATTTCATTTCATACACTATCCTCTGCACTTTTTCCTTGTCCACTCACATCTTTCATTCCTACAAATTCAATCATCAAGCACAACATCCTAATATAGAGCCACAACTTAAACTTGCTGGAAGAATCGATCCAAACCAACACAATATACACACCAATCTATACGGTGTACAATGATATTAACAAGTAAAGTTAATTCAATTAATAATCAATTCACTAAATGTCCACTCTATTAGGAACAAAAGGACAACTAATGCAAAATTCAGTAGAAGTTAATAATTAAAACTTGCAATAAGGTTGAAGGAAACAAACTGGAAATAAATATTATAGATGAACTGCACTAATGCAACCACGCCTACTTGTAACGAACACACCAACTGCAATAAATTCTTGTTTGGTTTCTTCTGAAAAAAATATAGTATCTCTATCATAGAAAAAATATTTAAACATAAGAACGATAAAAATTAAAGTGATCTTGCAAGCAGCATTGTGGCATAGCACTGAAAACAGCAAGCGAATGACTTCTTCCAAGTTGCCAAAACATCAACTAGTCTTTTAGCTGCACCAAAGGAACTTACGTTATCATTAATTTATCAAGAAAAGTCTATTTGATGAATAACTAAAAGCAATTGTCTTACCAGCGATAGCCTTGAACCCAAGTTATTTATCAGATTAGCAATGACAGTTGAAGCAGAACCCAAGTTATTTATCAAGATATTTCTCTTGGAAGATAAAGCCTGTTTGGATGGGCTTATTTTAAGCAGCTTATAAGTTGTTTTCAGCTTATAAGCTGCTTTAGATAAGCTAAGTCAAACGGGCCCAATTATTTTTTTGAGCTTATTTTAAACACAAAATGACTTTAAGCTGGTCAGCCAAACACTCAAAAAAGCTGAAAACAGCTTATAAGCAACTTATAAGCCAATTTAAACGGGCTCATAATTTGAAACATGGAACTAAACATCATAGAGACATTATTTAAGAAAAACTAAAGAATTCTACCTTATATTATACTTTAGCTTAAATTGTGGCAGTTTGTTTGGTTATTGGGCTGCTAACACTATGATGTTGCTAATTTCTGGGCTGCTTTATCTATGTCGTTGAGCGTCATCGGCATAGTTCATGAACGTTTATTTCTCCTTTCTTCAGATTGTTTACAGTCAATCATGCCGGAAACTAGTAAGGCACGAAGTAATGCTAAGTGGGATGATGATGCCACCATTAAATTTATAGATTTGTGTGAAAATGAGACTAGACAAGGACGTAGACCACACACTCATTTAAATAGAGATGGATGGAATAATGTTGTTGAAGAATTCAATAAAACCACGGGAAGAAACTATGATAAAAAAAAACAAATGAAAATCATTGGGATAACATGAAAAAAGATTGGATTCTTTTTAAGAAGTTGATGAGAGGGGAGACAGGTTTAGGACGGGATGCCACGAAAAATACAATTATGGCAGATGATGATTGGTGGGAGCAAAAAATTAAGGTACATCTCTCACATTTTTCTATATGTCTTTCTTGTTTCTTTCATTACTAAATTTCTTGGTTTGTTTAAAGTAGTTTTGAATTTTTTGTTACAGAAGGATGATTGATATAATAAGTTCAAGAAAATAGATCTTTCACTTATTTGGTATTGCTATGATGCGTTGTTTTCTAATATTGTTGCTACTGGAGAAAGAGCACGTACAGCGAATCAAGAACAAATGTCTGGCATTGGAGTAGATCTTGATGAAGAAGGAATAAATGATATTGGTGGCTGTGACAAAGAACACTTTATCAATCCTAATGATGAAAGTGATGATATATAGAATGTGGATTCTATTATGTTTCCTAAGCCGTCGCTAAAAAGACGAGGTTCAATTGATGGTATCGGAACTAGCACTCAAGTAAAAAAAAAAATAAGGCAAAATCTGGTGTGGGATCAATGAGAGAGGATATACACTCTCTGGTGGAGTTTATGTCTAGCAAAAGCATTGCTACATCTCCTTCAGTAGATGATCCCGTCATTGATAAGTGTATGAATGTGTTGGCAAATTTTTCTGATATTCCTACTGGGAGTGGAAAGTACAACTATGTTTGCAACATGTTTCTTAAGAAGGACGTATGTCAACTGTTTCTTAAGATGGAAACTGATGAAGCTTTGAAGTCTTGGTTGGAGTATAACTATTAGTTATACCTTGAGAAAATGGGCTGATTGTGTTGCTATAGTTAAATGTTTTTATTGTTTAATGTTCGAACATTATGGTTGTGCGTGTAAACTTTACTTATTGCTTCTTGTTTAGACGTTGGGGTTGTATCCTTAAATCTTATGGTTGTACGTGTAAACTTTATGTATTGTTGATGTTGTGGTTGTATCCTTAAACCTTATGGTTATTGTTGTTGTGTTGACTTTAATGAATATGGGAACTTTACGTATTGTTGTGGTTGTTGTTCTTTACTGATGGAATAGTAATTTGAGATTTACAATGTGATTTTCCGAAGATAGAGATGAGTGTATTGAAACAATGGAGTTTCTAAAAAATCTTGAAATTGGGTTCTTATGGAAAAACTTTCATTCTTTACTAATTTGAGTCATTTCCGTTTTCAGTTAAATGGAGAGTTGGGTAATTAGAAATGTGGTATCTCCTCATTTAAGTGATTTGTTAGATGACGAAGATCAAGAACTAGAAGAGATTCGGAGAGAGCAAGATGAGAAGGAACAGATGGCTTTGTGTCGTATAACAGGTAAATACATTTTGATGTATTGCGAAAAATACCTATGCAAAGAACCTTGTCGTACATCAATGCGCTCTGGAAATGAGTTTATTCAAGAGATATTACGAGGAAATGAGACTCGTGGGTTATGAAAATTTCCGATTGAAGAAGGCGGTGTTCATTGATCTATCCAATGACTTAACTGACAAATATGGGCTTAAACCCACATGTGGAATGTCTATACATCAAATGTTAGGCATACATATTCTTGATGACTTGTGCACATAGAGCTAGAAATCGAATCACACAAGATATCTTTCAACATTCTAGAGAGACAATTCATAGACACTTTCATAGTGTTTTAAAGGCCGTTTTTAAGCTTGCAATAGATATCATTAGACCACATCCAAATTATAATGATGCTTGCGATGCTCACAAGCCATGTAAACACCCTTTCTTTAAAGGAAGTAACTCGATTATGATAATTTATTATTTTGCATTGTATCTTTACTGCCCTTATATAAGAAAAGCTTTATGATAGTTTCTTGCCCCTTAGAATTCCAGGAGCAAAAAATGGATGCCAGGTTTCTTATTTTACATTCACTTCTTGTAGGATTGTATTGGAGCAATTGATGGCACGCATGTTAAACCTAAATTACCGCAAGGTCAAGAGATACCATATATTGGACGTAAAGGTTATCCGACTCAGAATATTCTCGCCGTTGTTGATTTTAATATGTGTTTTACATTTGCATGGGCTGGGTGGGAAGGAGCAGCTCACGATAGTCGTATATTTGCTGAGGCCCTTCGTAGGCAAGAGCTCAACTTTTCACATCCACGCGGAAACAAATATTATCTAGTTGATGCAGGATATTCACACATGAATGGATACATGACTCCATACAAAGGAAATAATGTGAGATATCACCTAGCTGAATTTCGCCGCAGTGCAACTCGACAATTGCGAGAGCCAAGAGGACGCATTGAGAAATTTAACTATTTACATTCTTTTTGTAGAAATGT
Organism: Lycium barbarum; assembly: GCF_019175385.1. Classification (NCBI taxonomy): domain Eukaryota; kingdom Viridiplantae; phylum Streptophyta; class Magnoliopsida; order Solanales; family Solanaceae; genus Lycium; species Lycium barbarum. The sequence goes on from NC_083342.1 coordinate 22,542,606, forward strand.
AGTAGATCGCACATTTGGCGTTTGGAAAGCAAGATGGTCTATTTTGAGAGACATGTCATACTATCACATTGACACACAAAGGGACATCGTACTTGCTACTATGGCTATTCACAATTTTATTAGAAAGAAATGCAATGTGGATGATGCATTCCAAACAGCCGAGAATGAGAGCTATATTCCATCGGTTGATTCTAATAATACTGGCACAACTTCAAGAGCTAACAATGTAGATGTCGAAGACGTAGGAGAACAAAATGATGTCTATTAGATGGGGTTTCGTGATATGATTGCTAGTGACATTTCTAATGCTTGATGCTTGTATTATATGAATATTTTTCACTTCTTGTATTTATAGTGGAGTGCTTTCGGCTGTATTAGCACTTTTATTTTGTGTCAAATTCTCCATATTTGAAATATGAATCGTATTATCCTTTTGTATAAAACATGAAGGCGTTGGGATACTACATGAATGAATGCTTTATTACCTTCTTAACTTTGGAAAGATATCTCTGGCACCATATTATGTGCAAATGCAATGATAGAATTTCTTGAATGACTTTAAGAATATGTTTTTTTACAACAGAATGTGCAAATGCAATGATAGAATATATGTTGCTGCAATTGCCCCTGTACATTTTAAAACTATAAGTAACATATATTTATAAAGTTAACTCAAATAAAAAGTTTATAGTGGAAGTGATTTTGAAATATAAATTACTTTTGATTTGAATCAACTTTAGAGTTTAAAAATCTTATAGTATCAACTTGTTTATGGTGTTAACAGCTTTAAGGGTATTTCAGTCATTTTGACAGAAAATAAGTGCTTAACAGCACTTATGTACCAAACACATCAACAACTTATTTTCAGCATAAGCACTTTTATCCAAACACACAATTGCTTATTTATAATATAACTTTCAGCACTTAAAAGTTCTAAATGCACTTTATACATAAAAGTCACTTTTTAAGCTAATCCAAACGGACTCATAATTTTTACATCTTCTAATTAATGGTACATCTTTTTCTAATATTTTTAAAATGTTAATAAAAAAAACTGTTATTTTTGAGAAACTTTAAAAGTGTAACAAGCCACATAAAATTCTCCATAGATGGACAAGTGAGGGATGACTCAGTGGTTAAGCACCTCCACCCACGACCGGTAGGTACTGGGTTCGAGTCACACTGGAGGGGAAGTGTGGAAACAATATAAATCCTCCTAAAAATGGGAGGGGAAAAAAAAAAAAAAAAAAAATTCTCCATAGTTAATGAGAACCCGACCCGTTATCCATCATGTTGATTTGAAATCCGAACCGACCGGAGTCTAACGGCATTGCCGCAAAACCCTAAAGCCTAACAAAAAAAAAATCTCTTTCTGTTTGGGTTGTAAACGAGAAAGAATGGAGCAAAGAATGGGGAATACATGGAGAATGACAGTAAATGAGAAGAAGTTTATAGAATCTGCCTTAGAATCTGAACTCAGAATAGATGGTAGGCGTCCCTTTGATTATCGAACCCTCAACATCAAGTTTGCTAGGTATCTAACAAGCTACTCTTAACTCTTATCTCCTTTTTACCACTTGTCTTTTTACTCCTTTATAATTACGGTATCTATTCAATGATTTATGGTTACTAAGGTACTCCCAATAAAAAAATACGGAATATTACGCTCTATGTCTCCTGGGAGAAAGTATTTACACCATGTAGCCCATATTTGCAGTTTGTTACCCCCATATTTGTGTATAAACACCTTTTATGCAATGTTGATACATTACGTATAATGCTTTCCCCAGGAATAGTGTTGTATAATATGGTAAATTGGGCTACCTGGCGTAATATTTTATGTTGGCTTGTATATTTCTTAAAATTATATATATGCAGTGGCATAAACAGAAATTTTGGTAAGTAAATAATTTATTTATTTATTCCCGATGAATGGAGCAAAATTCCGATTACCGCAAATCATTCTTGATGAAATTCACTACCTAATATAGGTCAAAGATGCTAAACTAGGAACCATAATACCGTAAAACACCCATTTTTGTTACTACAACAACAACATACCCAGTGTAATCCCACAAGTCGGGTCTGGGGAGGGTAGGATGTGCGCAGACCTTATCTCTACGTTTGCGTGATAGAGAGCCTGTTTCCGATAGATCCTTGGCTCAACAACGCAATATCAACATGTTAAACGGAAAAAAATATCGCCAAGATAAACATAACCAATAAAACAACAAGGTAACAAATAGATACGAAGTAAAAGATAATACACAAGTACTAAATATTAATAATACAACACATACAGTTGCTACAAACCTTAACCTTCATATCTAGGGTCATGTCCTTAGGAATTTGAAGGTGAAAGTGCCCACATGGGTTGCTAAGTTAATAAAGCTTACTGCTCTGTGGCGGCTCTCATTCTTCATTGTAGTTGGAATTTATTTGAATATAATCAATCTGACCTTTTTTTTAACATATGGCTATACTTGTTCTGTTCTATCTTTAACCCTTTAATATAAGTCAATTATTTTCTTCTCTTTATAGTCATCTTAAGGCCTATGAAGTTTTTCTTATTTAAAGAACAAATACAGATAGATGAAACAAAAGTTAACTACAAACTAGTGTCTGCTCTTGGTTTTTCCCCCTTCAAATCACTAACCAATAATTGTGGGATGTGTTCTTTTGGTTGTAAACGATAATACTTGAGAATTTAGGAGGTAGGTTTTCAATAATAAATGGAGAACAATTAAAATATTCCATAATAACCGAATAGAAGAAGAGCACAAAAACTCTCTTTATTAAGAGGATTTGTTGTAGTTCGTCAATATTTACTCTAGCCATCAAGCTACTGTAACCATTCTTTATCCTGGTAGGGAATTGCTGTCTTTGCGAAGCCCACATAGGCTGAGTTATTTTCCCACAATATACACGTATAAATTGCTTTTACACCATTTCTATTAATCCCAGATGGAATTTTAGATGGTTTTGGGACATGGTTTGGAAGTATAGAAATAGAAAATATACAGTGAATGTAGTTTTCGATTTGTTTGGTTGTTTCTACTTACACTTTTGAATAGAAGTTTAATTTTAGTGAAGAAGAATCCATTTGAGTATGTCTAATTTAGTTGTAGATCTTCTGTTATGGACTGCTTTTGAAACTTTCAACCTCTCCTCGGCATAACTTATGCTTGTTTCGAATAAATCTAAGTAAGCACATGGAGTAAAGTTCTTTCCCTTGTCCATAATTTTTGTTTGCTGTACTTCTCAGTGTAACACTTCTAGTTTAACATTTATAGCACCACAAGTTTGCCATATTAAGATATAATGAGAAATTTTACGCTGTTTATATACATCTGTTACTGTTTCTTATGATATGTGACATATGCTTGCGCGATTCATATAAGACTTTGAATTATGAGTGTTAATTTGCAGAGAAGATGGTTCATCAGAAGTTCAACTGGGGCAAACTCATGTTATGAGCTTTGTTACATCGCAACTAGTGCAACCCTATCGAGATCGACCAAATGAAGGAACCCTTTCCGTATTTACTGAGTTTTCCCCAATGGCTGATCCTTCATTTGAGGTAGGTCGTCCTTCAGAGTCTGCTGTGGAGTTGGGTCGCATAATTGACAGAGGGTTAAGGTAACATTTCCTTTACTTTTTGCTTCAAGAAATATATGTCTCCCTTTGATAAGAGACTGTTATGCATCAAGAAATGTATTATAAACTGTATATTGTCTTTCTTCGAAATATTATAAGAGGTATATTGTAGAAAAAAGAGGTTTTACTATCCTCTGTGTGTGTGTGTGGGGGGGGGGGGGGGGATATTGTTTTATGCTTATAATTTCTGAGCATTCTTTTTTTTTTTTTTTTTTTCCCGTAGTAATAGTGGTTTGCTTTTTTAGCTTTTGGTGTAGATCTGTTTGAATGTATCATGTATTATTCATTTGTCTGTAGAAAGCAGATAGCAAAGCAATCTTGTATGTAATATTTAGTAATGCATCACTTGGTTTGTTTGCCCAGATAAATACATAATTTGAAAGAAAAAAAATTGTTGTCTTTGGTTAAGGCTTCTTTATGCTGATGTTTAAAAAGGGTAATGCAGGGAAAGCAGAGCTGTGGACACTGAATCACTCTGTGTTGTGGCTGGGAAGTGGATTTGGTCAATTCGTATTGATCTCCATATTTTGGACAATGGAGGGTGAGTTGCAGTGGTGCACATTTGGGTCCAGTTAAGTGCCCATCTGCGTCTCCATCTGAAGTTATTGAACTAATTGTGTGATTCTCCTATAAGTGCAGTAATCTTGTTGATGCTGCCAATATTGCTGCTTTAGCTGCACTTTCGACATTTCGGAGGCCTGAATGTACACTTGGAGGAGATGACGGCCAGGAAGTGATAGTGCATCCGCCGGAGGTTTTCTTTCTTGCTTATTTCCCGTTAAATGGAGTTCAAAAAAAAATTGTGTTTGCATTGCCAGTAGTATCTTTTTGGACAGAATCATCAGTTTAACCCATTTTCAGAAGAAAAATGTTTGGTCAAACAACTACTTTTGACTCCTGCATTTCCCCATATATTCTTCCTTTATTGGAAATTTCCCTTGGAGCTTTCCTTTGTCATTGTTTAACACATCATTATGTTCGGTCGTAATATAATCATGGTGTCTTGATTATCCAAAATAAACAAACTATTGTGGTGTCTCCTATGTTTTCTTTCCCTATTAGTTTCTCTTGAAATTTGGAAAACTTCACTTAGATAAGCTGAAATTTTGAGCTCTGCTGAATCTGTTTATATCTCAGAGGAGATTTCTATTTTCAGTAGAGTTAAAATAGTTGATTTGGAGAGATATTATACTTGTTAGGTAGTAGCTGCTTATATTCTCGATTGTGTTCCCTCTGTTTGTCTTTGACTTAGACCCTGCTAACTTGGGAACTTAGAAAAAAAGAGGGGGAAAAGAAAGAGAATTCAGTATAAGCCTTAGCCTTGGTGTAACTGGTAAAGTTGTTGCCATGTGACCAAGAGGTCACGGGTTCAAGCCGTTCCTCTTGCAGAAACGCAGGGTAAGGCTGCGTACAATAGACCCTTGTGGTCCGGCCCTTCCGGGGACCCCCCTCATAGTGGGAGCTTAGTGCACCGGACTGCACTTTTTTATGATCTGTAATAAAAAACAGTCTTCTGTACCATCATAATAAGAGCACCTGGCTTGCCTGTTCACAATAAACTCAAATCGATGTCAAACATCTCATACCAGAAGACGTGGTCATAATCATAGCTATTCAAGGACAAATGAATATATTCGTTGCTTACTCTTTCTATTTGTGTTTTACTTGTTGTTTACATTCTGTTGCTTGCAGGCCCACTGGGTTAGCAGTCATCATGTTAGTGTCTATCTGGATTAATACATGGACTTGTTACTCCATTTCAGCTTAATTGTTCATATCTTGATCAATATAAGAAAGTGTAATCTTATACCATCTATGTAAACTGTATATTTTTCTGGTGTATTAGCAACTTACATGCCACTGTGGGGTAATGCATAAAACCATCCACTTTACTCAGAAATAGTATGAGCAGAGGAAGCTCCTAGATTGTATATATCTCTGCAGTTTGTAACATTTAAAAAAAGAACAGAAAAGGGTCAAAAATACCCTTGAACTATCGAAAATAGACCTTTTTTACCCTTCTTTAAGTTTTGGGATCAATTTTACCCCGCCGTCAAAAATACTCATGCTTCATCCAGAGTATTTCGCTGCTATCCATTATGTGCTTGTAATGGGAAATGCTCTTTTCCATTGCTATCACTGTGTTTGAAATGTTGGTTAAAAATGTTAAATGTTGACTTATTGAGTACTTCTTGAATTTTGGCAGGTGAGGGAGCCACTTCCCTTGACCATACACCATCTACCTATAGCAGTAACTTTTGCATTTATTGGAGATGAGAATATGGTATACAACTGTTAAAAAATTCCTCTTTTCATGTTTTATGCTGTTATAATTGGCAATTGTGTGGTCTTAAAAAATCTAATGTGAACTTCTTCTAACCTAACTGGTATTGGTAGGTTATAGATCCAACACATTATGAAGAAGCCGTTATGGGAGGGAGAATGTCTGTCACCCTGAATGCAAATGGTGATGTCTGTGCAATTCAAAAAGCTGGAAGACAGGGTGTCATGCAAAGTGTTGTCATGCAGTGTCTTCGCATAGCATCAGTAAAGGCCGGAGATATAACTAGCAAAATTAAAACCACCGTAAGTATTTGGTATCTCAGACTAAATTGCAAGTGCTGTTGGTACCGTTTTCTTCTTGCATTTTGTGCTGAAAGATGACCGATGTTTTAAATCAGCAGCCCCTTCCTTTTCCAAATTAGTCTTTATCTTGATTGCTGTTGTTGGTCATTCTTTCTGCTTTTCCCTTGCCACTAGTACTATCATGTCCCACTTCATTGCTCTAAACATCAAGAACTTACACTAAGATTGGAGAAAAATCTATGTAATAATTTTCTATGTTTCGGTTTATTTGGAACTGCATAAAATGTGGATAGAATTTGGATGATAGCTCTGTGAACAAGAAGGCAATTCAATCCTGTTCCCTATGTGAATGGCCAAAGTATGAATTTGGGTTACATGTTAGATGCTTTCTGTGAGTTCGGAATATAAGTTTGTGTTCGCCAACCTGTGCAAGTGGTTGTGGTTGGTATATTGACGCCTAATGGGTTTGATTGCACTCTTTTTGAAGGTTGAATCTTACAACACAGAGAGAGCTCTCAAAATGGTCAAGCGACATGCTCCTCCTAGTAAAGCAGTTGATGTCAATGAACCAAGTCAAAAGGTATGTGGATGCTGTTTCATAGGCTAAGTGTTTGTGTAGAGTCATTGTATTGACTGATTAGAGTCATTACGATTAGACACATTTAATAAGGGTAAGAAAAAATAGTTAAAATGGTTCATCTTTTGAAATCAACTTCGGTCTTAATAAAATCTAAAAAATGGTGGATATTGCTAGGAAAAGAAATCACATCTCCTATCAAATCTTAGATAAGTGTATTAGCCTCTGAATTGTTAGAAATTATATTTTTCATGACAGTGTCGAGCCTTAGCTGAAGCAAACTTAATCTTCAGCATTAAGAATTTTGACTTAGATTTTTCAGTCAACTGAGTTTCAGTCTTAAGACTTCAGTGTTCAGTTTTCTTATTTCTTTCTCCTTGATAATAAGGCTAAGCAAATTTTGGAGGAGCAAAAATTGAAATCAGAAGAGTGCAGTGTTAGTCAGAGCGATGACATGGATGTCGAGCAGGGTAGAATCAACAAGAGAACTGATAAGACCCTGAGTTTCACAAGCGGGCCCTCCAGTTGGTAAACCTTTGTCCTGTCTTACTCTGATTTGCAATGCAATTTCACATGCTTATACTAGTTGCCAAAGTGCCCTGGACTGGTATCTTTGGGCCAAGAGGTTTATTGTTTTTGACATGCATATTGTACCACTCATGCAATTTCATCTTACTATAGAAACCAAAAGCTATTCTTTGGTGAAGCAGTTCATATATTCTTGCTTTGAAAGAACTAACCCATTTAAGAGGATATGCATTTCTCCGACTTAAAGTGCATCCAGAAACTTATTTGGGCATGTTAATAGTTGATTTTGTTCTTAACTCACTGCAAACCATTCCTTCCTCCTACTTAGGGATCCATATTCAGAGGGTGTCAACACAGATGAATTGAAAGCTACTCTTGCTTCTCGTGGTGAGTTTTATGATTTTATATTAAGTATGAGCTTGGAGTTCCTTGTGTATGGTTCTCTGACTTTAACATACTGCAAACGGGCTGAATGTGATCCAAATGAGCTTTTTACGAATAATGATAATCTGAACTGTATAGGTTTCAGAACAGTGAAGTTCATGTAGTGTTTGTAAGCATGGTTTATTATATGTATCTATATGTATATATGTGTATTTTGTGTGTGTATATATATTTGTTAATATAGTCAAAAACTTTGCTAATCTTATATCAAAGAGAGACTTCATTTTCTGTGCGATTGACAGCTTTACTTGTCAAAGTAAATATAGAAATTATACAAGGACTATCAAATTTGATCACTCCTACACAACCATCCTACCAAGTTAATTTGTTTTCTCCTAGGCAAGTAATACTATTCTATCATATCACTTGTCATACCAGCTATTCCCTCTGTTTCTATTTGTTTGCCTTACGTTCCTTTTTTAGAAACTTCTTAATTTCAACTTTCCACATGGCATTGTTTAAGACCGCAAGATTAAAGGGCATTTTGGTACATTCTACATATCTTTAATTTAAAACCACAAGATTCAAAAGTCTTCTTTACTTTCTTAAACTCCATGCCAAGTCAAAACCAGACAAACAAATTGAAAGGGAGGGAGTATATATTTCTTTAAAAGGGATAATCTTATTAGCAGATTAATCAAAATTATTGCAGAACAAGAGGCAGTTGCCTAATTTTATTGATCAAGTTGCCTACTTGATTTTTAAATAAACACTCCATATTCACAGTGAATATTGAGAGTGAGTTTGGGTCAAATCATGAATCACGTTACCGCTTCATCTGACTAAAACCTTCTTCTAGATTATCTCTTCAGCTCCTTCTGCCCCTTCTAGCTCTCTTACTGTTAGTTCTCCTCCATTGGGTGTTATACAATAAGGTTACCATATATTTCTCTGCTCTATTTTCTTTTCTTGCTTCTTTATTTTCTCCTGTAAAATTCTTTGTTGTTGCTGTTGTTTCTTTCTCAGATCTGTTTCTACTGTTAGTATTTTCACCTCATTTGTCCCTGCATATTTCTTTCTTTCTTGGTTGTCTTTTGGAAATACAGAGATGTATGATTGAGACTTGAGAGGATGTGACTTTTTTAATCTATCTTGTAATTTGGTTCAAAGAAAAGTAGGAGGTTATGTGTCTCTTTCTGACTATTTCTCTTCTAATCACCTAATTATTGCCTTGAATGTTATTATTTTGAAGGGTACATCTTTTCAATTCTTCGTCCCTGCACGGTTGAGCTGTAGATTTTTCATTTTATGTTTTGATCTTTGAACTTGAAAGTGGTTAACGCTAAGAAAGTAAGAAGCTTGTGAAAACCAGAAAGTTTGTGTGCTGAAGTTTGAACATTCTCACTTGAAACAATGATGGCAAGACTGGGGATAAGTTGACTTGATACATTGATTGATTATACATTATGCAGGTTCATCAGCAGTGCCTATGAAACTAGACAATTTAGGTGATAATACTAGAGATGAAACAAAATCAGATGAACCACTTTCAGATGTTAATCCAGTATCTTCATCGACTGACTCCGCTGGAAAAGAAATGGCAATAAACAGAGAGAAGACTTTGCAAGATGCTGTTAAGCCTAAGAATAAACGGAAAAAGAAGAAGTCGTCTAATATTGCTGCAGCTTAGAGAATGCATGTGTGATCTATCTTTTTGAGGTACGTGGTTGATTATGTTAATTCTGGTATGTAACCTATTCCAGCTTGTAAGTAGCATCGGTTCTTGGTAACTGCATTCTTCCTTCCTTCAGATTTGGGGAAGAGGTGCGTGGTTGCTTTAATCAGATGCCTTTTAAAAAAAAAGTTCGATTTCTTTTAGCAATTATAGTTATCCTCTCCAGTGCAGTAGCACTGTTCGTCCTTTCTTATGTCTCATTGTGTAGTGGGACACCTTTAGGTTTGATGAGAAATGGAAGTTATGTCCTCAGGCTTGGAAGAGTATTATTTGCACTTTTGTGTTATGAAAGGATTATCATTTCGCTGGAAAACTGCGAGGAATTCTCAAATAGACTATATCTCCACATTTTTCCTTAAAAGGTTACTTATCAAAAAGTAACTTTTTTTTTTTTTTTTTTTTAGTTTCAAAAAAAAAAAGTAACTTTTTTCCATAAATGTTTGTTATTGTCCTTGCTTTGTGACTAGGTCATCTTTCACCCCTCCAAGGCTTCAACTTTAGCGTGTGCTACTATAATATTATTAAGATACTAATTTGAAATAATTTGTTGACATTCTTAAGTTGTTTTATATATCGCCCAAAAAGGAATTGATCAGTGTTCCTTTTTGCTAATTTTCAAGAATGTCTATACCAGTAGAGCAACCTCCATCTCTTCTGCATTTTTTTATGAAGCTCAAGTAAATTCAGGAGTATATGGTTTTATTAGCACTAATTGATAAACAGTGCACAAGTTTTAAAAAAACAAAATACCTTTTTATTTCTATACGAGTTTTATGTGGGAGTTCTGAATCAAGCCGGTTATATGTGGGTGTATCATTTGGTATGGCACCCAAGGTACTACAATACAATTAAGAGAATACAAGCACAAAAAGGAGCAAAAGGGCACAACCACATGAAACATAGAAAAGCTGTTCCAAAACAAACTTACCTGTCCTCTGGGTCGAGCTCGTCGCACCGGGCTTGCCTAGTGTGGGTTACCTCTCCTATGTGGTTTGCGAGCTATTGCACTGGAGCTGGGTTTACCCTGTGCGCACCCGAAGGGTAGCAGCTGCGGGTCCCATGTCATCAAAAAAAAAAAAAAAAACTTGTCCATTTTGATGCTACCTATTGAGTTTTGGCCAAAGGATGAAACCTGCTCATTTCGATAAACTTGAAAGTTGTTTTTTGTTCACAGTGATATTTTAAGGATGTATTTTAAGTTATGAGTATGCTTCAGGGATGTTTTTGGCCAAAATCTCCTACCTATTTCAGTGAAATCGTTCCAATTCTTCATCTTGTCTGAATTTCTTTCTACTGAACTAAGTGGAGTTTAAAGGTATCAAAAGTTTGAAACCAGCCAGTCGGTACAAGGTAGTGCTTACTCATTACTCTGGTAGAGATCAAAGCTTCATGACGCCTCTAGTTATTTGGTTATACATCTGTTTTACGAAAATACATACATCTAACTACTTTCATTTTCAGATTGAGATTACTCGGCCTGGTATTAGTAAATTCTGTGACTAATTGCACAGCTGGAGCAGCACATGAAGTTTCCTGACACGAGCAGCTAAAGCATTGTCCTCGAATTGACGAACATGAATTGAAAGCATTGCCATCGATGTTCAGTGTGAATGAAGGATTAAAGAATGCTGCATTTGGTATTGGTCACCTTGCTTGAGTTCCAATCACTTGATCCCGCACCAGAACTATTGGCATTCTTACTTTCTAAAATCTTGATTTGAACTTCTCATGGACTTGAACTCAGAGAAAGACAAAAAATGCTTTGTTCCTGAGAGTTTCCTCTGGCTTTTCTTGAGCTTTTGATGTGTTTGTTGTTTGTCCTTGTAGAGGATTTCTATTTATGGTTGTAGAGAAGACAATCACATTGCAGGCAAACTCTTCTGCTAGACTTGACTGACTAACTAACTATTTATGTGACAGCCATATTCTATTGGCCTAAACATATCAAGCTCAACGCTTGGAAGGTATTTGATTTACATTTATGTTGACGTGGCACCATATGGCATGATTTTGTTGGTTTTGGACTAGGCTCACCATATCCCTTGATACATGGGGACAAAGTAACATTTAAATGGACTTAGAATATGAAAACAATGAAGTATTGTTCATTCTATTAAGAGTTTTACATGGATAACTTAATTTTAAATTTTAATTACAAGAACCTATTTTTTTTTTAATCCGTGTCAAAATGAATGACCTCTTTCCTAATTTGGAAACAAATTCACTTTATGAAGTGATTTATAGTCACACAAATATTCAAGACTTATTTTAAACTATAAGTTTTAAAAGTCTTCACTCTTTTTTAAATGTCGTGCTCAGTTAAATGAGTTCACATAAATTGAAACGGAGGGAGTATAACATTTTATCAATTATAGTAAAATAATAGGAAAAGTAAAGAATTAGTCACCAAACATACCTAAAGTTGTAAACTCCATTAAAAGCCTCGTCGACAGCCATTAAAAATTTTGAACCTTTGAACTCGAAAAATGGGTTTTCCGAATTTTTATTTTTTTTAGGTTAAACAGTACGATTACAAATTGAACATTAGATGTTTTGATTAGGGTGGGCATTTGGTATTCGGTTTGGTATTTTTAAATTTCAAGTTCGGTAATTCGGTAATTGAAAGTAGATATCAAATATCGAACCGAAAAAGTTCGGTTCGGTAATTGGTAAATCAAATTTCGGTTCGGTACGGTATTCGGTAATACCGTATTAAAGTTGGATTACATAACTTGTAAACACATTCCAAATATTTCGGTCAATATCTAATCTTAAAAAAAAAGTCAAATTCTTCAATTAATCAAATGCAGAACGTGTAGCATAGAAGCCACAACTCGGATAGTACACAAAATTTGTTCAAATGCATAGTCCATAAGACTAGCATTTGACAGAAAAACTTATTTAGCTAGCCAACTCTTCAAATAACCATAAATCTTATACGTTTTTATAATAAAACTGCCAATAACGACGTTTATACTCCTTTTGAATGCTTCATCAATCTTGGTCGGTCTTCTTGAGGGACTGAAGAGCGAAGGTTGTGCAAAAGATGGCGTTGCCTCTTTGAGTCTTTGGGACTAAGGACGGACTTAAGGTTTTTTTAGTCTTTGGGCTGACTAATATTGTCTCTTGATAATGATATTTAATAGGCCTATTATTGTCATATAATTAGAATTTAGGGTGGCCTTTAAATAATTCGGTATTCGGGAAATACTGAATACCAAACGGTATTTATATCGCATACCGAATCCGAACCTGAATTCCATAATTTCAAAATTTTACTCCCGAATACCGTACGAAATACCGAATTACCAAAATTCCCGATTCGATTCATTAATTCGGGTTTCGGCTATTTATACCCAGCCCTAGTTTTGATTGTCGTACTCTAGACTCATCATCTTTGTGGGATGAGGGGGGGGGGGGGGGGTGGGGGGAATAATCTTAATTAAGCTGCAGGAATAAACATTAAGTACAATTATTCAAATTAGTTAAAATTAAGGAAAAACTACTTGGCATAGCTACCTCTAAGAGGTAATTATTGATAATAATAATTTTTTAATTTATTTATATTTCGTAGCTACAGTGATTTTGTAAATTACCATTCATAGCTCTATCAAAATACATTAAGGTTTATGGCTTGTATTTCTCCCTCACTCCTCTCTTCTCCTTACCCCTCCCTCTCTCTCTCCACTCCTCTCTCCGGCCAAATACCTTTCCCTCTCTCCGGCCAAATGGCGACACCACCATTTGATTTGTAATAGTAAGCCTATACAAAGAGAAATACCCGAAATCTCAAAAGAGGGAGATAGGAATAACACTTGTGTCTCAATGGTTGGTACCATACACCAACAGTGAAGGGAAATTATGGCGACTAGATGCCTTCGTTGATGAAACCCAACAGTGAATGGAATCCATGAGATCGAATGTCTTTGTTGATGAAACCCGACGGTGAACGGAATCCATGGCAACCAGATGCCTTTGTTGATGAAACTTATCGGAAAACTCGAGTTCCAGATCGATTTGGTCATTATCTCTACCGTCATTGTTGTCCGGAATTCATGGCCAACTGGTTGGATTTTCTCATATCTCAGTGTATGTCTCAGATCTGAGTGTATTTTATGTTTTGTATTTCTTAGAACACGAAAGAAAAAGATAGCCATTACGCTTCTCAGATCTGACGATACCGGAATCCATGTCTTCTTCTCCTTGTTGTATCTTAGATCTGAGTGTATTTGACTGTATTCGTTATGTGTTTGAATATAAATATAAGTTATATGTATTTGGTTGATTGTATTTTGGGGGAAAACTAAATGTATTTGACTGTATGTGTTGTTTGAATGATCCATATACATATGTTTGTATATAATTTTTTAGAGTAAATACAGTGTATTTGAAATTTTGCACCTGAAATTTTATTGAAATACATTCAAATACAATCGAATATATTCAACTTTGCAACCCCAGTGGCGACCTTGCTGATCAGAGCTCGGATACATTCAAATATAGCCAAAACAAAAGGATATATCAATATATAAATACAGTAAAATACACAGCCCGTCGTGTATTTAAATATACAATGATTTTGAATATACATGTATTCAAAGAATTCAAGATTGCATGTATTTAAATACAATCAAATACATGTGACATTAAATAAAGTTAAATACAACTGAACAGTGTACTCAAATACACTCAAATACAGCGAATTTGTCATAAACTAGCTACGATTTGTAAATTGATAAAAGTAGCTACTAATTGTTAATAGCTTTTAAAAGGAAGTTATTCCCGTAAGTTGCCCTAAAATTAATATGTTTAAATTTTACCACTAAACTGTATCAGTCCTAAACTATTTCTAACTTATTGCAATTTTTATTTGTATAAACAGATATAATGTTACACTTCACTCTTGGTTGATTATTGGTCCAGCAAATTTTTCTAATCGTCTAGATTGCAGTTTGCCAGTTGAAGATTGTAACATAAGTAATCCAGTGCCCCATACACTGAAATGAAAGCAATTCAAAAGACAATAGATTCGCACAAAAATTCTAGGAACCACGTGTCAAAAGACATTATATATTTCTTTCATGTGGGCTCCAGTCCTAATAATATCATTTGTTGTTTTCTTTCAAAAATAAGATTTTTATAACCATTAGTCGTACGTATTTCTTTTAGATGGGTTCAATCACGATGTCAATGATTTTCAAAAAACCGATTTAACCGATCTTGTTCGTCCGAAAGAAAGATGGCTCTCTACGCATGTGCATTGACTACTGTTAGTTGAATAAAGTCACTATTAAGAACACGTATCCTCTCCTCAGAATCGATGATTTATTTGACCAACTTCAGGGTGCTCAGTGTTATTTTAAAATTGACCTCAGATCAGGCTACCATCAGTTAAAAGTTAAGGAAGTTGATATTCCGAAGACTGCTTTCAGAACCTGTTATGTTCATTTCGAATTTCTTGTCATGTCGCTTGGGTTGACGAATGCAACAACAGCTTTCATGGACCGTATGAAAAGGGTTTTCAAGCCCTATCTCGATCTATTCGTTATAGTTTTCATTGATGATATTCTGGTATATTCCTGTAGTGAGGCTAATCATGTAGAACATCTCAGAATAGTGCAGAATAGTGTTGCAGACTCTTAAGGATCGCAAACGTTTTGCAAAATTCTCAAAGTGTGAGTTTTGGCTCAAGTCAGTGGCATTCTTAGGCCATGTGATTTCAGGTGAAGGTGTGAAAGTCAATTTTCAGAAAATAGATGTTGTGAAGAATTGGCCCAAACCCACCTCAGCATAGGATATAAGAAGTTTCTTGGGTCTGGCAGGCTATTACCGACATTTTGTAGAAGGGTTTTCCTCTATCTCAGCTCCGTTGACTAAGTTGACTCAGAAAAAGGTCAAGTTTCAATGGTCAGATGTGTGTGAGCAGAGTTTTCAAGAATTGAAGAAGAGATTAACTTCTGCCCCAGTTTTGACACTACCAAAAGGAACTGAAGGGTTCGTAGTTTATTGTGATGCTTTGGGTGTTGGTCTCGGATGTGTCTTAATGCAGCATAGTAAGGTTGTTGCTTATGCATCTAGACAGCTTAAGACTCATGAAAATAATTATCCGACTCATGACTTAGAGTTGGCAGCAGTGGTTTTTGCACTTAAGATATGATGTCACTACTTATATGGAGTACATATGGATATTTTCACCGATCATAAAAGCCTGTAGTATATTATTAAGCAAAGGGAGTTGAATCTTAGGCAGAGAAGATGGCTCGAACTGCTTAAAAACTATGATGTGGATATTCTCTATCATCCAGGGAAAGCGAATGTTGTAGCCGATGCTCTTAGTCGGCGTTTCATGGGAAGTTTAGCCCACGTTGAGGCAGATAATGGAACTATGACGAAAAAAGTTCACCGTTTGGCCAGTCTTGGAGTTCGACTTTTGGACTCCGAGGATGGTGGGGTTGTTTTTCAGAACAGAGCTCATTCCTCCTTAGTGGTTGAAGTAAAATAGAAGCAGTTTAGCGATCCCTACTTGCTACAGCTGAAAGAGGGGATCCACAGGCATAAGATAACGACTTTTGACCGAGGGGGAGATGATGGTACCTTGAGGTACCGAGGCAGATTATGTGTTCCAGATGTAGATAGGCTCAGAGAGCGAATCATGTCAGAAGCTCACAATTCCAGGTATTCCATTCATCCAAGTTCTACTAAGATGTATCACAATCTTAAGGAGATTTATTTGTGGAACGATATGAAGAAGAATGTAGCATATTTCGTGGCTAAATGTCCAAATTGCTAGCAGGTGAAAGCCGAACACCAGAGGCCTGGTGGGTTGGCTCAGAATATTGATATCCCTATTTGGAAATGGGAGATGATAAATATAGACTTCATAACGGGTCTACCTCGTTCATCAAGTAGACATGACTCTATTTGGGTGATTGTGGACTAACTTACTAAGTCAGCGCACTTTTTTCCGGTCTAGACTACAGATTCAGCAGAAGATTAAGCTAAGTTGTATATTTGGGAGATTTTCAGATTGTGTGGGACCCCAGTGTATATAATTTCAGATCGTGGTGCTCAGTTCACAGCGAACTTTTGGAAACCCTTTTAGAAAGGATTGGGTACTAAGGTAAACCTCAGCACAACTTTCCATCCTCAGACAGATGGCCAGGCAGAGCGGACTTTTCAGACTCGCAGAGCGCACTTTTCAGACATGCTAAGAGCATGTGTCCTATACTTCAAAGGTAATTGGGATGACCACTTTCCTCTCATTGAGTTTGTAACACCTCGTACATCCGGGTTAAGATTTGTCTTATAAGATGGGGGTATAATGAACCCAATTTGAGTAGTGTATAAATGGTGTTTGAAACCCAATCAAGACATGAGAAGAGTCTTTGGGCAAAGCAAAGTTGAAAACCACTCTACGGGGCATGTTTGCAAGTGAGTTTATAGAAGGTCTTACTTCCAACGACCATAACCCCATTATTAATTTGGAATTTGGGAAAACTTCCTTGATGAAAGTTGTAGCCCTTTGAAATAGATTTCCAACGGTATATTATAGGGATCAAACGGACATCTGTGCAAAGAGTTATGCCCATTTTACTGAAGCCTGTTCGCTGGAAATTCTGCCAGCGTAACGGTGACGTTACGGGCCGTACTTCGTGTTACGGGCTGTAACAGTGGGCCCTAACACATCAAAATTTCCAGAACCTCACTGGAAATTTTCACTAAGGTACGGTACCAAGTTACGGTCCGTACTTCGTGTTACGGGCCGTAACCTGGTCCGTAAATACGTTTCGGGTCACCTCACTTCGGGAGGCCATAACCCTATCATAAATTGGGAATTTGAGAAAACTAAAAGAACTAAAGTTGTAGATAATTGAAATACCTTTCCAACCATAGGTCGTGGGCCCACAGGTGACATCAGGATAGAGAGATATGAACATTTTAAGACAGAAAGGTCCCAACCCGATTTCAAGTTGGGTCAAACCCATTTCCCCTTGGTATTTAAGGGAAATGTTAACCCTAGCAGCCCCATTTCCTCCATATTTTTAGATTTTAGAGAGATAAAGTGAGAGAGAAGAGAATTAGAGAGAGAAAGTAGAGAATCAACCAAGTTGAAGGCCCCAAATCCCGAGGCTCGTGAAGGATAAAGCGTAGTACAAGTTGTTGCCGTCATTCTAAGCTAAAAATCAAACTTGGGGATGTTGATTTCGTGGTGACTACTCATAAAAGGTAATGTTTCTATCCCTAATCATTTATAGTTGTGAATTGATGAATTCTTGGGAGAATAATAATTGGGTTTGATGAAGAGAATTATATGAACTATGCTAGAGTTGTTGGATTGTTGACTTGGGATTGTTGTATTCATATGGGTGATGAAGAATGATGTTAATTACATCTAATTGAGATTGTAGAAGTAGCTAGAAGTAATAGAATGGGGATTGGGTGAAGAAAACACCATTAACGAGGGTTGTGGAGCTTCATGCCCACCAAGTGTTTGATAAAATGCTTAGATGAACAAAGCATGGATATTGTTGCTAATATAGAATCCCTATGACATGTATTGCTATAGATTGAAGTTGAAGGGATTGAAGGAAATTGTGATACGCTCAAAAGCGGGAAGTTAAGGTATGTAGAACTTTCATCCACATGTGGGAATCTTTACGTTCTTCCCCATGATCCGTTTCGTAAAATCTATGAAGTCCAAATCCTAGGGCATTAAACTCAACATATTGGTAGTCTGTAATTATGTATGTATGTACAAGAATTTTGTATCTATGTTCGTTATTGTATTCCTAATCTTCCATTACGGATATTAGGAATCCTAGCTTAATCCATGAATCATGAATTCTTCCTCATGTGTTCTCATTATGTTTATATGAAACTTTATGATTTCATCCAGCAAGTTACAAGTATGTTTTCAAGACAAGTATATATATGATTTCGAATTATTGTTATTATTCATGAACCAAAAACATGTTTTGTAAGACTATGACAAGTTATCTTATGAAACTATACAAGCAAGTTATGATTCATGAAAACCATGTACAAGCAAGTTATGATTCATGAACACTATGTACAAGCAAGATATGATTCATGAGATACCATGGGCAGCAAGTGCCACAATTTTACATGTTCATGTTTTGGGAGTTGCATTAATTATCGAGGAGGGCTTCAGATAGCCTAAAACTACGTAGCCACCGTAGGATGAGGATCGCTCCACCCATGTCCCGGACGATCTCTCATAATGACTGGATCCTTTCATATTTTATCAAATCTCATGTTCCCTGGCAAGGACTGAGTGTTCTGCTGGCGGGACGCAAGCACCAGACCATGGATCGGTTATAAGTTATTGCTCTCCCTACTTATCATGTTTTTTACTTATGTTATTGCTCTCCCTATCTTATCATGTTATTCCATGTTCCATGTTGTTTCTTTCGGTTACTTTACATACCAGTACATTCAATGTGCTGACGTCCCCTTTTATTGCCCGGGGGCCTGCATTTCACGATGCAGGTACGGATTTACAGGACGACGCTTCTGCTCATTAGGATTTGCACGTACCAGCTTATTGGTGAGCCCCATCTCATTCGGGGTTTAGACATTGTATTTCCTTATTTAGTTTTGCATCTAAAGGTATGTTGGGGGCTTTGTCCCAGTAAGTATGTTTTCCAGTCAGACTCATGATAGAGGTTTTATAGAATAGACAAGTCAGTTATGTCATGTCATACATTTGGAGTCGTATAGCCATTTTGGCTCACTCATGTTTAAACGAGTATTTTATTAAGTATTATGACTTACCATGTTTTATAAAGGCTCATCATGCATTCACGTTATATTCCGCTTATGTTATGTATCATGATGATTCAGCAAGCCATGTGGTTCGCTCGGTCACATGCAGTCAGGCACCGAGTGCCGTGTTACGTCCAGGCCATGGTTCGGGGCATGACAGAGTTTGATTATAATAACAATTATCATGCTAGTATCAAGATGGCAGCGTTTGAAGCCTTGTATGGGCGAAGGTGTAGGTCACCTATTGGTTGGTTTGAAGTAGGTGAAGCAGAATTGCTAGGACCAGATTTGGTCTACCAGGCTATGGAGAAAGTCAAGTTAATTCAGAAGCGTTTGAAAATGACTCAGAGTCGCCAGAGGTCTTACATCGATGTAAGGCGAAGAGACTTAGAGTTTCAAGTTGATGATTGGTGTTCGTTAAAGTTTCACCTATGAAGGGTGTTATGAGGTTTGGCAAGAAAGGAAAGCTTTGTCCCAGATATATTGGATCTTATAGAAGCCCGCGAAGGGTTGGTCAAGTAGCTTATGAGCTTAAATTGCCACAAGAATTGGCTGATGTTCATCCAGTCTTCCATGTGTCAATGTTGAGGAAGTGTGTGGGAGACCCGTCGTTGGTTGTTCCGGCTGATACTATAACGATTAAGGATGGTTTAACTTATGAAGAAATCCCTATAGCCATCCTTGATCGTCAGGTTCGCAAATTGAGAACTAAAGAGGTTTCCTCAGTAAAGGTGTTATGGAGGAGTCAGAAAGTCGAAGAGGCTACATGGGAAGCCAAAGAGGATATGAAATCCAGATATCCCCATTTGTTTGAAGAGCAAGCAGATAACGCTTAAGGTAACCTTCCATAGTCCATGTCATGTCTCATGTTCACGCTCATGTCATGTATCCAGTGCCTATGTTCCAGGTCTTAGTATACATGTTTCCATGTAACCATGTGATGCTAATTCAGTCTCCATGTTTCATGTCGTGTTTCCTTCACGTTCATGTACTCAAGCCATGTCCAGTTCCATTCTTAACCACGACCCATCATTCAAGGATGAATGATCCCAAGGGAGAGATATTATAGCACCTCGTACCATTAAACTAGGCTATGATTTAGGATTTGGGACTTAGAACATCAGATAAAAGTGTTGAAAATTGAAATTTGGATTTCGACGGTCAAGGTGTGGGGCGTACTTCGAAGTACGGATCGTAATTTTAAGTCGCACTTGGCATGGGGAAAAATGAAGTTTCTGGAAATTGCCATCAAAGTACGGGCACATTGTGCCGGCCGCACTTTGAAGTGCGGACGCACTTTCATCCCGTACTTTGCAGTGATTTTAACCCAGCTACTGAAATTTGCATTCCAGGTTCGATCCGTACTTCAAAGTACGGGACGTACTTTGCGCCCCTACATCTCCCGCTTCAGTGAACAGTATAAATTCGAGACTTCAGTTTTATTTCTCACTTTTCACATTCTCAAGCCCTAGCTCGAAGTTCTTCTCTCCCAACCTTCAAGATACTCTAAGGTAAGACTATTCCAATCATTCCAAGTCAAATTCTAACATGTATTCATGTAATCTAAACAAGAAAACCATTATTCTTAACCTAGGGTTTTAAGAAAATCCAATTAGAGGGATTTAAGATTTAAGCTTTGGGATTCTTCTTCAAAGTTCAGATTTTTATTACAAGTTTGGAGCATACCAGGTATGTGGGGCTTCTATCTACGTGTGGGAACATCTTTTTTCTTCCCCACGTCACTTCCTTCCATGATTATACAAGAGTTCACCAAAATTAGGCTTTTTAGACAAGTTCATGATAAACCCTAAGTCCATGTACCATGATATACTGTGTTAAATAACTAGTTCGTTATTGTATTCCTAATCTTCCATTTTGGTTATTGAGAATCCGTCCGTAATCCATGAAAACCCATATATTGCATTCCATGGGTTCCTACATGCAAGATATTAAATATTATGCTTACTCTCATGAATATCCTTCATGTATATACATTTTCATGCAAATAAATTATATAATCTTTATCCATGTTATAATACAAGATATCCATGTTATAATATAAGTCATGATTTTATGCAATGCATGGGCTTCTCAGCCAACTATATCATGTTCATGTTTTTGAGAGTTTCACAGATTACCGAGAAGGTTTTACACCTGAAACTACATATGCCAACGTAGGATAAGGATCTCTCAGCCCAGTAGAATGATTCCTTCATATATTTCCCATTGAGGGATATGGATCCATTCATGTCATGTTCATGTCTTGTAGCCCGGTAAGGTATGAGATGACTTAGCTGATCGGGCAGAGATTAGACGCCACGTACTAACGTGGTGGTTCCATGTCGGTTACATTAATGCTCTCCCACAGATACTTTCGCATGTTATAAATATGTATTTAAGTTCATGCTCATGATCAGGTATCAGTTTCAGTTCTATTATTTCATGTGCCATGCTTATTTCATTCAGTTGCTTTACATACCGGTAAATTCAATATGCTGACGTCCCCTTTCTATTGGCCGGGGGCCTGCATTTCACGATGAAGGTACGGACTTACAGGACAACGGATCTGCTCAGTAAGATCATCCACGTATCAGCTTTTGGTGAGCCCCATCTTATTCGGGGTGTTATCTGATGTGCCGTGAATTTTAACACATTTTATGCCTTTGTAACTAGACATGTTGCTTGATTTTAAGTGTTTTTACATTGTTTCTTATGTTATTTTTGTGTTTTATAGGGTTGATTAACTAAGGATCGGAAATGAGAAGTAATGCTGAAAAAACAGACAAATTGGAGCTAAGTGACGCTCCGTAACTCATGTTACGGACCGTAACTCATGTTACGGACCGTAAATCATGTTACGGACCGTAACAGGGTCCGTAACTCATGTTACGGTCCGTACCTTTGAACCGTAACAGGGCCTGAATTTCCAGAAAGTTTTCATTGAAACCATCAGTGTTACGGTGGAGTGTTACGGTCCGTAACATGTCACCGTAACATGAGCTAAATTTCCAGAGAGTTTCAATAAAACCTTCAGTGTTACGGTTTAGTGTTACGGTCCGTAAATCATGTTACGGTCCGTAACCCTTCACCGTAACATCATCCAAAATTCCAGAGAGTTGCCAAGTAATTGTCACCACTTACGCTTCAGAAGGACGGACCGTAACACAGGGTACGGTCCGTCGCATGGTGGTCGTAACGTCAAAGTGGTCAAATGACGAAATGAAGGACGGACCGTAACCTGATTACGGTCCGTAACAATGCGGCGTAAGGGCATTTTTGTCCAGAAACTTGGCGCGATTTTTGGCTCTATAAATACATAATGTAGGGTTTTAATTCATAATTCAGATTTTATTTTAGAGGCATAAACCCTAGGTTTTTAATCTTGAAGTGGTTGGAGCATTTAAGGCAACAACTTCACTCTCATTCCATCTTCTATTAGTATTGTAAGTGTATTATGTTAATCTTTAAGCTTTTTCTGTCAAGAAACATTATGAGTAGCTAATTTCAATTCTAAGGTTGTGAATCCCATGATGGGTATTATGTGAATGGGTTTCTATTATTGATATATGCATAATGGTTGTTGTTATTTATTCTATCTTTGAGTTGTAACGTTGGGTAATGATTGCAAGCATTAGCCGAAGCCATTATATTGACTTTTCTTGGGAAAGAGAGTCAATATTGGTAAGATTGAATAACAATGACTCGAGGCGTTAACCCTCGTTTAATAGACTAACTTAGGAATAAGAATAAGTCTAAATTGGCATCATTGGTCGCTCTTCGATTGTAACTCTTTTATATTCGGAAGAATCATAAAGAGGAAATACTGCTTAACTGTTGGGAAACATTAAGAAGTCTTTAAGAGACCAAGTGCATATTCATAGAACAACCATTAGAAGTATATCACTTTGAAACCTGAAGCATAATATCTAATCAAATTGGGGAACACAACCTTAGTCTCTCTCTCTCACATTAATTACATTTTAAGTCAAAGTATTAAATTACATTATTCAACAATCAATTCAAACTATCCGGAATAGGATTAAAGCATTTAAAGACCGGTATCGCATACGATTAGTACTCTTTTCTCTCCATATTCCCTGTGGGATTCGACCCCAACCTTGTTGGGTTACTATATTTGACAACGTCCGCTTTACGCCATTAATAGGTGTAATTTGAGCGTATCAAATTTTGGCACCGTTGCCGGGGAATACGGTTCAGAAATTACTAATTGTTGTGTACTATTCTTTAAAACTTTTTCTATTCCATCACACCTCGTTTGCTGTTTTAGTGAACCAGGTGAACATGGCTGGAAGACCCCATCACAATCAAGGGAACCAAGGGGGGATCCAAGTGAACCATCCTGCACCAGAAGAAGAGGAGGATGAGAATGTATTTGCAGAATTCATCGACGAAGCTGATTATGCTTCTGCTGTAGTTCCCCCGAGAACAGGAAATGCTAATTTCAAAATTGATAGTTCTATCTATCAGTTATTGAAACTTGAAGGCTATTTTCAAAATTCTTCGGAGGACTGTCCACTTCGACACCTAAAGAATTTCGTGCATGTATGTTCCCAACAATCTCAAGGTGATGTTCCTGCTGATGCACTGCGACTGCGGGTTTTCAAATATTCCTTAGCTGGCCAAGTTAGGGAATGGTATGAAAAGCTCCCGAGCAATACTATTCATACCTGGAATGAGCTGGCCAATATCTTTCTAAAAAAATGGTTCCCACCCAACAAAAAGGCTGAGCTTCGGGATAAGATTTTTGGGTTTAAACAACTTCCAGGGGAACAACTATATGCTGCATGGGAGAGGTTCTAATATTATCTAGCTCAATCTCCGACTCATGGATTTCCAGATGCAATTCTCACAGAGAAGTTCTACAAGGGGCTAGATACAATGAATCAAATAGCTGTCAACACTGCAGCTGGGGGATGCTTCATGGACAAATCCTTTGTCAACATCACCCGGTTGCTCGACAAGCTTACTACCCATAATCAAGCCTGGCATTCGAGTGATAGCGAAATCCTATCATATGGTAGTCCCTCTGTGGCCGCGGTGGCCAAAGAAAATCATGAGCGAGATCATGCGTTCGCTCAATTGCAAACCACCGTGGATTTATTATCTAAAAGGCTTATGGAGAAAGAGGCCAAATGTGTAAATGCTGTCGATGAGATGCCACCTCATGCTCCCGGAATGTATCAAGTTTCTGACGAAACTTATCTTGAGCGGCAGCCACAATATGAGGATGCGAATTATGTCAATAACTCGCAAGGGGGTTATCAACGGCAAAACTACCAAGGTCCCGGTAATCACCCATGACAAAGGCCTCAACAAAATTACCAAGGAAATAATTATGGAAGAACTGATCAGGGTAATCCCAATCAAGGGAATTACAATAACTATAATTATGGCAACAAGAGCTCTAACCCCTACATTCCACCTAGGGGGCAAGCATCCAATTCCCAGCCATGGAGAGATAATTCAGCTACTAACTCTGCTGGCAACACGTCTAATGATTCTGCAGAACTTAAGAGTATGATGCAGAAAATGCTGATGAATCAAAACAGAACAGAGAGCACAATCAAGGGAATGTCCCAGGTCCAACTATCGCATTCAGCTTCCATTCAGAAGCTTGAAGCGCAATTCAGAGACCTTTCCTGAGAAGTGCATACTCCTCAACGGGGACAATTACCGAGTGATACAGTTCCTAATCCAAAAGGTAGTGGAGTGAACTCTGTGGAGAATGTACTTGCCATTAGCACCAGAAGTGGAAAAATACTTCAGGGTGACAATAAAAAGCCAATTGATCAGGAACCAATTGTTGAAAAAGAAGCGCAGCCTAATGTATTGGATGATATTGTCGAGGAAGAAGCAGTGGAGGAAGTCCCCATTGTAGTTGAAGAAGAGCTGAATCTTAATAAACCAAAGGAACCGGTGGAAAACCAGGAAAAGGGGAAGGCAAAACTTTCCAGTGCTCTTCGCCCTTTGAGCCAATTGTTCAAATCTTCACCACCTTTTCCTCAAAGGCTGGTGAGAAAAACAGAAGATGAGAAGTGCTTGCGATTTTATGATCAACTCAAGCAGTTAACGATGAATTTTCCGTTCATGGATGTTGTCCAAGAAATGCCTGGCTTTGCTAAGTATTTGAAAGATCTCCTAACAAAGAAGAAAAAGCCATTGAAACACGACACTGTGGGTATCACTCACCGCGTTAGTGCCATCCTTTCCAAAACTACAGTGCAAAAGAGGGAAGATCCGGGAGCATTCACAATTCCATGCACCATAGGGCAGCAAAATTTTGCCAGGGCTTTGTGTGATAACGGGGCTAGCATAAATCTTATGCCCCTGGAAATATTTAAGAGATCGAGGCTAGCGATGCCAAGGCCAACTACCATGAGGTTGCAGATGGCTGACAGAACAATAAAAAGGCCAGTTGGGGTAGTTGATGATGTGCTGGTTCAAATCGGGGAATTTCTACTGCCTGCAGATTTTGTGATTCTTGATTGTGCTATTGATCAAGAAATCCCTATTATTCTGGGAAGACCTTTCCTTGCCAGAGGGAGGGCTGTTATGGACTCCGAAAAGCACGAAATAAAATTCCGGGTGAACGATGAGGAGGTGACTTTTCACGCTAGTAAAGGCATGAAATTACCTAGTCCTTATCAAAGCATTTCAGTCATAAACTCTGTTGACGAGGTGGATGAAGTAGTGGAATTTAAAATGGAGGAAGAATGCTTGAGCGAAGCATTGTTGGCCATCTTGGTAAATTTTGATGCCGAACAAATGGAGGGATATAATGAGACAGTGAATTCACTCACAGGTCTGGGGTCTTACTCTTATGAGCCCAAGAAATTGTCTCTTGATTTAGAGAAACGAACAACTCCTCCAGCAAAACCATCAATTATTGAGCCACCAAAACTAGAACTCAAGAAACTGCCATCCCATCTTAAATATGTATTTCTTGGAGAAAATGTTACTCTTCCAGTTATTGTGTCATCACTTCTGAATGAGGGCCAAATTCAAAGACTCATCGTAGTCTTGAGGAAGCATTTAAGAGCTCTGGGTTGGACTATTGCAGACATCCGGGGGATTCCCGCCGGAATTTGTGAGCACCGAATACAGTTGGAGGAGGAAAGTTCGCCGAGTGTTGAGCATCAGCGAAGATTAAATCCACCGATGCAAGAGGTGGTGAAGAAGGAGATTATTAAGTGGTTAGATGCTGGGGTGGTTTACCCGATTGCCAACAGTCCATGGGTAAGCCCAGTTCAGTGTGTGCCAAAGAAAGGGGGCATCACTGTTGTCCCTAACTCTAAAAATGAGTTGATTCCGACAAGGACTGTCACCGGTTGGAGAGTGTGTATGGACTATCGGAAGCTGAATACCGCATCTTGCAAGGACCACTTCCCTATGCCTTTTATTGATCAAATGCTTGATCGGCTAGCCGGAAGATCTTATTACTGTTTCTTGGATAGGTACTCAGGATACAACCAGATCAACATTGCGTTGGAAGACTAAGAAAAGACTACTTTCACTTGTCCCTATGGGACATTCTCTTTCAGCCGGATGCCATTTGGTCTTTGCAATGCACCAGCTACCTTCCAACGATGCATGATGTCCATATTCTCTGATATGGTTGAAAACTTTCTTGAAGTTTTCATGGATGATTTCTCTGTGGTGGGAGATTCATTCGATGAATGTTTGGGTCATCTTGATCGGGTGCTACAACGCTGTGAGGAAACCAACCTCGTGCTCAACTGGGAGAAGTGTCATTTTATGGTCAAGGAGGGCATTGTCCTTGTCCATAAGATTTCAGAAAAAGGGATTGAGGTTGATCAAACTAAAATCGATGTGATTTCACAACTCCCTCCGCCCGTTTCAGTAAAAGGAGTTCGGAGTTTCTTGGGGCACGCCGGATTCTATAGAAGGTTTATCAAAGACTTCTCCAAAATTGCAAATCCCATGTGCAAACTCTTAGAAAAAGAATCCAAATTCAATTTTGATGAGAAGTGCATCAAGGCGTTCATCGAGTTGAAGCTAAAATTAATCTCCGCACCTATTGTTGTGTCCCCAGATTGGTCACTTCCCTTTGAATTAATGTGTGACGCCAGTAGTCTTGCAATTGGAGCTGTGCTTGGTCAGCGGCTAAACAAAATCCTGCACCCAATTTATTATGCCAGCAAAACATTAAATGGAGCTCAGCTGAACTATACAGTAACGGAGCAAGAATTACTTGCCATTGTTTATGCTTTTGAAAAGTTCCGGGCTTATTTGTTGGGTGCCAAGGTAGTGGCTCACACTGACCATGCTGCATTGCGCTATTTGATGGCGAAGAAGGATGCTAAGCCTCGGTTGATAAGATGGGTTTTGTTGCTACAGGAATTTGACTTTGAAGTCAAAGACCGGAAAGGGTCAGAAAATCAAGTAGCTGACCATCTTTCCAGACTTGAAGCACCAGGGAGACCGAGTGATGTGCTAGATATTGATGACACTTTCCCGGATGAAAGAGTTTTGGTCATTTCCAATGATGTGGCACCATGGTATGCCGATATTGCCAATTATTTGGTAACTGGCATCGTTCCTGAAGAGTTGAAGACATATCAAAAGAAGAAGTTCTTGAGAGACTGCCGACAGTATTGTTGGGATGAGCCTTACTTATTCAGAACGTGTGCTGACAATATGATCCGGATATGTGTGGCGGAACCTGAGGTGATGGACACTTTGAAAGCGTGCCATGATTCTCCAGTTGGTGGACATCACAGTGGAAATCGAACAGCAGCCAAGGTGCTAGAGTGTGGCTACTACTGGCCAGCCATTTATCGTGATGCAAATATGTTGGCACGCTTTTGTGATAAATGCCAACGCCAGGGCACAATAGGTCGGAGGCATGAAACTCCGATGAACTTTGTTCTTGGGGTGGAGCTATGTGATGTATGGGGAATTGATTTTATGGGGCCCTTCGTGAGCTCCTACGGCCAGAAATACATTCTTGTCGCAGTGGATTATGTCTCCAAATGGGTGGAGGCGGTGGCCTTGCCTAACAATGATGGTAGGAGAGTCAATGTGTTTCTCAAAAAGAACATCTTTACTAGATTTGGCACTCCTAGAGCTATTATTAGCGATGGTGGATCTCATTTCTGCAATAAACCATTTGCTGATCTTCTTGAAAAATATGGCGCGCATCACAGGGTTGCCACTCCATATCATCCTCAGACGAGTGGTCAGGTTGAGGTCTCAAACAGAGAAATAAAAAGCATCTTGGCAAAGACGGTCAATGTGAATCGCACTGACTGGTCTAAAAAATTGGATGATGCTTTATGGGCATATCGCACGGCATTCAAAACGCCTATAGGGACTTCACCGTATAAGTTGGTATTTGGGAAGGCATGTCATTTGCCTATTGAGCTTGAGCATAAAGCCCTTTGGGCATTGAAAAAGCTGAATATGGATTGGCATGAAGCAACCAAGCTGCGGTTGTTTCAAATCAACGAGATGGATGAATTTAGGTACAATGCCTATGAAAGTGCAACACTCTACAAGGAAAAGATGAAATACTATCATGACACGAAGATCCTAAAAAGGGATTTTCAGCCAAAAGACTTGGTCTTGTTGTACAATTCACGCCTGAAGTTCTTTCCAGGCAAGTTAAAGTCCCGTTGGTCTGGTCCTTTTGAAATTGTGAGTGTGTCCCCAAATGGAAGCGTCATTGAGGTGAAATCCGAGGATGGCACTCGGACTTTTAAGGTGAATGCACAAAGAGTGAAGCATTACCATTGGTGTATTGATGATGGTAAGGTCGTGGATAGGTATCGTTTGAAATATGGCTCCTGAACTCGAAAATGAGGTACCACGTCGAGCTGTGACGTTAAACCAAGCGCTGTGTGGGAGGCAACCCACATTTACTGCTTTGTAAGTAGTTTAAAGTTTGTATTTTCCTTGTATTCTTTTGTGTTGTTGATGTGCTAATGTGGTGGGATTTTGAGAACTGAAGGGACCAAATAACTGCTGAGTGATCCAAGGCGAGACGCTCCATGTTACGGCCCGTAACTCATGTTACGGTCCGTATCATGAAGCGTAACAGGCAAAAACAAAATAATAAAAAATCACTGAAGGATGAGGAAGAGTGTTACGGTACAAGTTACGGTCCGTCGTACGTGTTACGGACCGTAACACTGGGTCGTAACTTTGATACAAAATCTGGGCTTCACTGGAAATTTTCAACATGTTACGCCAGGTGATACGGACCGTAACACGAGTTACGGTCCATCGATTGGACTGCCAGATCATTAATGAATAAGTGAAACGGGGTCGTTTGATGGACCGTAACACAAGATACGGTCCGTATCTCAGGATACGGTCCGTAACAGGTAACGTAATTGTCGGAAATGTTTAAATACATTACCGACGGTTCCCATTTCAAATTAAAAGGATTCTTAAAACGTTTTTCAACTCCCTCTCCCTCATAAATCCTCTCTTCTCTTCTTCACATCCTCCTCTCTTCATCTTTCCATTCTCCCCCATATTTCTCTAAAAATCTCTTTACTATCTTTTTATCACAATCCCTGTTGTAAGTTTGAGTTTCATCCTTACAATCGCCAACGATCAGGTATTACATGTCTTTGCTCTTTTCTTTTAGCTATCAATGCGAGTTCTATGATGCTCATGAGTAATTTCGTATAATATGCGTTGAAATTCGTGTTTTGGGCTGTGTTGATTGAGTTTGAATTTCAATTGATAAGTTATGGGGGATTTGACAATGGTTGGGGGTTGGGATTGGTATTGGTGCTGTTTAAAAGATTCGTGGGCACAAGCAATTGCTTCCCACTGAATTGGAGGGTAAATCCGGTTAAAGGTTTCATTTGTGAAATTACTAAATCGGTTTGCCCACCAACTGTTCGATAAAAGTCCCCAATGAAAACTTTAATAAAACCGGGTGAAGTCTGAGTAACCCGAGGCATGTGAGGGGATATAATATTGTTTTACAATATACCCATGGGACATTAAGTCGAAAATCTTGGCCTCGTGCTTAAAACGAGAAAATTTGGCCAAGTCATTTGTTTGCTAATCTGTTGCCCGTCATTATGTGTTACGGACCGTAACGTACATTACGGACCGTAACATCGCACCGTAACACCGATAATTTCCATGAAAACTTTCTGGAAATTTGGCTGATGTTACGGTGGGATGTTACGGACCGTATCCTATGTTACGGACCGTAACACCACACCGTAACATCGATGGATTCCATGAAAACCTTCTAGAATTTTGACAGACGTTACGGTGAGGTGTTACGGACCGTAACACGAGTGACGGACCGTAACATCATACCGTAACACCTCTCAAATTTCCAGTAACTTTTCTGGAAATTTTGATCATGTTACGGTGAGACGTTACGAACCATATCCTACGATACGGACCGTCGACTGTGTTACGGTCCCTTTGCTTAATTGAACCATTTGAGTTACGGTTGAAGATACGGCCCGTAACACCATCGACGGTCCGTCGACTGTGTTACGGTACCTGGCCTAATTAAAGTCCTTAGCTTAAATTCATAAGGTGTCTAATTTTTTTTTAACAACTTCTCGTACATCATATCTAACTTTTCCTTCCACAGGTATGGGTAAACCACGACAATCAAAGAAGGCTTCACCTAAGGTCGCGCAAAAAGGAAAAGGTCGTGCTGCAAGCAAGCTAACCTCACGGCTGTGCGACGACGATCTGATCAAGGACGCCAGGCCTAAAAAGAGGTCGGTCGCACCTAGCAAGCCACCCCCACCAGTTGCACCCAGCCAACCAGACCCACAATCAGAAAGTTCCTCCTCGACTGAGGAGTTGAGAGAGTCGAGCTCGTCGAGTTCGTCCAGCCAAAGTGAACCCCAGCGGGCTATCACACCAACACACCGACCTCAACCACCCATTAGACAGCCTACTGCGGAGGAGCGCGAAAAAGAGTGCGAACAGGAAAAGAGGAAACTTGACATTCGGCTGCAAGCTATGACTGAGAAGATCCTCCGGTTTAATGTGGAGGGATCTGAAGATTTGTATAAAAAGGGGTGTGAGCGGGTAAAAGGTGAGGGAATGGACCCAAGGTGGAGTATTTTCGAGGAACGGAATGTCATCTTCGATGGAATAGAAGGATATCCCGGCATTAGTGATACTATCCGATTCCACAAGTTGGAGTTTTTGAAAAACCCTGTTGGGTCCTACATACCGGTTTTTGTTAGGGAATTCTACGCTTCATATGGGGCAGCTGTATTCAAAGTAGTGAAGAAAGGGCAGCGAGCAACTCAAGTACCGGCAATGAATGA
The DNA here is from genome assembly GCF_019175385.1 of Lycium barbarum. Lineage (NCBI taxonomy): Eukaryota > Viridiplantae > Streptophyta > Magnoliopsida > Solanales > Solanaceae > Lycium > Lycium barbarum. Next base: position 22,574,167 of record NC_083342.1, read on the forward strand.
GGTTCTATTCCGGACAAAGAAGATAGATGTCTCTCCATCGGCTATAAATAAAACACTATTCGGGGAAGATTATATAGAGCCTACAGCAGCGGAAGAAGGGGAGTTTGCCTACAAAATTGAACAGAAGGATACAATCCCCGTCCGAAAATGGGTAGCTTTTGTTATTGCACGGACAACAGATCCTGAATGGGCTATAGTGCCAAAGTTGACAGCCACCACGCGGATTTGGAAAAACACCCTAACGCCAGAGGCAAAGTTTTGGTGGCAAATTGTTCTGTTCCGCATCCGTCCTACCCAATCAGATAATTATTTGACTCCAGACAGGGCTGTTCTTGTGGCTTCCATAATGTCGCGATATAAGATCAACTTCGGACGACTGATAGCCGAAGACCTCCGAGAGAGAGCCACCCAGCCGGCCACTTCCCTCATTCATCCATGCCTGCTTACGCTACTATGCTTGCGTGCAGAACCAGAACCCCTACCCCATATCGATCACAGTGTGATTGCCAGCCATATTTATGACATCACAAAGGGGAAAGATGAGGTGTTGAGCCAGGGTTCGTTGCCCTCTGCATCAGTTTCTGAGGTGCCGGAGGGGCCTACGGGGTCAGATGTTATACCCTTGGCTATCATGGGTGAAGAGGGAGCTGCTGCGGATCAGCCCACAGATTCTGAGGCTCCACCGGCTGATCATGCTACACAGCCTATGCCACCTCCAGCCGCACCTACTTCGGGTGGTCCTACCTCTTCCACTGGAGCAAGCCCAACACCACCGTAGGCAATACCAGGAGTCTCACCCGAGCTTGCGAGAAAAATGATGTTCAACCGGGACAATTTTGGGGCAGTGGTCCTGCAAGTGGATCGCACAGATAGGCAGGTCAAGCAGATCATGACTGAGCTAAAATTATACACAAAAAGGGCTATTGATGCAGCGCTGCGACCGATAAAAGAACAAATGGCTGCGGACCACCTACAAATCCACTCCCGAATAGATGGTATTGAGGGCAGGATGACTGAGCTGACTAGGACACACCCTACCTTGGAATTGGGCGCTATTCGGAGTGAGTTGCGGTCTGTCAAGGATGATGTGCAGAAATTGAAGGCCCAGGAAGTGGCTGTGGCGACAGACCAGGTTCCTAAAGTACACATGGAGTTGGTACAGAGCCTATACCAGCCGGTTCAGAGCCTACTAGGGGATGATGACAACGAAGACACGGTTGAGGAACAGCACGACGAGGAGTTGGAGGAGGATATCCCCTCTGTGGACAAAGGGAAGCGAAGCAGAGCATCGCCAGATCTCGAGCCCATTCTCCAAAGTCTTGATCCATATGCTGAGTTGCGCCCACAGAATGAGGAAGAGGAGCGGCGTACTTTGAAAAGAATCCGCCAGGAGTCCCGGTTAAGTTCCGACACCGCAGGAGCTACTTCTAGCTCAGCTCAGCCCATTGAGCCGGCTCACCGTATTTCTCCCCCACCCACTGCTCCACCCCATGATGCTGCGACAGATCCGAGTGCCTAGTGCGCTCCAGGGAGGCCCTCCATTTTTTTAATACGTTATATTGATGCTTTAAGGGCAATGCATGCTTTTAAGTTGGGGGTGTAGTATTTACTGATTGGTTGTTGGGATTGCTGTTTTAGTATACTGGAGATTGTTTTTAGTATTTTTGTTTTGATCGGTATTTTATCCCAAAATTGTGATAATAAGCATGTTTTTAAGACAATTTTTATTGTTTTGTTTTGTTGGTATTATTTTTATTAGCAAGTATGTGTTAGGACGTTCTTCGGCTGTTCTTTGCTATGTGTTTCTATTCCCGAAAAATGCTATGTGTATGTTAAACCTAGCATGTTTAGGATGTTTAATATAGAAGTAAATTAATGATGACTTAAGTGGTAGTGGTCCGTGTTTCTAGCATAGATATAAATGGTTTTTACAAGTTCAATGATATCCCTCCGAAAAATAATTTGTGATATACATCAAAAATGAGTTGTTGATATTGACATGTATGGTTCTTTTAATGACATTGCAAAGAAAGGGTGTTTATGCATATGAAATCTTCAAACGGAAATGAAGTCGGAATATTTAAACAATCCTTATACCATTGTGTGGTGAGTTTTTAGTTTCTATTTGCATATGATGCTTGCAATCTAGAACTTGCCCGGTTGGTCGTGCGTGAATTCTAAGGAGAATTTGATTGTGAAGTGATCTTAGGCTTTCTTTGTATTAACCCCCAAGTATCTTAAATGAGTCTGGCCCGTACAGAAAATGATCCCTAGTCTCCCATTTTTGAGCCTATAGACTTTTTCTTCGATTAACCATGAACTAACCTATTTCCCTTCTGTGAATAATCCCATTTGGCACCAAGTCCCTCCTTGACACGTAAGAATGACAAATGAGGCTAAAAGCCTAAGTTGGGGGTGACAAGTCAAAAGTGCGGAAAATGAGGCTAAAAGCCTAAGTTGGGGGTGATAAGTCAAGATGCGGAAAATGAGGCCAAAGGCCTGTTGGGGGTGATCACGAATATAAAGGGACATAATTCAGCGTGGATATAAAAAAAAAAAAATTTAGATATATAGGTATATAAGTTCTAAATAAATCCACGCTAAAGATGGAGGGTCGGAAATGATAGGAAGAATGATGAATGAAGTCAAAAAGAAGTGTCGAGGAGAGTGAGTCACCGATACCCAAATATTCATCCTACCCGTCCCTAAGCCAACGTTACAAGCCCAAAAAGTCCTAATGTGATCACGATCAAATTGTTCGGAGTTGAATGCATGGAAAATAAAGGCAAGCCTATGGTTTGTGCACGCATGGTATGCAAATTTCTTTGTGAGTGTGAGTGTTCTTCTGTCTCTTTAGTCTTCTGTCCCATTTATGTCGTAAATGTGTGTTGGGACATTTTTTGGTCTATGTGAGGGCATAAGGATTGTAGGTTTCAAAGTAACTGGCTTTCCGGAAGTTGAAATTCATGTGCATAGAGACCCTCGTACTATGATTGTGTCATTAATTGAGGTTGCATAGTTAATTGAATTTTTTCTGAAATGTGCGTTTTGTGCCACAAACAGGAGATGGATAAGAGCCTAAATATTTTTCTTGGATCGAAGAGTCCGTGCTAGAAACACATGCCAAACCCACCATAGTCATTCTTATTTTGCTAAGATGTCGTGTGTTAGTAGCGAGTATTGTTGTAGTTGCTTGAGGACAAGCAAAAGCTTAAGTTGGGGTGTTGATGTGCCGTGAATTTTAGCACATTTTATGCCTTTGTAACTAGACATGTTGCTTGATTTTAAGTGTTTTTAAATTGTTTCTTATGTTATTTTTGTGTTTTATAGGGTTGATTAACTAAGGATCGGAAATGAGAAGTAATGCTGAAAAAACAGACAAATTGGAGCTAAGCGACGCTCCGTAACTCATGTTACGGACCGTAACTCATGTTACGGACCGTAACTCATGTTACGGACCGTAACAGGGTCCGTAACTCATGTTACGGTCCGTACCTTTGAACCGTAACAGGGCCTGAATTTCCAGAAAGTTTTCATTGAAACCATTAGTTTTACGGTAGAGTGTTACGGTTCGTAACTCATGTTACGGTCCGTAACATGTCACCGTAACATGAGCTAAATTTCCAGAGAGTTTCAATAAAACCTTCAGTGTTACGGTTTAGTGTTACGGTCCGTAACTCATGTTACGGTCCGTAACCCTTCACCGTAACATCATCCAAAATTCCAGAGAGTTGCCAAGTAATTGTCACCACTTACGCTTCAGAAGGACGGACCGTAACACAGGGTACGGTCCGTCGCATGGTGGCCGTAACGTCAAAGTGGTCAAATGACGAAATGAAGGACGGACCGTAACCTGAGTTACGGTCCGTAACAATGCGGCGTAAGGGCATTTTTGTCCAAAAACTTGGCGCGATTTTTGGCTCTATAAATACATAATGTAGGGTTTTAATTCATAATTCAGATTTTATTTTAGAGGCATAAACCCTAGGTTTTTAATCTTGAAGTGGTTGGAGCATTTAAGGCAACAACTTCACTCTCATTCCATCTTCTATTAGTATTGTAAGTGTATTATGTTAATCTTTAAGCTTTTTCTGTCAAGAAACATTATGAGTAGCTAATTTCAATTCTAAGGTTGTGAATCCCATGATGGGTATTATGTGAATGGGTTTCTATTATTGATATATGCATAATGGTTGTTGTTATTTATTCTATTTTTGAGTTGTAACGTTGGGTAATGATTGCAAGCATTAGCCGAAGCCATTATATTGACTTTTCTTGGGAAAGAGAGTCAATATTGGTAAGATTGAATAACAATGACTCGAGGCGTTAACCCTCGTTTAATAGACTAACTTAGGAATAAGAATAAGTCTAAATTGGCATCATTGGTCGCTCTTCGATTGTAACTCTTTTATATTCGGAAGAATCATAAAGAGGAAATACTGCTTAACTGTTGGGAAACATTAAGAAGTCTTTAAGAGACCAAGTGCATATTCATAGAACAACCATTAGAAGTATATCACTTTGAAACCTGAAGCATAATATCTAATCAAATTGGGGAACACAACCTTAGTCTCTCTCTCTCACATTAATTACATTTTAAGTCAAAGTATTAAATTACATTATTCAACAATCAATTCAAACTATCCGGAATAGGATTAAAGCATTTAAAGACCGGTATCGCATACGATTAGTACTCTTTTCTCTCCATATTCCCTGTGGGATTCGACCCCAACCTTGTTGGGTTACTATATTTGACAACGTCCGCTTTACGCCATTAATAGGTGTAATTTGAGCGTATCATTATCCTTATTTATTTCCATGTCATGTTTAGCCAGTTAAAGTACGCTGGGGGCCTTGTCCCAGCAATTGCGTTTTACAGTTCAGATTCATGATAGAGGTTTCATAGATTAGGCAATCAGTTATGTCAGATACTCGGAGTTGTGTAGCATTCTTTGGCTCAGTTTATGATATTTCCGCATTCACGTTTTATACGAGCATTTTATTAAATATTATGACTTCTCATGTTTCATTAAGGCTCATCATGTTTCATGTTATTTTCCGCTCATGCTTATGCCTCGTGTTGATTCAGCAAGTCATGTGGTTCGCTCGGTCACATACAGTTAAACACCAAGTGTCGTGTTCCGCCCGGGCCATGGTTCGGGGCGTGACAACTTATGTCTTGCGAAATTAGGTCAAGGTCGATATTTTTTTCCGATGTCAAGGATATTTTCATCCACTTTGTTATTAGTAGTTAAATTGCCGAAAGGCAAAAGTTAAAGACCAGTAATTTGAGGGACAAAAACTAAATACGAACAATAGAAATAAAATAAAATTAAAATTAAATTGTGCTTCAGTACAAGGGAACACTACTTATTATCTTTTTATATTTTTTTTTCATCACTTGTTATCTTTTTATATGAAAATGCCATTATAGATACAACAGGTGTTATGGGCAAGCAGTGACTTTAGAAATAGCGGTATCATTTTTTTAAAAAAAAATGCTACAGGAAATAGTGGTATCAATTCTTATAATGAAGGAATGACTGATATTTGAGATTAGAGTTTCTAGTCTTTTGCGAGGCACTTCTGGCCATTGTTGCATTACTTTATTGTCTTTTTTTGCTTTCTTCTGTACAGAAGTGTTTTGCTTTGATAAAACACAACCAGTCTCATGTTGAATTGATAAAAAGGTATAAAAATGCAGAAAGTGGTCCCATGATACATAATACACTACTCAAATAATTATTTCTAACATTTACAAAAGTCAAATTCATGTGGAGCCATCGCCCTTTTTTTAATCTCAGCTGTATACTAATCAATTTGTATGTACCTTTAACTATTCAACGGTACCTATTTCCTCCCATGACTATAGTAGTGACGAGTAACTCTATACGTACCTATTTCCTCCCATGACTATAGTAGTGACGAGTAACTCTATACGTACCTATTTCCTCCCATGACTATAGTAGTGCGGAGTAACTCTATACGTCAAATCGTAGATTGTCAAGAGAAAGTACCTAGTGTTACCTTTTCACGTCTTTCAAATTCCAGAAGTTAATGGACTAACGCGTTGAGATTAATGCAAAATCTTTAATTGTTGGAGTAATCTAACTTCTTTGAATGAATGAATTTCTTTCATTCATGACAAACTCCTGATCTTTCAATGCATTTTTTGTTGAATTGATGAATAACTCATTCACGATAACTCATGCTATTAAACATCAATAACTAGTGTATTGATTTTTGTAATAACGTATTGCCTATAAATGCTACGCATTAGCATTTTCCTATAAATTGAAGACCTTTGAGAACATATCAACACGCAAAAAAAAAAAACTTTTTCTTTATCCTTTTTGTTTCCTCTAAAAATCTAGACAATTGTATTTTGTGCAAAATACTTCAACTTCCAGTCACGAATACACGTTTCTGGAAGAACTGTGAAACCTTGGGAAGCGACCGGCTGTGAACGATTTGTATCGGTGTCGGGCCGAAAATCGCTTTCAAGGCAGTAGCTTGCCATGACATAGTGTTTGTGATAATTTGGTTAGTATTTTTTTAATTCCAAGTTTAATATCAATATTGTGCTATTTTTCCTAACATAACATTATGCATAAAATCCAGCTAAAAATTACCCATCCTTTGAAAATAGTATTTCCTTGCAAGTGACGAGCAAACTCATATAGATCGTTCAAATGAATATATCTCAATTTGGAAAAGTCATAAGCAAAATCTCCTGGTACCACTACCTAACCTTCTTTTACAACGACAGTATCAATTTTGATGGCTTTCACTAGGGAATAGCACCTAATACTAGGACTAAAATAGTAGTATTGAATCTTATTCTGTCTGTTGCTGCCAAGTGCCAACTCTACACTGCCTATACAGAACATCAAGTTAGATATGAAATAATACTGCTTTTAGTTGGGGTTGGAGTCTGTCGGGGCCGGGGTGGGGTGGGGCGCGGGGGAGGGAATAGTGGGGCCAAAAGTGATCCTCAATTATTAAATCTTGAAAGATTCCACAAAAAATCAGGTCCACAAGAATCAAATTGTATCTATCGTATTCACTAATGTGATTTATGAAAATATGGGATAAAAATCTTTGACAGGCTTTGAGCCTGTTTGGATGGGCTTATGTCTATAAGCTATTTGCAGTTTATAAGTTTAAAAAAAAAATAGTTGGGGTAGTCTAATTTATTTTTTCAGCTTATAAGCTGCTTTAGATAAGCTAAGTCAAATAGGCCCAATTATTTTTTGAGCTTATTTTAATCACAAAATGATTTTAAGCTGGTCAGTCAAACACTCAAAAAAGCTGAAAATAACTTATAAGCAACTTATAAGCTAATCCAAACAGGCTCTTTCTTATTAGCTATTTCTATTAGATTTTTTTTTTTAATAATAATTATATTTGGATAAGTTTGCGTACAACTTAACTATTTCTCTAAGGATATATCACCTCCCACCGGTATAGGTGTTAAATAATTTTACTCACTAATGCTTAGATAAATGGGAAAAAAAATTATCTAGCTCTTTTGAAGTCTTCCATAATTTTTACACATTTCTTCGATTACTAAGTCACATCATGCTAGCAATTCCAATTAGAATAATATCACAATCTAAAAAGACTGAGGGAAGACATCAATTTTAGGTAAGAAAAGCATTAAAGCATCTGATAAAGTCAGGAAGCAATTACAAGAAAACACATAGACAAAGTTATTTTAAAAAAAAAGGGTTAAACAACCACCCCATCAAAGATTTCATCACCTTAGTCTTACTTACCATTTCTATTGACAAAGAAACCACTGGTTGAACTAGACAGGTAGTCACAATTTAAGAACCTATTTCTATTATTATTATTATTTATTATTATTATTAATAAGCCCCGTAAGGGGACGAATACCATGGGCTGTAAAAATTATACCCACATTAAATTCTTGTATCATGAGCTATATAATTTGTATACTTTATTTAACTATTTTTATATCCCATGTAGACACATGTCATAGTACTTAATATTATTTCTCTTCTCATGTATAGACATATGCACTTCAAATTTAATTCTCTGACATATTTATTTCCTCCGTGCACTTTTACTTATTCACTTTTAACTTTTCATGTTCTAGCTGAATATTTATTCTCTTCTCATGTATAGACGTATACAGTTCAATTTTAATTCTCCTACACAAATTTATTTCCTCCATGCACTTTTACTTGTTCACTTTTGGCTTTTTACATTCTTAACATATTTATTTCCTCCGTGCACTTTTACTTTTTCACTTTTAACTTTTCATATTCTAGCTGAATATTTATTCTTTTCTCATGTATAGACATATGCAATTCAATTTTAATTCTCCTACACAAATTTATTTCCTCCATGCATTTTTACTTGTTCACTTTTGGCTTTTTACATTTCTATTATATTTCTTTCTATTATATATAAGCGGCTTGGGAGAACGAACACGGCTCCCCAAGCTTGTACCAACAACTTCACGAATTATACTCGCATTAAATTCTTGTACCATGAGCTATATAATTTGTACACTTTATTCAACTATTTTTATATCCAATGTAGACATGTATCATAATACTTAATATTTATTCTCTTCTCATGTATAGACGTATGCACTTTAAATTTAATTCTCCGACACATTTATTTCCTCCGTACACTTTTACTTGTTCACTTTTGACTTTTCGTGTTCTAGCTGAATATTTATTCTCTTCTCATGTATAGACATATGTAGTTCAATTTTAATTCTCCTACATAAATTTATTTCCTCCATGCACTTTAATTTGTTCACTTTTGACTTTTCACATTCTTTAAGAAGTAATAAATCTCACGTGGATATATGCCACAGTGTTGAATATTTATTCTCTTCTCATGTACACACGTGTGCACTTCTATTTTAATTCTCCGGCACATATTTATTTCCTCCGTGCACTTTTACTTATTCATTTTGACTTTTCACGTTATTTAAGAATTAATAAATGAAGTCCTCCTTCCGTTCCTTATTACTTAGCCACATTACTATACCTGACTTTTCACGTTCTTTAAGAATTAATAAAAATGAAGTACTCTCATCGTCTATATTAACGTAGACATGTGTCATAGTACTTAATATTTAATTCTCTTCTCATGTATAGATGTATGCACTTCAAATTTAACTCTTCCACACATTTATTTCCTCCGTGCACTTTTACTTGTTCACTTTTGATTTTCGTGTTCTAACTGAATATTTATTATTTTCTCATCTATAGACATATGTAGTTCAATTTTAATTCTCCTACACAAATTTATTTCCTCCGTGCACTTTAATTTGTTCATTTTTGACTTTTCACAGTCTTTGAGAATTAATAAATCTCATGTGGATATATGAGATAACACTGAATATTTATTCTCTTCTCATGTATACAAGTGTACACTTCTATTTTAACTCTCCAACACATATTTATTTCCTCCGTGCACTTTTACTTTTGACTTTTGACTTTTCACGTTATTTAAGAATTAATAAATGAAATACTTCTTCCGTCCCATGTTACTTGGCCACATTACTAAAAATATGAAGTACTCCGTTCGTCCTTATTACTTGGCCACATTACTAAAAATATATGTCTACTTTAAATGTGAAGAGAGAACAAACAATAGCACTGACATTTGTACCAAAAGTTATTTTAATGCTCCTATACATAACTTGTTCACTTTTGACTTTTCACATTCTTTGAAAATTAATAAATAAAGTATATATTTTATCATAATATTCATATTTATTGCTATATAGTCTCAATAGCCTCAGAAAATGATTTAAAAATGAATAATTAACGTGACAGGTAAAATAAAAAGAAGATTTTTTTTCCTCGATTTTTTCCTTGATATGTTAACGTCGACAAGTAAAAGTAAAGGGAGAGAGTGACAATTATCCCTGTTTTCCTTCATTGTTAATACTTTACTTATTTACTCTCTTTTGCAGTCTCTGATTGTTGTTTCTTTACATTTATAAAATGTATTACTTTATATTTTCATTTCAGAATTAAAATTTGGTGATTAATGATATAACATATATCTTTCTAATTTTGATTTCTTTGTAACAATTAATATAAAAAATTATAATATATTTTTTAATTAATTTAATAAAAATATTTTAATCCAATATATACAACAAAATAGTTCTTATGTTTGGATATGAACAGTTACTTAATTGAAATGGATATCAACCTGTTGGTATACATATAAAATATTGAAGAATTTAAAAGAAAAAATTTAGAACCAAAATATTTATTTTCTCTCATATTCTTACTAATTTTCTTTTACATCAATGAACAACTTTTATTGTCCTGATAATGATAAAAAGGTCTGACTCTTTCCATCTCAAAGACTTTTAATTACAACTAAAGTGATAGTATATAAAATACATTTTGTATATATAATAACAATTAGAATATTTTTAAAATTTATTTTCAAAATACATACCTTAAAGACTGGCTAATTAAAGTGAAACACGGGCATGTGTTGCTAGTATATATATATATATATATACCAGTTTCAAACTACCCCCATCATAATTGGAACAAACTACTTGATATTTTTTATTTTAATACATACAAAAATACAAAAACATAACCCCCTCCTTTACTCCACCCCCCGGCAACCCCCCTCCCCGCAGCTACGCCACCCCAACCCCTCTTGAAGAATATTGGCTAGAAGTATGTATTACTTCCAAAAATGGTACCTGTTGTCCCTTAGAATGGTACAAGTGAAGTCTATTCTACTATGGCCCATATGGGTCACTAAAGATACAGAAAACTAGATTAACAGTCCATGTATGTGGTTATGTCTCCAAGAACCATGTTGCTCAAGTTCTTCAAGATTTTCATTATCTTGTCTTCATTGGGTGGTTTTGTTGTTTCAAATTTAGAGTCAGAGTCATGTTTTGTTAACCAATATGTAAGACAAGCTCAGAGGAAATTTGAGCAGAAAACAAACAGGTTTTGGGAGTATGATGATCAATCCAACAGTTGGATTCAAGTGAATTTGCCTTATGACTTAGTTTCTTGTTTCAATGATAACTGTACAAAAGTCAATAGAATTGATCAAACTACTTCTCAAGAACCTGAAAAACAAAGGGAGATAGTTATTACAAAAGTTAAGGATGAGGAAAAAAAATCTTATTCTTATCTCCCTTTGAGAAAAAGAGTTTCTTTGAAAAAAATGTCTGAAACATCCATTTGGATCACTGGTGTAAGTGGATCAATCTATGAAAGATTTTGGAATGGATTGCAGTGGGTAATAGCACCTCATGATTTGCCAATATCAGCAGGATATGCAATTTCTGTTTTCATTGTCAATCAGACAATTCTTGCTCTATCAGAATCAGGATATCTCTATCAGGTAACCTTTAAAAAACATACAAGGCAATCATTCAAGTATCAGATAAATTTTAGTGAATATTGGATCATAATTCTCTTTTGTAATGTTGGAAATAGACTGTCTTAAATGGAACGGCATGGACAGTAAGGATTCGTATAACAAACACCAACTTACTTGGGATTGAGGCATAATTGTTTTTGTTGTTGTTGTTGTTATAATAGTAGTAGTATCAGATTATAATTCTCAATCAATATTTTCTGTTTGTCTTCATTTTGTGTAAATTTTAGTGAATATCCTATTTTAGTTCTGTTTTATAATTTGAGACGTGGATAGTGAGGATCCATGTAGCCAACCGCAACTTGCTTGGAACTGAAGCGCAGTTGTTGTTTTATCAGATTATGATTCTCAATAAAAATTGTTGTTTATCTACTCAGTTGCAGTTAAGTGATGATCAGCCAGTCTGGATAGATATTACACCACCAAATGATCACCAAACAAGTCAAGTAGCAGAACAAAGTTCTGTAATTCAAATTGTATCAGGAGTTGTCTCCAATGATAGGAGGTGAGTATAGTATATTCACTTGACTATTTCAATATTGAAGGATTTTCTTGAGGAAAATACGAAGTTAAATTATGTTACTGCAGATAGTTGTGACTTGTCTGAGCTCCAGTCCATGCTAATAAGACCTTGAATTTGTCCTTCAACATCAGGAGAATGTATTTCTGCACAAAGAATGGAACTTTACTAGAACTCACTGAGGTTGATCCCATAAGGTAAGAACCACTCATGTATATGATTGACTAAAGTGGTCTTTAAATTTCTATTGTTGAAGTGTGTGATCATCACATCTAAGATCTTAAACCGTTTGAAACAACACACTTTTATTTAGGCATTTTTCCATTTTGGGCCCGTCGGCCGAAATTAACTAGCGCAATATACAAAGCAAGTACACTGATTGTGTATATTATATGTGGTGTATATTATATGTGTATGTTATATGCATTTTTATTCTTAATATACAAAGCTATTCATTTTCTGGCTATTACAGACCTAAATATTTGTTTACAAATGCTATTAGGTGGACCAATCATGGAAAACCCCCTGGAGCAAATGTTGCAGCAATCGCGGACGTATCTACATTTAGATCAGAAGTAGTCTTTACAATTAGGTGAAACAGCAGAAAGCATCCTGATTCTTTTGGTTCAACTGTTCAAATAACCCTTGTGCTTTGCCTAATGGATGTAATGTTTTATTCTATAGTACTGCAGGTGATCTTTATGAATATGATCAGAGCTCAAGGCCATCATGGAAGAAGCATATAAGAAAAGAGTCTTCTACACAAGATACTTCTCTGAAACCATCTATAGGTTGCAGTTTAAAAGGAGTCAATGGAGCTATTTCAAAATCTTTGTTTCTCTTGACTAAGGTGCAAGCTCTTTTCCCCTCCCTCAGCATCACCATCTATTTTGATGCAACACATATCGTGTTTTGACTTCCTTCTTATGAATTTTTGAACATATGAAGGGAGGATATCTAATAGAGAGACGGTCACAACGAAGGAAATGGAAATGGATCAATCATGGAAATCCAAAAGATCATATTGTGTCTTCCATTACATGCCTTTCTGAAGAAAACTTGGCTGAAAATTCAAACTCATTGTTTCTTACAACTGCAGCTGGTTACATTTTCGAATATCGAATTCCAGATCATTCAGGTATGTCTCTGACATACTTTTCTTCTCCTTCTAAATGTGTTAGTTCATTGCTTAGCAACAGTCACAGTATCCAACCATTAAGGAAACATCAATATTTTGAGAATGTAGTTGTAGTGAGTCTAGTAAATCTGCCTCGAAAATTGAATTTTTAACATGAATATACATATTGTATGCATAAATATACATATAACATACACAAATATACACAATATACATAATCAGTGTATATGCTTTGTGTATTTTGGCTAGCGCCCGTAATTAATTTCGGCCGACAGGCCAAAAATGAAAAAAGGCCTTTATTAAATCTGCCACGAAAAATTGAACTTTTGACATGAAAACAGGTATTGACCAAGAGGATGATATTAGAGAAAGTTGGATCAATCACGTCTACCCCCCTCATGCCAAGGCTGCAAGAGGAATTCCAGGAGTGCAATTTCAACCTGGCAGAATTATTTTCCCACTTGATGATGGTAGGCTTGGAGAGCTTCACCTATCTGGCCTAGGTGATGAAAATTCCGGACCGAATTATCAAATTAATGCTAGAAGAAGATCATCCCAGAAATATGTCTGGTCTCTAATAGATGCCCCAGAAACTGAAGGATGGAATGCAGAATATTGCACTGAAGAACATGGACCGTTGAATTGCATTGCAGGCATCAAAGATGAAATCAACGAACCTGAGCGAAGGAGATCAAGGAATAGCAAAGAACAACAAAGTTACATATCAATTGATATGTCAGCTAGGAAAAAAGCTCCTGAACCCGAGGGAGACTACAATATCCCGGACAAAAATTTCCATCTGAGGGTGATGCATGAAGGCAAATCATTCTTCCTAATAACGGAAGGTGGTCTAATTTTCGAGTATCTAAATTCTGAAAATGTGTGGTTTTGGCTTAAGCATGATCATTCAACAGCTATGAGAGGTGCCCTTGGGAACTACAATGGAAGTTTGTTTTTGGTTGATGAACAAAGGAGTTTGCACATCAGAGAAAGAGATAGTGATGAACTAGCATGGATTAATTGCACTGCTATGAAGAAAGGGAGGCAGGTAATTGGAGGTCCTCCATGGGATGATCTACCAGAGAAATCTCGAAAAGCTAGACAAGAAGATGCACTTTTCTTTGTAAGCAAAAGTGGGAGATTGCTACAATTTGCAGTAAGTAGTATTATACTATGTTAATTTTTCTAGTTTTAGTAGTCCAAAAGGTGAGTATCAGAAAGAAAATGAGAGGCTATAAGCACATACTATTAGATTCTAAATCTTCAAATTTCAGAGCTTTTAGTCTAAATAGTGATAAAATGAAGGCTAAAATGAGTGGCAGTAAGCAAATATTAGATGCAAAATCTTGAAATTTCAAAGCTTCCAGTCTAAATACTGATAAAATGAAGACTAAAATGAGTGGAAGTAAGCATATATTAGATTCAAGATCTTGAAATTCATAAGTTTCTGGTCTAAGTAGTATACAATGAAGGCTAAAATGAGTAGCATTAAGCATCTGTTAGATTTAGAATCTTGAAATTTCTTCCAGTCGAAATGGTGATTTAAAATGAAGGCTAAAATGAGTAGCCTTAAACATATTATTAGATTCGAAATCTTGAAATTTCAAATCTTCAGTCTAAATAGTGATAAAACAAAGGCTAAAGAGTCAAAACCTGTTTCTTAGGTTGCACTGAGAAAGTTCAAATGGAAAGATTGTCGGTATCCAGGCAATATGAAGATCGCAAGCATTGCTGACCAGGAACTGCTCCGAGAGAACGTGGTATTTGTCATTGGAAGGAACGGACGCTTATACCAGTATAACAAAGTGACTGAACTATGGCACGAGCATTACCAATCCCAACATTTGGTTCTATCAAGGTCTCCTGGAACTGCAATGAGGTTATCTTCACTGTCACTGCAAGGTTCTATTTTCATGCTTTCGGAAAATGGTGGACTAGTTGAATATAATTGGAATCCATCCAACGGATGGAATTGGATTGAACATGGAACGCCAGAGCCGAGTGTTATCCTTGTTGGTTCACCGGGACCATGCTTCAAAGGTGCTCATTTGTTCTTAGTAGGTTCAGATGGAGAAGTGTATCTGAGGTTTTTGGACAATGGGACGTGGAAATGGAGATGCTGTGGCTTTCCATATATGGAAAATAAAGTCAAGGAAAATGAAGAACATGATCATAAAGAAACTTGTACTTACGAAGATCTTGCAGCTCGTTTAGAGAAAATTGAAGAAAACCTGCAAGCCTTAAACAAAAACTGTGACTCCAAGGTTAGTATTTATTGAAAATTCCTCTACTTGCTTCTTGAATCTTTAGACTATGTTACATGGACGCTGATCCGTCCGTTTGCAATAATTTTGATTTCAAACATTTATGATCCGGATGTGAATGAGTCGAATGACTTATAGTCCAATAGGTATAACATTAGTATGGGCACACCTTTCTGAATCCTAAACAGTACTGAATCACTTATACACATAGTTGGTGGCACCATTTGACCGGGCATGAAATTTAAGAAAAATATGAAGACTTTTAAAACTCGAGGTATAAACCAAGCCTTAGACATTTTGTCAATCCTAATATATGGTAGGGGATTCACTTGAATCAAATAGTTTTATCTGAGTCCATGCAACAAAGTCTTTATTGTCACAGACTCACAGTTTAACATTGGTCTATAAACAGGTGGCAATTACAAGACCAATTCCTTTTACTGAAGATTCAGTCATATTTGAGCTCAGAGATGGCAGAGTAAGTAACTTGAACTCTACTCAGTAAAGTCAATCACTTAGAAAAGCGTTGGATTGCTAAGTAGAGTTTCCAAATTTAAACAATCACTAAAACCTCATTTCTAAAAGGTGCTTATATGTCTGGTGAAACACTAAATATTTTGAGGTTTGAAAACTCAATAGTTAATTTCACGTATAGTCACTGAACTTTATCCACTACAATAGTCAAGTTACAACATTATTTGTTGTCAACTAAAGCAACTTTACTTTACACACTATAATAACAAAGTTACTATACAATTAATGGGTAAAGTTGAGCGACCATACGTGAAAGTAACGTTGCACCAGACTATTTCACTAGGTACTTATTACCTTTTACCAGCATAGAGACCAAGTAACTCTATCTTTCAAGGTTTAAGCAAATTAGAAGAAATCACCTAAAGTTATTTTTGAATTTGAACTCTGGTCTCCCATGATTTTAGTTGGCAGAAATGCGACGGACAGGGGATACAGCTTGGACATGGTCACGTACCATTGGCACTCCTACTAGCCTCTGCATATCAAGTTTCTGGGCAACTTTAGCATCATAACATGAAAAGATATTGTCAACAATAGCTGCAGGACATGGAAATGATCGAGCAGTAATAACTATACATGTAAATATATAGAAGAACCAAACAAAAATTAGAAAATAAACAAATTTGTACAGTTTTCAAACATGTCTCTGCGTACAGAAACTGTATAACTCCTTAGACTAAAATAATGCTTCTAGCTAGGTCTACAGCATTGGTGAAATTCTATGTTATATAGCTCGTTTACAAGTATCTAATTTTTGATAAATTTTCGTGTGATTGGAATTTGGAAGAATAGAATTATTTACACTCATATCATGCTTGTCCAACAAAGGTACGTAAACAATGAGAGATAAACACGTCCAACGAATTCAAGACATTTAACCCAAAAAAAAAAAAAAAAAATCTAAGTTGATACAAAATGAAAAACTATATACAGTTAAATTAATCTTTATGTAGAGCATGATTGAAAAACAAAAATATAAGTAGCGCAACTCATAAGTTGTGGTGAGTTTATTTTGTGTTTTCATTCATTTATCATGAATTATTGTTATGAATAATATTGTTTTTTATCCCTCCGTCGCTGATCATGAATCATTTTATGACATTAAAGAAAATTATTGAAATAGTTGAGTTGGGTTATTGTAACAGTGAAATCACTATATGTTACAGACTATAAGTCTATAACGACAAAATTTATATAAATAAAGGTGGTTTTTTGTTAGTATAAAAGAAATATTTGGTGACTTTATTGTTAGTGGCCAACGTTATTTAATTACTTTCATATCACAAAAAATATTTTTGTAACTACTGTTGTAGTAGATAAATTCAGTTATTTTATAATTTTGTAAATTTATTATTATAACGATCATTAAGTTCATCACTATATATGAAATTCACTCCGGATATTTTGATTTAATAATTAACAATCTTAAATGAAAGTGTTCGAGCTAAAAGATCTTGGATCAAATCCTTACAAAATTCCTATAAAATTGCATATGTATACCACTTCATTTATTAATGTTATATCTTTGCTAATGTATCATAAGATGTCTTAAGTACTGCAAATATCATTGGATTACAAAAACATGAAAAGCAAAGACGAACACTTTATGAATAGTTTAAATGTAAAATCTTAAATATATCTATTGGCAGCTATCACGCCTGTGGGTTACTAGTTTTTTATAATTTCTTTTAAGAGGGATCTTTCTTGTGAGAGTACTAGATTAAATTAGGAAATAGTGCTGATAATATCCGTTTCACACAATGTTATTTTCCGACGAAGGGGTTCAGATTCACCCCTAGGGTACGTATTAAAAATTCACTAAATATATACAAATAATAAATTTTAAGTCCAAAAAATGAAATAAACTTTGTAAAATCAGTAATTTGAATCCATAAATTCAAACTTAGATCCACGTGTGTCTAACATGATTAAGTGTTCATTAATTTGGCATAACCGTACTTATATTTGTTTGCCCAGCAACAATGTGGTACTCTCGAAGTATGTTATAATTAAAACCTCTAAATAGACCCATGTCCCAATCCCACTTGTTTGATGTTAGAGTTAATTAAATCCTCAAACCCCAAAAAACATTAATGTTGCAGGGTTAGGTGGTCTCTTGGACACAACACTAAACAATTTACATATATATACTGTAACAAATTCCAATAATGTTTTTATTCACCCAAGGAATTCTTCATATTTGCTCTTTTACCCGCTCCATGCATTAATTATGCCTCTGATATGAATGGCATAATGACATGGAAGGTGAAGTAGTTGGAATACCTTTGACCAAAATAACTTCAACAGAAACTTTGTTAGGCAGTATTCAAACTCAGGTCTGCCAGAAGATAATTTAAGACTTACAAATTAAAATGAAAATAAAAGCTATTCAATCTTAATAAATGGATAGAGTTTAAGTTACATATATCATTAGTATAAGAATTTTTTATACTGTTAGATTACCCATGAGTGCTCTTTAATTAAAATGTGAAATTTATAGTCTTAAAAGTAATTAAGCGTCAGCAAAATACTGTCGTCTGTTCCAAAACAAAAGCCCCATGGCGCCCCGGGATGGGAGTGAGAGACGGCCCTACCAGTAGGCAACACTAGCGTCGGCTCTACGAAGTGAAAATCGTATCTTTCTGCCGATTTTCCCAATTCATTCATGAATAATAATTCAAGGACGTGAAGCGAATACTTCTAGCTGCTACGCCTGCTTCTTATTATGGTGGCTATATTATCATGGCGATCGAAAAGAATGTTTACCTATTAATAGATAAAAGGATCTGATGGTGTAAAATTCATTATATTGAGGTGTATATATAACGTAAACTCAAATACATACAAGGAGCATATATTTCTTCCATTAATTTATTTGATATAAAATATCAGGTACAATATATGTTTTCTCTTTCAATACGTTACACATACATACAAGGAGCATATATTTCTTCCATTAATTTATTTGGTATAAAATATCAAGTACAATATATGTTTTCCCTTTCAATACGTGATATACACATCAATATTGAGCTAGTTAAGATCGGTTATACTAGTCTTCATTGTTATAAATGATCTATTGGGATGCATAATATTTCAATCATACGTCCCAAGTATTATGAGAGAATTCTATCATAAAATAACAAAAACAGATTATGTGGGCCGTTGTTAATCTACCATAACCTTCTTTTTATTCAAATTTGGAATTAACAATATGAGCAAACTCTCACGGTTAGAGTTATATTTTTCCTTTGTG
Organism: Lycium barbarum; assembly: GCF_019175385.1. Classification (NCBI taxonomy): domain Eukaryota; kingdom Viridiplantae; phylum Streptophyta; class Magnoliopsida; order Solanales; family Solanaceae; genus Lycium; species Lycium barbarum. The sequence goes on from NC_083342.1 coordinate 22,593,297, forward strand.
AGATGTCTATATAAAACACAAGAAATGAAATATGAAGTGACCTTTTTTTTAACGAAACAAATACTCATTGTAATGTAAAGACTAATTGAAGGAACCGTACGGCTTTTAGATGTCAATTAGATATGTCATTATATCCGATTATATTTCAGATGCATTTACTCAATATTTCGAATATATCATTCTTTTTTTTGACAAAAGAAGCTCCAAAAAAAGGGTTTCATTTTAAAAAAGTTTGACGAGAGGGTACAGTGAAATCTTAAATGAAAGTAGGGAAAAAAATCCGGACACAAAAAGAAAAAATGACTTCTTTGTGGTAGAATTCTCCGTATTCGGTATGTATTGATTAAATTCATTCAAATTTGCACCACAAAATATGTATTAATTCCTATTTGCACCACGTATACTCATTAAAAAGAGTATTTCCTATTATAATTTCTCTTTGAAAATTCAAACTCGGAAACTCTAATTAAAGTTAAAGGAACTCCATTCATTACTAACATAACTTGAACCTGAAATCTCTAAAGATGAAGGATTTTATCCATTCCACCACGTTATTTTGGAGGGCGGATGATGTGGGAAAGAAGTAATGACTCTTGATTCTTGAAAAGCAGCAAAAAATTGCTCCCTTTTTATTACTCATTGAATTACTCTCTCCGTTCACTTTTATTTTCAAAAATAAATTTTTACTTTAACTTGTCCACTTTTACATGTCAGGAAAAAAAATTATTTTTTCTGTTTTAGCCTTAATATTAATTACTCATTCAAAAAATTTCAAATCCATTAAGACTATATATTAATTAATATGAGTATTATGATAAATTATTTACTTCATTTATTATTTTTTAAGGAATTTGTAAAGTCTAAGCTTTCTTAAGGAATTTGTAAAGTCTAAGCGAACGGAGGAAATAATAAAAAAAAGGAGAGTCTAATTTAAAATTTAAAATTTATGAGAATTGGAAAAAATAGGGAGAAGGAAGAAGTTTGTCAGTATATTTTGCTTTTTAAAGTGAACGTGCACTATTCCAACGTACATCATCAGTGATAGAATTAATCACACTCTCGTTCACAGCGCGTTTGTCACACGCAACACAAAATCTTGACTAGATTTTTGGGGATGTGAAATGGATAACGACACTTCTGTCTGTGTATAGGTTTCGGGTTGCCCTTTTGACCCGGAGTTCTCTCTTCATAAAATATGGGCTAATCTATCCTCTCCTTTTATTTTTCTTTTTTCTTTTTTCATTTTATTTTATGGTTAAAGGCAGAGGTGTGCACAGTTCGGATATATCCAAGAATCCAATCGATTCACGCTATTGGATTTCGGATTTTGGATATTTGGTTCGGATTGAATCCATACGTATTCGTATGAGTACCGAATTAATTGAATCCATATGTATACGTATGAATACAGAATTATATCAAAATAAATATATTTTTTATTTTGATGTCTTGACAAACAATTTTTTGTTCTTCTTTGTTATGAACCTGTTTGGATGGGCTTATGTCTATAAGCTGCAAACAGCTTATAAGCTAAAAAAAAATAAGTTGGGGTAGTCTAACTTATTTTTTTTTTTGCTGCTTTAGATAAGCTAAGTCAAATGGGCCCAATTATTTTTTTGAGCTTATTTTAAGCACAAAATGACTTTAAGCTGACTAGTCAAACACGCAAAAAAGCTGAAAACAGCTTATAAGCAACTTATAAGTCAATCCAAACGGGCTCTATTTCCTACTTATATATTTAACAATAAACTAAGTATCACTAAATTAATTAGGAGTACAATCCGATCCAAAAATCTGAAGTGTTTACCCAAAGCAAACATCAAAAATCTGATCCGAGATTAATTTGGATTGAATTCAAATTGCATTTTATAGAAATTAAAATTTTGAAATTCTAATCCGAGATGTACTAAACCCGATCCAACACGACCGATAAACAAGCCTAGTTAAAAGTATTCTTTTGGGGATGGATCAAGCGATCAAGAAAAGAAAAACAATGAAAAGGAGGGTTAATGCTAATGGAATTTTGGATTAAACCAAAAAGTTTTTGAGAATTAGCCATCCTCAAGAAAAGTAGCTGTAGCATTTTTCTTTTTCTTTTTTTAAGCTTTAGCAATTATTTAAATATTTATTTGTTTCTTTCTTATAAATGTTTATCATAATTCCATGGAATGTGTCCCAATTCCGTAATTGTAATGCAGTAATATTAGAAGTTGACATGAAATCACCCGTTTAATTTGCAGTTAAATTCAGATTAAGTTTTGAAATATTTTAAGTTGCAGTTGACTTTGTTATAACTTTTAGTAAGTAATACTTTTTGTTATGGGCTTCGACTGTATTATAAAATTTAGTGGGCGTTTGGCCATAAAAGTTATTCACTTTTTTTCGGAATTTTTTTTCACTTTTTTTACTTTTAGCGTTTGGCCATAAAAATTATTCACTTTTTTTCCGGAGTTGTATTCCGGAATACCAAAAACAAGATAAACTTGTTTTTCAAAAAAAATTCACTTTTTTACACTACATTTCACCAAAAACTACAGTTTCAAAAACTATGGCCAAACACAACTCCAACTTCAAAAATTCCAAAAAAAAAGTGAAAAAGTTTTTGGTATTTATGGCCAAACGGCACCTTAAAATGTCATGAAATAATAAGGTTCAATTAGTCGAATTTACATCCGATAATTGAAAGAACACGTAGACACTATACTTGAAAGTAGGTGCTCTATGCAAATGAACCCCCCATTACCAGTGAGCTAAGTTTTTGGTCTGTGTTAAGAGGGTTCAACATTTAATATAGTCCCTTTAATATATACATATATAATAACAATTATATCTATATATATAGTGTAATTTTCTGACAATGAGGTTCGAATGAACCCCCTAAACACCATGTAGAACCACCCCTGACCATCACATTAAACCAAACGTCCTTTCCAGTCAAATTAATTCTAGAAAAAACAAAAAGAAAGAAGAAAAAATGTTTTGCAGGAGTCGCTTGGCTATTAAATGATGAGTTAGTAGGGGCATTTAGTTATAGGTGACTCTTAAGTCTTTTTATTGAGTGAAGGTGACTCAAGTTTTAATTATTGAGTGGAGGTGATGTTTTTATTAGTGATTAAGAGGTTTTGACCTTGCCCAAAAGTTTTTATTTTGACACTTTGACCCTTAACTTTATTTTTAACACTTTGCCCTCAAGTTTTATTTTTAACACTTTGACCCAGCCAATATAAACCCTAAAATACCAAAATGGGTCCAAAAAAAGGGCGCCAATAGCTGCACCCGTTTTTGCTCTTTTCCCTCCTCTGTTCTTCTTCTCCTTCCTCGATTCGTTCTTCCTCCTCCTTCTTCTTCTTCTTCTTCTTTTCCATCCGCCTGCTCTCATTATTTTTCTCCCTCCATTCTTCTTCCTCATCTTCCATTGCTGCTTCCCCTGCTTCTTCTTCATCCATTGTTGTTCCATTTTGAAGAATCTGCTCAACAAAATAAAAAACTAAACCACCAGATTTGCAATTTTTTTGGTTGGATTTCGTTAGTGTCTGCATGGGCATTACTTCATAAGTACTGTTGTTTCCCCTGCTACTTCTTCTTCCATTGGTGCGGCATTTTGAAGAATTTGCTCAACAAAGAAAAAAAACAAAACCAACAGATTTTGCAATTTTTTGGCTGGGCATTACTTCAGAAGTAATTTCCGCTCATTTGCTAAGTAAAATATTGTTGTTTTGTTTCAATTATTTATGTGGCTTTTGCTGCTGATTTTCCAACAATTTACAGTAGCAATTGTACTTGTTGCAACAAGTGCTAAAGCTGCTGTATCAGAGCTTCTAAATTTTTGCAACAACTGTTGTAGTTTATGCAACAGCTATTGTAGTTGCTGCCACAACTACAACAGATTATGTAGTTGTTGCAACTTCTATACTAATTGTTGTTAAATACGTAGTATGAATAAGTTGCAACAGATTTGTGAGTTGTTGCAAGTAGTGTACTACCTGTTGCAACAAGTATCTTACTTGTTGCAATAACTCACTGATCTGTTGGATTCAGCTTCAGTCCAACAGAACCCAAAAACTGGACCCAAAAAAAAAACTGTAGCTGACTCCAACAGATTAGTTAGTTGCTGCAACAAGTGTATTACCTGTTGCAACAAGTAATATACTTGTTGCAACAACGCAACAACTCACTAATTTGTTGGACATCTTCAACTGTCTTTGGATTAAACAGAACTCAAAAAACTGAAGCTGACTCCAACAGATTAGTTAGTTGGTGCAACAAGGATAGTACTTGTTGCAACAGGTAATCCACTTGTTGCAACACCTGATTCATCTGTTCCAACAAGTCATTAAGTTATTGTATTTTGTTACTATACTGTCATGACCTTTTTTAAAAAAAAAAAATATATATATATATATATATATATATATATATATTCAGGTAGCATTAATGGGGTACTCATTAACAATAGGTGTTGATTGCCATGGCGAATGGATCGAGAAGAACAATCGATATATTTGGCGATGGAAGGGTAGTCACATGTTAGAGACGATAGCGATGAGTGTCCAAAGAGATGTTGTGTTTGATGATTTTGTGGACTTAATCATCACCTATTGTGAATTAACTTGTGAACCGAAAGATCTTGCCATCACTTACATGCATATCTCTTTTGAAAACCAGAGGGTCTTGCCTTTTAAGATAACCGATCAGGATCGTTTGCGTACTTATTTGAATGATGTATCTAGGCCCATTTTAAGGGTATACGTGGTTGGAAGCCCGATAGAGAACCATAATTTAGGTCAAGACCAACAAGATGTGTTAAATGATAAATTGGATGGGGTAGCTATGGATATGGATATTCCAGATAATGGAAGTGGGGGTGAGCCGATTCCTACACCCGAAGTTGTGAGCAATACACCGTGTTCTACACAATCTTCACAGTGCAGCCATGTTCAAGATGATGAAATAGGCTTTTATAAAGGAATGTCATTCAAGAACAAGGAACAACTAGCAACTATGTTGAAACTTGCTTGCGTGAAGAAAGATTTTACACTCAAGAAAGTGATTAATTCGCGCTCTATGTATTGCTTTAGATGTGTACATCCGGAGTGCAAGTGGTGGCTGAGGGCTATGAAGTTTTTAAGTTCTGACAGATTTTGTATTACAACCTACGTAAAGTATCACACATGTGGTTCTGAGCATATTACTAGCCATAATCCACACGCCACAGCGAAAGTCATTGGTGAATACTTCAAAGATAGGTTTCCCGATGGTAAAGGCCCATCTACAAAAGATATGAGCCAATTATTCCGCACAGAATTGGGTTGTAAGGTAAGTTATTGGAAGGTCTGGAAGGGCATAGAGATTGCAAAATCTTTGACAAGGGGGAAAAATAAGCACGGGTATGCAGTGTTTGATGCGTACCGTTATATGCTTCGTTCCGCAAATCCAGGAAGTAAGACGACATTGAAGGTTGATGCTAATGGGAAGTTCAAGTACTTTTTTGTAGCCTACAAGGCTTGGATGCTTGGTTTTGCGCAAATGAGAAAGTCATAGCTGTCGATGGGACATTCTTGAAGAGTAAGTACGAACGAGTGTTATTGTCAGCCGTGGCGCAAGAGGCGGAGAATCGTGTTTTTCCTGTGGCATTTTGTGTAGTGGACAAAGAGTGTGTCAAATATTTTTTTGAACAAATGGGAAGCTTTGTAGATGATACCAAAGAGTTGTGCATAATTTCTGATAGGCATCCAAGTATCAAAAAGGCAGTTTCAATTGTCTTCATTTTATCTCATTATGGTTGTTGCATGAAGCACCTTGGGGAAAATCTCCGAACCACCTTTCACAATACGAAGGTCATATCTCAGTTTTATAAAGCAGCAAAATCGTACAATATAGATGAGTTCAATGACCATTTCAATCAAATCAGAGATACCGTCCCAGGGGCCGCCGAACATCTTGAACGTGTTGGATTCCACAGATGGAGCAGGGTATTCTTCCCCGGAAATAGGTATTCATACATTACCTTTCCAACAAATAACACATCTGTTGGAACAACTAACTCACTTGTTGCAACAGGTAAGTTAGTTGTTCCAACAACTCACTTAGTTGTTGCATTTTGTTATGACACAGAGACGATAATTCAAGCTCTCTCCAACAAGTAACGCATCTGTTGGAACAACTAACTCACTTGTTGCAATAGGTGAGTTAGTTGTTCCAACAACTCACATAGTTATTGCATTTTGTTATGACACGGAGACAATAACTGAAGCTCTCTCCAACAAGTAACACATCTGTTGGAACAACTACCTCACTTGTTGTAACAGGTGAGTTAGTTGTTCCAACAACTCACTTAGTTGTTGCATTTTGTTATGACACAGAGACAATAACTGAAGCTCTCTCCAACAAGTAACACATCTGTTGGAACAACTACCTCACTTGTTGCAACAGCTAAGTTAGTTGTTCCAACAACTCACTTAGTTGTTGCATTTTGTTATGACACGGAGACGATAACTGAAGCTCTCTCCAACAAGTAACACATCTGTTGGAACAACTAACTCACTTATTGCAACGGGTAATTTAGTTGTTGCATTTTTTTACGACACAGAGATGATAACTGAAGCTCTCTCCAACAAGTAACACATCTGTTGGAACAACTAACTCACTTGTTGCAACAGGTAATTTAGTTGTTCCAACAACTCACTTAGTTGTTGCATCATGGTATGACACAGAGACCATAACTGAAGCTCTTTATTTTCACAGGTATAATCTTATGACGTCAAACATTGCTGAGTCGGTGAATTCAATGTTCAATGTTGAAAGAGAGTTTCCCATTACTGCTTTATTTGATGCCACAAACAGGAGATTTGCAGAAAAATTTCATGAGAGACGTATGGAGTTCATCGACTCACCAAACATCTTTGTTCCTTCAGTTGAAATTTTTTTTTCAAAATTTGTCAACTTGGGGAACAATTTGTTAGCCCATCAAATAGCCAACTACAAGTTCAGCGTCATCGGTCACGGTGCAGTTGCGACAGTCGATCTGCAAAGTAGATCTTGTACTTGTAGAGTTTTTGACCTGGACAAAATACCTTGTCCACATGCAATGGCAGCGCTTCGTGTCCAATATGGTGACGACTTTGGAAGGCGGATTTATGACTACTCATCTCCATATTATAAGGTGGAGAATTACATAATTGCATATTGTGAGGAAATTTGTCCTGTGCTTTCTGAAGAATCTTGGGAAGTTCCTTTGGAGATTTTAGAGAGAGAGATACCTCCTCCATATGATGATCCAAGCAAACCCGGAAGAAGGCGGACAAAGAGGAGGCGTGGAATCGGGGAATCATTTCCAACGAGAAAAAACAAATGCTCCTTATGCAAAACAGCTGGCCACAAAAAAAACAACATGTCCAAGCCTAAATGCTCCATAGTTGTAAATTGCATTATGCTTTAATAATAGTTATCTGTTGGAACTTTATGACATGTAATGTTATTGTTTCTTAGCATGGTAATTAATGTTTAACTTCCAGCAAGTAATAAATCTGTTGCAACAACCAAGTTATATGTTGGTGTTTTTTCAACTAAGTTATGTGTTACAACTTGTGTTTTATCCAACACGAGTAAGGATTTGTTCAACAACTTAATCACTTGCTGCACAGATATTACAATTGTTGCAACAGATTCTACATATGCTGCAACAGATACTGTACTTGCTGCAACAGATATTGTACTTGCTGCAACAGATATTGTACTTGCTGCAACGGATACAACTTGTGTTTTATCCAACACGAGTAAGGATACAATCGTTGCAACAGATTCTACATATGCTGCAACAGATACTATACTTACTGCAACATATACTGTACTTGCTGCAACAGCTACTGTACTTGCTGCAATGGATTCTACATATGCTGCAACAGATACTATAGTTGTTGCAGCAGATTCCTCACATGCTGCAGCAGATACTATACTTGTTGCAACAGATACTACTTGGTTCACCCATATTTAGTGATCAACTACTCGATTCACTCATATTTAGTGATAAACAAAGAAAATCAACCATATTTAGTGATAAACAATGGAATACTTAATCAATTTGATGTATTTTTAGCCAGCGAAGAGGATCTCCTAAGTCAGCATGCACTAAATCGAGTGATCATTAGAGCAAATTGATGTGAACTACTCGATTCACCCATATTTAGTGATAAACAATGGAAACCAACCATATTTAGTGATAAACAATGGAATACTTAATCAATTTGATGTATTTTTAGTCAGCGAAGAGCATCTCCTAAGCTAGCATGCACTAAATCGAGTGATCATTAGAGCGAATTGATGTGAACTACTCGATTCACCCATATTTAGTGATAAACAAAGGAAATAAACCATATTTAGTGATAAACAATAGAATAATTAATCAATTTGATGTATTTTGAGTCATCGAAGAGGATCTCCTAAGCCAGCATGCACTAAATCGAGTGATCATTAGAGCAATTGATGTGAACTACTCGATTCACCCATACAAAGGAAATCAACCATATTTAGTGATAAACAATGGAATACTTAATCAATTTGATGTATTTTTAGTCAGCGAAGAGGATCTCCTAAGCCAGCATGCACTAAATTGAATGATCATTAGAGCGAATTGATGTGAACTACTCGATTCACCCATAGTTAGTGATAAACAAAGGAAATCAACCATATTTAGTGATAAACAATGGAATACTTAATCAATTTAATGTATTTTGAGTCAGCGAAGAGGATCTCCTAAGCCAGCATGCACTAAATCGAGCGATCATTAGAGTGAATTGATGTGAACTACTCGATTCACCCATATTTAGTGATAAACAAAGGAAATCAACCATATTTAGTGATAAACAATGGAATACTTAATCAATTTGCAAGTGCATTATTGCAACAACTAAGTAAATTGTTGCAACAGAAGATCCATATGTTCCAACAGATTCCTTACTTGTTGCAACATCTTCAACAGTTGCTGGATTATTTGTAACAGAAGATCCATATGTTCCAATAGATGCCTTACTTGTTGCAATAACTAAGTAAATTGTTGCAACAGAAGATCCATATGTTCCAACAGATTCCTTACTTGTTGCAACATCTTCAGCAGCTGCTGGATTATTTGCAACAGAAGATCCATATGTTCCAACAGATGCCTTACTTGTTGCAACAACTAAGTAAATTGTTGCAACAGAAGATCCATATGTTCCAACAGATTCCTCGCTTATTGCAACAACTAAGTAAATTGTTGCAACAGAAGATCCATATGTTCCAACAGATTCTTACTTGTTGCAACATCTTCACATCTGTTGCAATATTTGCACTAGTTGTTTTATTTTTACCAACAATTTAGGTATTTGTTCCAACATATCTGTCACTTGCGTAAAACTACTGAAACAACTTAAGCAATATATAAGGGTACTGAGCATATAATATATATTTAACAAATTTACATAATGTGTTCATCCACCATAATTCAAATGCAAGCAAAATATGAGAGAAATTGTTTAATGCAAACATAGTTTAAGAGAAATTGTTTGTCCCCACATTAGGGCTCCAACACCTTATCAATAATTCCACAAGCCCACCTCCATTGCATCCTCTCCACAGTATTGTCACTCAATAAGGTATCGGGCTTGGTCATATTCGTGCGGGTAAGCAAAACTTCAACAAAAGCAAGTGACCAGGAAGCACATGCCTTATTGGTCTCATTGCGGGGGATATCCTTCTTCCGAACAAACCTCCATGATTCATTTAGCAACTTTTCAGGTAAGTGTGAGAACATGCCACTCTGCTTTAGCAACTTGGGGAACAAATCCATTAACGGCTGCATGTAGCAGAATAAAGTACTGTCTTCATTACATGGGATATTGCAATCATAAGCATTTATGATACCCTCCTCAATGATGATCTCAACAGTGAAAAAATGGTTGTCATTAATATTCATGACAGCTATGATCCTTTTGGCACCAATCCACTCGCAGCCACCTGGGTAGGGCACACTACCTTTGGGAAAAGCGAGACCATCATCCTCCCACCTAAAGAGAGCAAGTCTTTGATCATAGGGCACGGCACCCACATTTGTAGACTCATCGGACAACCCTAAGTACCTGTTGCGACAGTGATGGTAGAAGTTGAGGTCCATGATTCTATCAGAGGAATCATAATGCTCAGGAAAATTGAGCTGCCTCATACGCATCAGCAACAAGATTTCATCTACATACTGCAGTAAAAGTATCAAAACAGTCAGCTGCTTGCTGCAACAGGTATTTAGAGTTGTTGGAACAACTAGTGAACTTGCTGCAACAGGTTGTTAACTTGTTGGAACAACTAGTTAACTTGTTGCAACAAGTTAGTAACTTGTTGTAACAACTAGTTAACTTGTTGCAAAAAGTTCATCGAATTACATGACTTATTCAAACAGCATACTGAATTATATACATATATATGAGTGTTGAAACTTACCCAATCCTCCCACCATTCGTGCATGTTTGTCATAACCTTGAAGTCTTCGGCCCCAAATTCATGCATTGAACAGTGCTCTCCCACTCTTTTTGGATTTGATCAAGGTTTCAAGCTTCTTCTTTTTTGGGGGGTTTACATGCTTGAAAATATCAACTTTTTTCAGCACTTGTGGCACAACTTCAGCAGGAGGAGCAGCAATAGACTTCTGTGGAGTACTTGTTTTCCTTGCTCTACAATCAGCAAGTGCCTTGGAAATTGTTTTTGCCCTCTTACGAATCCCAATTGAAGTATAGGGTGAGCTGGGCTTTTTGGATGACTGGACACCCTTCTTGGATATCAAACTCTTTATAGCTGAATTCGTATCTTTTTGTGCCTGAAGCAACTCTCCAACCTTGTTTATCAAACCTTCCATTTTCAGCCTGCAAGTACTGCATTCACAAGCACAAGAATACACCTTGGAGGAACCGGCACCAACTGAAGAATATCTACCCAACCTATAAGGGATATATGTGGTTTGCCCACCACCACCACTTTGGGTAGTATATCCACCAACTCCGTCACCACCACCATCATCATCTCTTCTTTTATCAGCAAGACCTTCCACCGCTTGTCTTGCAACATCAACAACAGTATTCATATCAAAAGCATCACCAACACCATCACCATCACCACCACCAACTCCATCACCACCACCATCAACAACACCAGCCCTTATGATGGTTGTGGCTTCAGCCAATTCTTCTTTTATCTGATCAATCAATTCATCATGCACAGATTCCCTATGCCCTAAACTAATAAGGCATGACATCTGCACCTCTCGTTTTGTCGGGATAAGCCTTTGATGTACAACCTACAACAAACAAACAGATATATTCAACCAATAAGTGTGTAATCTGTTGGAACAACCCCCACATATGTTTCAACAACCTCCTAGGTTGTTGCAGCATATTCTTTAGCTGTTGGAAAAACCAAAACAGCTGTTGCAGCTTCCTCTGCAACTGTTCTGATATTTTCCAACAGATTGTGAACCTGTTGCAACAACTGAGCAACTTGTTCCAACATCTTAGGAGTTGTTGCAACATATTCACTATCTGTTGGAAAATATCAGAACAGTTGCTGCAACTTCCTCAGCAACTGTTTTGATTTTTCCAACATATTCTGAGGTTGTTGCAGCAGATAAATGTATCTGTTGCAATAAGTAGTTACTTGTTATAAAACTATTCAGGGATATTTTCCAACAGATTCTGACTTACTGCTTCCTTGGGGGGGGTTAAAAGGATCAAGATTCATTTTTTTGTTGCTGTTTTTGGTAGTCAACCATCTGAGGATCCTTGGAAAACAAACTTCTTCCTAGTAGTCCCTGACTTGACTCCGTAGGTGAGGAATGGCTTCAAATGCCCAAGCCTAGAAAAAATTATTCCACCAAAAATCAGAATAATCAATGAAGGGAAAGAATTAAAAAGATAAAACATTGAAGAAAGAAAGTTTACCATGAAGGCCCAAGGGAAGCCATAGATGTTGGAAGTCTTCACATTAGGGTTACAAGCTTTGCACAAATATTCAACAGTCAACTTAAAACCTTTATGACCCTGTGGATAGTTATTGAATGCCTCATGATCCTCCGACAGTTTAATCAAACCAAGTTCTAGATGATTCTTTACATCCTTTGCCCAAAGAATAGAATTCACAAACCAAACTAAGCACAATGACTCCTTGTGCTTTCTTGACATAGTTTCTGACTTCAAGTCTGCTAGCAAATCCGCTGCCTTGTAGCTCTTTCCACAAACATCCACTAAATCCAAATCATCATCAACCTTGTCTTTGCCTTTCTTGCCTTTCGTGGCTGCCTTGGATGACTTGGGTGTCTTGGCTCCCTTAGATGACTTGGGTGTCATGGCTCCCTTCTTTAATGTAACTGTAGGAAGAGGCTGAGAAGGAGCATGACACCTCAGTCCGGTGATTATGGCAAACTCCTTGATGCCAAAACAAACTGGCATGCCGTGGTAGTTTATCCATATCTCATCAGTTTTGCTGCAAATAATTCTTCGTTTGAGAAGACCATACACAATGGTCATTTGAAACCTTGAATTGTTGTCCTCAGGCAAATCTAGATACATGCCAAAACATGTGGCCCTGAAGAAATCCTCCAAGTCCTCCTCCTGAAGTAGCTTCCTAAAGTAATCAAAGGGCTTGCCCATGACTGATTTTACAACAATATCACCATTCAAATCACCTAGTTTATCCATCGGCATCTGCACACGGAACTTCTCAATACTGAAAGTTTTGACAACTTCATCAGTGGAAGGTCTGTCAATATCAGTCCCAATAGAAGAATCAACAGCCCCGGTCGCCGACCTTTCAAAATATGCAATTTTATCCTCTTCATTGTCATCATTATTTACATCATCATCATCATCATCTTCTTCTTCTTCTTCTTCTTCTTCTTCTTCTTCTTCTTCTTCTTCTTCTTCTTCGGCTTCTTCTTCTTCTTGTTCTTCTTCTTCTTTATTTTCTTCTTGTTCTTCTTCTTTATCTTGTTCATCTACTTGATCTTCTTTACTTTCTTGGCCAGAAACTCCTACTTGAGAGGTTTCCTGTTCAGCAGTTTGTTCAGAAAGAATATTTGCCTGTTCAGCAAGATCATCTAATGATGCCCCCTTAGCTCTTTTACTAACTGTAGATGATTCCTCCCCTTTTTTTTTTTGTGAAGACATTTTATCTGCACACAGGAGATAAGCAAAAACACTTTCAATTGATTTGTGCACCATTTAAAGTAAATAAATAATGAATTTTTACAAGAGCTGAAGCATATGTTGCAACAAGTGTGTAATATATTGGAACAACGCCATCATATGTTCCAACAACTTCATAAGTTGTTGCAACAGATTATACATCTATTGGAAAATATCAATACAGTTGTTGCAGGTTCCTCAGCAACTGTATTGATTAATTCCAGCAGATGGATAATTTGTTGCAACAACTGGTAAAGTTGTTGGAACATGTGATTGAGTTGTTCCAACAGACTAATCTGTTGGAAACCATCAGAACAGTTGATGCAGCTTCCTCAGCAACTGTTTTAACAATTTTCAACAGATTTTAAATCTGTTGCAACAACATATTCACTTGCTGTAACAACCTCAGCAACTGTTGGATTTTTACTAACAGATTAGAAATCTGTTGCAACAGATTACTCAGCTGTTGGGTAAAAACAAAAAACAAAATATGCCCTTGGCATTTTTCCTAAGCCTTACAAGGACAACAATAGGACAACAACATCTATTTTACTATCAGGCTGCAATATCAGTATATTACAAACACACAACAGTAAAAAATTGAACAAAATACACAGCATTGCATAGACACCCTGCCCATGTTCTTCCTCTTCTTCTTTAACCAAAATTAGTCATTTTCGTACTTTTATTTCAAAACCCTAACTTTTGAACCAGAAAAAACATTTGTTTCAATACAAACACACAACCATCACAAGTTAAACAAAATAAACCAACCTCAACTGTCAAACAAGTGCTGAAGTTGCTGCAACAACTTACTCAGTTGTTGGAAAAAATCCAAAAAAAATTCAAACCCTTTTTTCGAAACCCCAAGGAGAACAAGAACACAAACAGTACCAAAAACCATAATTTCACAACCACATACACTATTTAACAACACAGAAACCCCAACAAGTGGAACAAATAGAGCAAATACGGGTTTTGTCAAGCCCAACAAGCCCTTTTTTCGAACTCCTAAGGAGAACGAGAACACAAACAACACCAAAAACCAGAATTTCACAACCACATACACTATTTACAAACACACAAACCCAACAACTCGAACAAATACAGCAAATAAGGATTTCTCAAGCATTGAACAACAAAATAAACAACATTGCAGACAAACCCATGTTGTTCTTCTTCTTCTCTGACCAAAATCATCATTTTCTCACTTTGATTTCAAAATCCTAACTTTAAAAGAAGAAAAATTTGAGCGATTTTACCTGAGAGAAATGGAGAGCAGCAGTTCGTATGAGAGTCAGCTTTTGAAGAAGTTGAAGACGGTTTCAAGAAGCACATTAGCAGTTGAGATCAGTTCGTGGGTTTGAAGTTGAAAGTTTGAAGGAGCAATTGAGATCAGTTCTTGTTTTGAATGAAGTTCGTGTGGTTTGATATTGGACCGATGTTGAGTTTGAAATAAATAGGGGGTTGGATTAAATGGTTTGGGGTCTTTTTTGTATTTTATAAAAGATTAACAAGTTTGGTAAAATATATTTTCAACCCTAATTTTCTTAATCCCAAATTTAATTGGGTTTTGACTTGATGTGGTCCCTACAAGTCACCTCTATAATTCCAAACTTAAAAGTCACATTTACTTAAATTTTCGGAGTTAGTAGGATCCAAAATGTTTTGACCCGACCCATGGTCTACAGTGTAATTGAACAACAATTTATTAGTTTGAAAAAAATAAAGAAATTTGAAGGTGGGAAAGAGGGAACATTTCCCTGTGAAGCAGTTCTGAATACTCAGCATTGTTTTGTCCATTTCTGTAAAAGAAAGAAAAAAAGAGCCCCACAAAATATAAGGGAAGATAAAGACTAGACTTGAGAAATAAAGGTCATTTACTCTTTCCCCTATGCTACAAAAAGTTGTGGTTCTCATTACCTGTGCTGCACCATCATCAAGGCAAATTGTTTTTCCTAGTGCACCCCCACCCCCTTCAAACACAATTATTTACCCCTTATTTTATTTATGTTAGCCAAAGTGGAAGACTGTTTAAGTTTAATCATCTGATATTCGACTTCCAACTTAGTCAAATTAACATTATAAGAACGGTCGGATAAATTTATGGCTTTTGACTTATACGTGAAAAGTCATAAATCATTTTAACTTATGATTTTTGGCTTATTTTGTCATTTTAGCTCAAATACAAGTGTTTAAAATCACTTTTTAATTTACTCAAACACTATAAATAAAGTGCTTAAAAGCTATTTTGACTTAAAAGCACCTAAAATAAGTCAATCCAAACAGGCTCTATGTAAGGCCTACTTAACGAGAAAATACTTCCTACCAAAAATTTCTTCATTACAAATTTCGACCCTAGAAGGTTGGAGGAATCTCATCGATTCCACCATTTTTTTATGTTTAGTTTAAAGCAATTATATATTCTTTGAATTCTTTTTTAATTTGAAACTATATTGAATCTCAAAAAGTAGTTGTTTTATCAGACTAATTTATTTTCTGATATTGAGGTTTCACAAAAATAATAAGTCGATTATTTTTTTTAGATGTATTTTCACTGTTTCAATTAGTGAAATATTAATTAAACAAAATATTTAAGAAGAAATAAGGTTAACTAAATTAACCAGATAATTTTTTAGATTGATGCTATTAAACGTCTTTCTTAGAGAATAAATCCTACAATGGCAAACCACCTTAGTCACATAACGAAACAACTCAATAAATCCCAATGACACGTTTTAAAATTGTGTTAGTTTAGATTCAAAACGAACAATATCGCCAACGGGTTAAGTTGTTGCATATGATATTATTGGCACTTCAAGCGTAACCTGAGCGATGGTGGGTAAACTTTAGCGTTCAATTGCATTTAGACAAATCTCATACTTTGAGATGATGATGGGGCAAATCCAACGAGAACGTTGAGTTCATATGGAGTTTTATGTAATACTCTCATCAATAATGACACATTTTAAAATTGTGTTGACCTAGACTTAAAGAGGACAATATCTATAGAGATCGTTTGGTTGATATAATAAGAGATTATAATCACAGGATGAATTGAGGGATAATTTTATCTCACGTTTGATACAATATTTTATTTTAGGATTAACAATCTCGGGCTCTTTATCACAATTATGGTATTATTTTTATACCACACTCTATGTGAGATAACAATTTCGAAATCAAATAACATATTTGCCCTTCTTCGCGTCGTTTATTCTAAAGTTTTTTCGTAAGAAAGATCAGGTTAAAATTAGAAATGCTTATACCAATTTATTCAGTTGAAACCAATTACATATTTTATATTATACCTAGCACATATTTTATATTATACCTAGCATATCCCACTTCTAGTCCAATAAACTAAGCATCTATTTTTTTTTTAAAAAATCTAATCATCTATAAATGAAAACTATATCTTACCTAAGTTCATTATTGTTTAATTTCATATAATTTCGACACTACAATCTCAAAATAACTCGTTTCTCTCCGAGGATTGAGTTATACGCTCCTGGTAAATGAGAATGCGGTTCCTGTGCTCACCTTACGAAGCACAACTATTTATTTCAACATTTATAATTTTTGCAAATTCGATTCTAGACAAATATCGTAGGATTTTAATGGTGGGAATGATATTTTAAGTACGATAATAATTTTTCATTAGGAACAGTAGTAAGTATAGTGCATGATCCACCAACACCTCTTATCCAAACACACCATGAAGGCTTTCGCTCTTGCAAGTGATCGAAGGAAATTTGGAAGAAAATGTTGGGTTGGAATAATTCAAAGATGATTTTAATATATGGAGTGTGTTAGGTACGGAGGCTTCTTTATATTCTGTTGGTCAAAATTTTGGAAAATATTTTCTTTAGAAAAATAATTAAAAATAACGAAAATGACTTTTTTAATGGAAGTAGAAAAATTAAAGCAAGTCTCACAAGTAACATTCTACCACTTACCCCAACCCCACTTCACCACTCCCACCTCCACCCCCATAGTTTTTGTCTACATTATATACAAATACTTTTAGAATAATATTTTTCTACTTACGTACCGAATACAAAAAAATAAGTAAGAAATTCACTTAGTATCCTGGAAAATATTTTCCATTGTATATTTTGTTTTTGGCTAAACTTGCATGACTTTTTCGAAAAAGCCTCATACAATTCAAAGTATTACTATGTCTCACGGGTGTGTTTGGTACGAAGGAAAATGTTTCTTGGAAAACAACTGAATTTCTTATTTATTTTCTACTGTTTGGTAAGTAAGCAAAAAAGTATTATTTCAGGAATATTTACATGTAATCTAGCAAAACACTATGGGGATGGGATGCTGTGGGGTTGGCGGGGGAGGGGGGGGGGAGATGGTCAAGGGGTAGGGGTTGGGGCGTTTGGTGCGTGGGGAGGCTATAATCAACTTGGAATGTTACTTGTGGAACTTGTTTTCCCTACTTTTATTGGGAAGTGATTTTTCTCATTTTTAAGAAATTTGTTTTCCTAGAGAAAATGTTTTTCAAAACATTGTGACCAACCAAAACGTAAAAAATGGAAAAAGTTTTCCCCAATACCAAACACGCTATATGTGTAACTTTTTTCTTTTTCTTTTTTGCTATCAATGTAAGACTTTGTTCGTACACCCAACAATCTTTCCCTCAAATTAAGTTCCACTTGACTCATCACCTAATGAACTTAGTTGGAGATTAAATGTGTGCCGCCTAAATGAACCAAGTATTCTTAAGAACCAAAGTCCAGCTGATTCTTCTTTATGTATGCGTCTACACTAGGAGCCGTTTGGACATGATTTGAAATCATGAGATGAAATCATGTCTGCACGTGCAATTTGAATTTCTTAAGTTGTATTTTTTTATATAAACGTAAAAACCCCACAAGTTGTGAAAATTATCAAAACTTTCCCAATTCTTATACAATCTTAGCAAATGAGCAAGTCATAGTTCATAACAAAATTAATACGCTATTAGAAGGCCTTTCTAAAAAACAACATCAATTGATCAAACTTTAGTTCAATAAAAAAGAAAATTTAACATGAATAATAATGTATCTACTCTTTAATATAATCCTCCCACATGGTACAAACATAAATAATGGATGGTAGAAGTTAATGAGGTTGGTAAATGGTTGGTGGGAATAATTGTTAAAAATATCTACCAACTTATGGGTCTTTTTTTTACAAAATATAAACTTATAGGTCAAGTTTTACATTTAAAATTTTTAAAATCATATTTGAAATCCCAAATTATGCTTTTCTGGATGATTTGGGATTTCATTTCATGAGATGAAATCGCATGTCCAAACTCCTACTAAGCCACGGATAAATGTAGTAAATCGGCTCGTAGACGAGAGAAGCACTAAGTCATCTCAACACTCGTCTTGCTGACTATGAGCTCTCATACCATTTGTAAGACTAAAATAATTAAAGATATTCTTAACATGATATAATGTTATCCCTTTCAGGCCAAGTTTGCACGATTTCCTCCCCCCCTCTCCCCCCCCCCCCCCCCCCCCCCCCCCAAAAAAAAAAAAAAAAACTCATGCAATTAAGAGTATCACAACACTTTATATGTACCTTTTTTTTTTTTTCAGCTATCAATGTGAGACTTTATTCACACTCTCAATTAAAAAGATAATTTTTTTTTTTACTCGCATTCAGTATTTGTATTAAATCATTAGTAAGAATACATATTAATTAATTATGGTTTAAGGATAAGTGTGTCTGTGAAAATATGTGTTGTTTATTCACTGAGTCAGTGTAAATATCGCGTACAACTAAACTTATAAAAAAATAGTTAGTTGATGCTAAGAAAGAATATTATTCTTATATGCTATTTTTGGATCCAAATTTCAAAACTTTATCAAAACGGATAATAACACTTTTGGTCCCTTAGTTATTGATTTTTTTTTTTTTTTTGTCTTTATGATATCTGACTAAACACATTTAAACTTTAATTAATAAAAATGAGCACGTTTGATCCTTTGCTTGTGAATATTTTCAAATTTATTAACTGTTCCACCACTTAATTGTACATATGTTATATTAAGTTTAAACTATTAACCATGTTTGACGTAATGTACGTAATTCTAAATAGTTCAAATATAACATATTTTCTTCATAAAGGGACCAAATCACACATTCTTTAAATTCAAAGTGGGTTACCCTATACTCAAATTGTAACTATTTGCACATCAATGAACAATGGAAATTCACTTTGAATAAAAAAAGAAAGTTAAAATGTGTGTTTTTTGTCTCTTTGGGACATCCGATAAAGTTGGAGCGATATAGAGAAGATTAACATATTCCCCAGTATAAATTTTAATTAGTTAAAAATTAAATATATTAAGTCATATACAGGAAGAATCAATAATAAAATTTATCATTAATTGAGGAATCAAAAGTGCAGTTGTCCCTTATAAATTTTTTAAATGGAAGATCTTATACCGCATTCTCTTTTACCTTTTGAAAGTTGCAGTAACTCAAAAGGCTAAACAAGACTTATTCATAAGTATTTATACCATTTAAATTAATTAGAAAGACGACGGTTTTTTAGCTCTTTTAGCTAAGCTTGTTAACCGGTTTGAACTGGACTGGACCGGTAATCGGTTAACAAACCAGCCGGTTTCCGATTCAAAAATCGGAACCGGCCACCGGTTCCGATTTACCGATTAAAAACTCGAAATCGGACTGGTCCGGTTCAAACATGTCCAAAACCTCTTTTTTTTTGTTTTTTGTATAGTGTATATATATTATAATATTTATTAGTATATTGTAGGTATATTTACATATGTTATATAAGTTTATAAGTAAAGTTTATATATTTACTGACTAATAGGCTAACAGCAAGTCAGCAATACAGTATATACGTGTGTATATATATATATATATATATATATATATATATATATATATTAAGTTATATGCTTAAGTTATACTATATATACCTAAAATATACTTATATATATCAATATACTTAGGTTATATAACTTATATATATGTGTGTGTGTTTAAGTTATATGTATAGTATATATAGTTATAAGTTATATATATATATATATATATATATATGTTTAAGTATACTATATATACTTATAACTTATATATTATAACTTAAGTTATTTATAGCTTATTTTTTTTCTAAGTTTATAAATTCGTATATACGTATATATATATATATATGTTTAAGTATACTACATATACTTATAACTTATATATATATGTTTAAGTTATATGTATACTTATAACTTATATATTATAACTTAAGTTATTTATAGCTTAAGTTTTTTCTAAATTTATAAATTCGTATTTTATAAATTAAGTATATTTATATTATAAGTATATTCTTAGTATATTTTAGTTATTTTTCAAGTATATAACTTTCTAGTTTTTAATTTAAGTAGATGTATATTATAAGTATATTCTTAGTATATTTTAGATATATTCCTAACTGAATGTAAGTAAAAATATGAACACAAGTAAATAGAAGAAAGCTCAATGAGCCATATATTTTATTCATTCTTGGATAACATTTATTTGCAAGTTGTAGTTTTTTTTAACTTGCAAATAATAC
This sequence comes from Lycium barbarum, assembly GCF_019175385.1. Classification (NCBI taxonomy): domain Eukaryota; kingdom Viridiplantae; phylum Streptophyta; class Magnoliopsida; order Solanales; family Solanaceae; genus Lycium; species Lycium barbarum. Next base: position 22,614,075 of record NC_083342.1, read on the forward strand.
ATGAGTTGCAAAGAAATAGTAGAATAATAAAATCACCAATTCTCAATCATTTGGTTAATTTCCCCCATATCATATTCGGTCATGGAGATATCTTCAAAGTCTTCCATTTGGTCTGATCCACTTGCTATCAAATCTTCAATCTCTTCCTCTTCGCCTTCCTCCGCTTCTAAGTTTTGGTTGCGTCGCTCCGATCTAATCTAATCGTGAATACACACTAGTACTTGCAAGCTAAAGCCGAATAATGAGCGTATATGGTCTCCAATTTGTTGTCTTCCTTGGCTAAATGCACTCTCCGAAGCCACGGTTGATACTTGAACCGTAAGGATAGCTCGAGCCATTCTTGAGAGTATCAGATGACTTGCCTTGTATTTCTTCCACCATGCTAAGACGTCCAACTCATCTAGTTCCTTGATATCCACATTTGGCTGCATCAAATAAAAGTTATATTCATCAAAGTTTGCATTAGAAGAAGGAGTTGGATGTGAATGTAAAACTTTTAAATGCGACAAACCCGACAAGCCCTTTTTGCTACTTTGAGAAGTAGTAGGGCGTGGAGCAACGGGTGTAGTATGTTCTTCCAAATTAGAATAATGACTAAATTTTTTTCTAAACTCGGCATCAATAGCGAGTTCGGCTTCAGTTAAAGATGGTTGAACTCCCTCTTCAATTTCTAAAAATATATAAATTTGACCAACCAATGCTCTAGTATAAGACATTTTTAAACAAGGATTTAAAAGAGAACCCAATATAAATAAAGTTGGATGGGAAAAAAAATACTTCTTAAATTTTGTTATCATATCAAAAATAGCCGCTTGATAACCGGGTTTATATTTATACTCTTGTAAAACTCTAGCTATTTCCTCTAAGTAGGCTAAAATTCCGGTTACCGTGGGATAGAATTGTTTAGAGAATGCAAGAGTTGCATTATAAAAAAATTCTAAGAGTTCAACACATTCCTTAACATCTTCCCAATGCGTAAAATTTAACCAATCATCATTATTAATATTATATTTGTTATGAACTTGTTGTATGGGAATCCTGTACTCATATGCTTGTTGTAGCATAATGTAAGTGTAGTTCCACCTAGTCTCAATTTCTACTTGAATTTTTCTAGGTTTAAGGTTATTTTCCACACAACAATTCTTAAAATCTCTAAGTCTTCCCCTATTAGCATTACAAAAAAGAAACGCAACCGTATCTCTAACTTTTTGAATAGAATCATCAAAACATACAAGACTATCTTTAACAATTAAGTTTAAAATGTGACAACTACATCTCACATGAAAAATATTTTTTAGCTGAGGGTTTAATTCTCTTTTTAAAAGACCAATCGCCTTTGCATTATTAGAAGCATTATCTAAAGCAATACAAAGTGTTTTTCTATAAATGTTAAAAAAATCTCATAATAGTAGACATTGAATCTACTAAAATTTTTCCATCGTGACGACCTTTCCCTCCATCATATAAAAGAGCTATAATTCTTTTTTGCATAACCCAATTATCATCAACCCAATGACATGTAATAGCAAAAAAATCTAACTTGTTAAGACTAAAATCCAAATCAGCGGTAAGAGAGACATTACAATTTAAAGAATTAAATACATGACGCAAATAAAATCTATATTTTTTATACAAATCTATAACATTCGCTCTACAAGTACTTCTAGGAATACCCTCAAATAACGGATTATAACAACGTTGAGTGTAAGTAACAAACCCCAAACCCGAAGGAAAGGAAAATGGTAAACAATCATAAGCTACCATTTTAGCTATTTCTACACGCTCTTTTTTCTTGTCATACATAAAATTTTTACCGGTTCGTGGGTCTATCGTCATTTGAATACCCCCCACATTTGAACACGTTTGCTCTCCCCAAACATCCATATGTTTCTTTCTCATATGACCATTTAGTGTACCCGTTCCACCATCCTTACTAGTTCTTTGCCTAAAAACAAATACTTGTTTACATATGTTACATTTAACTGTTTGACTTTCCTTATCCTTAGTCATAAAATTCCAAATTTTAGCGGTTGGCTTACGAGTTCTAGGTGGTTTATCTTGTGTATGTGATTGTGCAAGACCTGTATCTCCTATGAGATTTTCGGGGGCTTGTGTTTCATCATCATTACCATCATCATCAATTTCATTAAAAGTGTCGGTATAATGTTGTTGCATTGCCTCATGACCTAAAAGTGGATTCTTTCCACCAACATCAATACCTAAATTAGGTGTTTCTTCCACAAATGTTTCCTCATTAAGCCCACCCCCAACAATACCACTACCACCGGCACCATGTCTAAATCTCTTCGCCATTATTAAATAGAAATAGTTTAAATCACACTCAAATAAATCACAACAAAATAAATTGCAACAAATTAAATTGCTAGAATTAAATTGCGAAAAATAAAGATAGAGTTGGAGCGAAGGTACCAAATTGCCGGACTAATTTCCAACAAAGTGAAGGCGGCTAGAATTGCAAATCCACCAAAGCTACTTCGAATTGTTGCAAAATCACCAACTCCACCAACAATATTATAATTGCAAAATTAATAATTGAAACTATAATAAGACTTTATAATATTTATTTGAGAGAAATTTAAAGTGGCTAATTGTTGCAAAGTAACTATAATTGAGAGATTGAGATTTGAGAGAAAGAGAAGAGTGAATTGGTGTGGATTAAAATGGAAATGGATAGAGATTTATATAGGGGTGGGGGATGGGTTAAAGTGTTAAAAAAAAAGTTTGGGGGGTTGAGGGGCCAAAATATGGGTTTGGGACCGTTTGGCAACGGTCATTTTTGCAAATGGATCGTTGGCCAACGGTCCAAATTAGCAGCCCAACGGCTACAATTTATTTTTTTTCTTTTTAATTCGACCGGTTTTACCGGTTTAACTGGTTCTGGTTCCAAAAAAGTAGAAACCGGACCGGTAGTTCATATTCGGTTAACCGATTTCAATTTTACCGGTCCGGTTACGGATTTGAACCGATTGACGAGTTTACTTTTAGCCCGCAACTTTTAATATTTAAAATTACTGTCGATTTTGGACTTGTCCATTATTAATTTGACCAAATTTTGGAACAAAGATTGTATCAGTACATGCATTTATATTTGCAAGTAACATTTATCAGCAGAGTTAAAAAAGTTTTTCGTTTCTAAATACATTTTAAAGTTTTTGTTTCGAAATATGAAGGTAATTTAAAATGAGTCAACTGCCAATTTTCGTAAGCATCATTATAATATGCTTAATGGCAGATACATCTCGTGCATAATTAAATTAGACAGTTAAATCCAATATAAAATGTAACACTGACACAAATATCAATAGTAGCCTTTATATTTAAAATAAAATAGTAAACCTCATATATAATGAAATCTTACACAATATGCAACTGATTTTGACCTCAAAGGTGTGACCTAACTATCCATAAAATTTGTGAAAATCATAAATGACAAAGGTTCAATTATACTATTTTTTTTTTTTTTAAAGATATATATAAGTCTTGATGGTTAGAGCCGCTTTACATTTGTATTAGCCAAAAATATAATAAATTTTCGAGAAAATAATCAAGACGGTAAACAGTAAACACTAACGCTCCGAAAGAAATTAACAATTCTTTATGAATACCAAATTAAAAACAATTAAATTGAGACAAAAAATGAATTCACTTATTTCCTTCCAAGGTCTATTATATTCTTCTCAAGTGTCACGTTGAATAAGGCACGTAATGATTGCACAAATATAACATCAAACAAACCCCTATCATTACCTTTTATAAACATCGTTTGTATCTTTGCCACCTCTTCCTAATATAATTCTCCAAAATAAATTACCCCACCCTACCCCAACCCCCCAAACACACACACCCAGGAACGGAGCAAGGTAGGGTTGAAGGGTTTATCCGAACCTCGTTTCGCAGAAAATTACATTATATATACGAGATTAAAATTATATTTTATGTATATATATTACATGTTGAATACTCTTGACTTCTTCATATTTCGAACTCTCCTAGTAAGTCATTTTAATAATTTCCCAAAATAACCTACCTCACCCCAACCACTAAACACACACACCCACGAACCGAAGCTAAGTAGGGTGAGGGAGTTCATCCGAACCTCATTCCGCAGAAAATTACACTATATATACAAGATTAAAATTATTTTTTTATGTATAATAGTACATGTTGAATACTCTCGGCTTCTTCGTGTATTTTCTTCTTCATATTTTTGAACGTTCTTAATAAATTTTTTGGCTCCGTCCACTGGACACACCATTCTAATAATTTCCGCAAAATAAACTACCCCACCCCCACCCCCCAAACCCCACCCACGAAGCGCACACACCCAGGCTTGGAGCTAGGTACGGTTAAGAATGTTCATCCGAACCTCATTCAATAAAAATTACACTGTATACATAGAGTTAAAATTTATTTTTATCCATATATAATAAATGCAGAACCCTCGATTTCTCCGCCAAAATTTGAACCTTCCTAACAAATTTTTTGGCTCCGCCACCGAACACACCCATTCTAATAATTCCCCCAAAATAAACTACCCCACCCCCACCCACAAAACACACACACCCAAGGACGGAGGTAGATAGGGTTGAAGAGGTTCATCCGAACCTCATTGGGCAGAAAGTTACACTCTATATTATGTATATCGTAGATGATGAACTCTCTCGATTTCTTCGCCATATTTTTAAGCCCTCACGATAAAAATTCTGATTCCGCCGCTCTACACCATTCTAATAATTCCCCAGAATAACCAACCCCCCTCCCCCCGCACCCCCTGACACCCACGCCATTCTAATAAATCCACAAATGATAAAAGGTTTTGTAAAATCTTTATTTAAAAGTCCACTATCCTCTATCATTGTCCTTTCTTTCTCTCTCTCTCTTGTTTCTCTTTCTACAAAAAAAAAAGGTTCCAACTTTGGGGAAAACACAAACAAGTGAAGTAGTATAGTTATAGTAGTAGTGGTGAATGTTTTAGGCATGGATGCATATGAAGCAACAAAGATAGTTTTATCAAGAATTCAAAATTTAGATCCAGAAAATGCATCAAAAATCATGGGTTATATTTTGATACAAGACCAAGGTGATAAAGAAATGATAAGATTAGCTTTTGGTCCTGAAACCCATTTAATTTCACTAATAAATCAAGCCAAATCTCATTTAGGACTTTCATCAAACACTTCATCTGCAACTAGTTCAAGAATCTTGATTCCCAACAATGGTGGTGTTGTTGGTTTTCCTTCTCCACATTCACCTTGTACTACTTCACCTTGGTCTACTAATAGTTCCCTCTCTTATGCTGCTGTTGTGAATAATGGTTCTATTTATAGTAATAATAATAATGACCAAAATAATGATGACTTGTCATTTCTTGATGAATCAATTATAAGTCCAAGTGGAAGAAGTGATTCTTTAGTTTGGAACAATTTTGAGGAAACCCCACATCTTCATAGGAGGAGTTGTTCAGTTAATGATGTTTTTGGTGATGATAATAATAATACTAGTGTGGTGGGGTTTGGTGGTTGGAAACCTTGCATGTATTATGCTAGAGGGTTTTGTAAGAATGGGAATACTTGCAAGTTTATGCATAGTGGTGATTCTTGTTCTTCACCTGATGGAGGGTCTAGTGTTGTTGTTGGTTCTCCCAGTAGTAATAAAGTTGACTCTTTTGATCATTTTTTAAGGATGAAAGCCTTACAACAGCAGCAGCAGCAGCAACAACAACAACAACAAAGGTTTGCTGCTGCTTCTCTTATGGCTTCTGGTGCTCCTCATCATCATCCTATTGCTTACAACAAGTGTATGAATATCTTGAATGATAACCAAAGGTATAATTTTTGCTTGTGTTTTTGTTTCTTGAAGTAAAGTTATTGACTTTAGAGCTTTCTTGAATTCTGAGGTAGTATTATTTTTACTCTATACCTTGTTTTGAACTTGTAAATGTTTGTCTTGCTAGTAATTTTCCTGCAATTTACTCTTTTTCTTGGGTAAACAAAGGTATTTTGAAGGAAAGTTATTGACTTTAGAACTTTTTTGACTTTGGGGTAATTTTTTTTCTCACTCTACCTTGTTATGAACTTGTGAATGTCTGTCTTGCTAGTAATTTTCCTGAAATTGACTTGTTATTGGGTAACCAATTTTTGGATGTGCTTATGCTGCTATTTCTAGTCTGATCTTTAGCTTGATTTGGCATGTTACTTTTGTTAAAAAAACATTTCAATAGCAACTCATTTTCTAAGGTTAGGTAGTTATACTCTATTTGCTTGTGTTTGTTTCTTGGATGATAACAAAGGTATGTTTGCTTGTGTTTGTTTCTTGAAGGAAAGTTATTGACTTCACAAGTTCCTTGAATCTGGAGTATTTTTTTTTAATCTACCATGTTATGAACTTGTAAATGTTTTTGTCTTGCTAGTAATTTTCCTGAAATTGACTTTTTTTTTGGAAACCAATTTTTGGTGTTCTGAATGTATTTTTGGTATTATGCTGCTCTTTGTGGTCTAATCTTAAGCTTGATTTGGCATGTACTTGTGTTAAAAAAACATTTCAATAGCAACTCTTTTTTGAAGGTTAGGTAGTTATACTCTATTGGGACATTATTTGGAGGTTGAGATTTGGAATATTGGTTGGATATTTAAGGTATCTTGATGTATAGTCTGAATTGCAGATCAGCTGCCGCTGCAGCATTTATGATGGGAGAAGAATTCCAAAAATTTGGTAGGTGCCGCTCTGATAGAAATGATTTTTCAGCAATGGCATTAGGTGGTATTTCAAATTCAAGTATGCGACAAATTTACCTAACATTTCCTGCTGATAGCACGTTTAAGGAAGAGGATGTGTCTAATTACTTTAGGTAAGTGCTTATTGTAGAATGGATTCTTGAAAATCTTGAAATTGGGATGAAAATTGATGGTAAATCGCCTGTTTTTTTTTTGGTGAAGTATGTATGGGCTGGTCCAAGATGTTAGAATTCCGTATCAGCAGAAGCGAATGTTTGGATTCGTTACGTTTGTCTACCCAGAAACTGTAAAGCTGATCTTGGCTAAAGGAAACCCTCATTTTGTGTGTGATTCTCGGGTACTTGTAAAGCCCTACAAGGAAAAGGGAAAAATCGCAGACAAGTATGTTGAGATTATCATCCTGTTATGTTATTTCAAGTTATTGCATCTCCTTTACTCATGGCTAACGTTTCACTTTTTATTGAACTAAAGGAAGCATCCAATTGATAGAGGAGAGATGTCTACCTGTTTAAGCCCATCTGGGCTTGAATCTAGGGAGCCATATGACCTTCCCTTTGGTAAGAAGATGAACTAAATTTCTATTTTTCTTGTCGATAGTAGGATGGATTGTTTGATACTTATCTTCATATATAGGAGGAAGAATGTTCTATAATTCACATGAGATGATGTTGAGAAGAAAAATAGAGCAGGAGGCTGAATTACAGCAAGCCATTGAGCTCCAAGGCAGAAGGTTAATGAATTTGCAACTGCTCGACCTGAAGAATCAACATCGCAATGATCCCTTCCCACCCAACCTCTCTCCGCAGTTTCACTCTCAAAACAGTCATAGTTTTGTTCCTGTGTCGAATGGCATTGCTCAAGAAATCCCTGCAGGTTAACCTTGAGACATTTTTTTTTTAGTTTTCTACTTTAGCTTAATAGATCTAGTGTTTACTGATTTTATTTCATTTTACAGAAAGTAATGATACCCATGAAGATACCAAGACCCCCCCTCTTGCAGCTGATGAGAAGGTGCCTGAAGAAATGCTGCCTAGCGATATTGACAACGAAAATGGCAGCAAAGAGCAGACCACCGATACCGACAACTCTAATTTTCATGAAAGGTACTTACAGCAATTTCTTTATTGGAATTTCAAGATTATTAACAGCATAAATTCCAAGTTCAAGTGATTTGTTTTCCCCATTGATTATGTCAAATTTTGCTGGGATTGGTTCTAACCTATTGCTAATTAGTGTTTTTGGATTCTATCTAATGTTATTGACTTTTGTTTGGTGTTGAAGCAGCATGGAACACATCCTTCCTGATAACCTTTTTGCTTCTCCTACAAAATCAGCTGCAGAACACCAGGCTGCATTCTCCAGTGATTCAGCTGAAGGTGGCGTTAGTTCGCCAATAACTAGTGCTACTTCTAACAATAATATCCCTATGCTTCCCGCAACTTCTACCCTCAACATGGCTTCTCTTAAATCATGTTACTTCCACATGCCGAGGTACTTCTTAATCACCACCTCTCTTCTTCTTCCACTATCTTTGTGTTTTAAAGTAGAGTGAAAGAAGTTAATTTGAGGTGGTCATTGACCAGGTTTACTTCTGGGCAAGAAGCCATTGAAATGTAGGTGTTAAGAGGTGTGCATGGCTAGCTAGGAGGGATTAACTTAGGTTTGTGAAAGAATCAATTGTTATTAATGGTTTCAACTTTCCATTTTTGATCTAAATTAGATTCTCTAATGTTGTTTGTGTTTGTTTATGCAGAAACGTTTGAGTGGTACTACCATATAGAAGAAGGAAGTATAAGTCCTCTAGCTGTATAGCCAAACAATAGAAGAAAAGATCGGTAAGGAAGATCTCCTCAAGATTGTTGTCATCATCAATACCATACTACTTACAACAAATACATAATGTATACGTAAAAGACAGATGAACTGATTAATGGGAGTGGGGTATCTCTCTCTATCTCTCTATTTTGTGTACCTTCTTTGTAGTTGTGTGTTGGACCACACTGAACAATAGCAAAAGAATCAAAAGGCAGACTAGCAGTAACCCTTAGTATGATAATAGTAGTTTCCTTCCCCTTCCTCCCCATCTTTTCTCTGCTTTTACTGTTGTAACTTGCTATGATGTAAGTAAAAAGTTAAAGTTGAAAAATGAAAATGTCTTTTAGATCTCACTTTCCCCCAAATGGGTTCCACATTTAGCTTCCTAAATTATCAAGATTGAGGTGATACTGCATTCCATCTACTACTTGGTTGAACTAGGAACTCAAAAGGGAAATAAAATTGAATTCTTATATACAAAGATAAACATTAGGTGATTTCTTATCATCTGTTTAGCTAGCAGCCGTGTCGGATTATTTAAAAATGTACTATTGTTGGAGTATCCAACACACACTCATCGACATTTTTGGAGAGTCCGAGCAACATTGATGATCATTGCAAGTTGGTTTGGACAAAACTCCTACCAAAAGGAAGGGGTTTTTGGGGATGGTGGGGTTAAAGAAAAGTGTGTTCTTTTGTGCAATCGAAGGCTACTTTAAGGGAACTCTTGTCTCATTTTGTGGTTTCTTTTAGGTGGACATGAAAGGGTTTAAGGGCCATACTATCACATGGGCTACTGACACCATTTGACTGGTACCAAGGGTACCCACCCCCCACAGTCCACTACTTTCACTTTCAAGTCCCATAGAGCCTTATTCATACTTAAATGTGTCTTTGGCCTTTTGTTTTTATGGGTACTGGTGCCCCCTTCTGTTTTGGCTTGCTTTCCTTTTAATCTATTGTGTACATGTGCAGCCAAATTTTGACCCTTTCCCCCATTAATTGCTATAATAATTTTGTCTTAATAGTCTAAACAGGATTTAATTTGTTTATAAAAATGATAGAACATAAAGTGCTTGATGTGTGTATTTTTTTCTTTCTAATTTCTTTTCTTTTGGGACCCTCACTGGAGTTGGTGGAGATCAAGGGTAGATATTCCTGTTTGTCTATGTCTCTTGATTTTCTATGGTGTTAAGTCCAAGATGATAGATAGTATAATTGTAGAAATAATGTGAGTTCTTCCACGAAATCACGTGCCCATACATTTTTGTTTTATAATACTATATGGTTTGTACATACGTTAACGGACCTAGTTTAAGTTCATATTTGGCTATAACAAATGAAGAAAGAAATTAGATCGATCAATTCTTTTTGCTTTATTGATGCTACTTCATTGCTTTTCGCTCTTTTTATGACTTTCACTTATCGATTTCAACACATAAAATTGGCCCTAATCTAATTGTTATAAATGAAAGAAGGAAGAATCACCATGTAATTGATTATGCTCTATAATTGCACTTTATAGTGGTGCTTTTAAATAATTACAAAACATAGCTATATTTTACATTTTATAGCTGATATATATTGATACACGTATTCCTAAATTGTAGGCACAATTCTTGTATGCGCGTGCATATTGTGTGTATGCCGTCAGTGTTTATACATTTGCATATACAATGTATCAATATATGTACATTGAGACTATGCGCACCCATAGTGTATATGCTACGTTTTGAAAGAAAAATACTGTTACATTTTGTAAAAAAAATATTGCTTTTTGTTTTTTACATGAAAAGGGCAATCACTTCACTAATGAGATTTTCCCATTGGGTTTCTGAGCATAAATCCTTGAAAACCTACACATGTAGTACACTTATTTGAAACTACTAGTCATGTTAAATTTGACAATGTTTTTTTGACTTAAAAACGGACTCTATTCAGAGATATTATTTTGGGACAAGAGGAATATTCGGTTGTCTTTTTAATCAAGTGGTGTTCTTAATTAACTAAGGGACAACAATTGAGAAAATTTCTTTTTGTGGGGCATCTGAAATTGAATGTAGAACTTTTCATATGTGATCATGGGAGTTGCACATCAAGTGATAGTGACCAAGAAAATGGCTTTAGTGTTGTTATTAATTGGGCAATAATAGAATAGTTTTGTGATATTGTTACACATCTTTAAAGATATGCGTAAAAAGACATATATATTGGCCATTTAAAGACATGCTATTTTGAGACTTTCTTTTGTGTGGAATGCGTTCAGGATTTCGGTTCAGCGGTAGGAGTAGGTTCTTAACATGTGCGCTAGACGTACTTCACGAGTTCAAATTTCACCACGACAAAAAGGTTGATATTTAAGTAGAGAAAGGGTAGAGGAACCAATTCATTATCCGTTGAATTCCGAACGGTAGCTGGTTTACCACGACAAAAGGTTGATATTTAAGTAGAGAAAGGGTGGAGGGACGGTAGCTGGTTTACCACGACAAA